>NC_137963.1:36415352-36732852 GCF_963924665.1 Micromys minutus
GGGGACACTCAACACTGCACCGGAGTCAGGTGGAGTCCTCCATGGACTGCCCTTAAAGACTCGGGGCCACAGCTCAGTTATCCTGGGCAGCCCAAGGGGAAAGATGAGGCCTGCAATAGATAAGTCCAGGAAGGTTCCGTAAAATAAGCGTGTAGCCATCTGCCCAAGGGTCCAAGGGAGGGGTTCCCGTCAGTGTGTAGAGCCAAGCAGGCACTGCCAACCTCCATCATTCATTCTCCTTACACTGAATGGTGGCATGAGACAGAACACCCGCTCACACTGCAGCTGAACCCGCCTCCCATGGCTACCTTCGTCTCATTAAAACATCTGCAGCTCACATGACCGTGGGCGACTCTACTCCTGCATGCTGATGTCTGTGAGGCTGTTGGACACAGAATCTGACACCAAGTCACTGCTGACCTTGGGAGCAACTCCTTAATTAAACAATGGGAGGATGTCAGGAAACCCCATTCACCACAATGAACGCATCCCAGCCAGTGAGGGGTGCGTGAGTCAGTGTCGTGAAGGGTCATCTTCATTCTGGAGGTCACCTCGGGAACCTCCTGTCCCTTCTAACACTCCTACTCACATATGAACTCAAAGAAGCTAAGCTAATGTCTTTCTGTGGCTTGGCACAGCTAAACAATCTGAAGATAAAAGGCCTGAGTCCACAGACCCCAACAGACTCAGCTCCTCGGGCTTCTATACAGGAAGAACATCTTTTCTCACCCACAGGAACCCAGGCAGTACCTGCCTCCGAGGCCAGGCCTAGAGATCAGCTAAGTGAGGGAGGGCTTCTAGGTCCCTTTGCCTGCAGCTTCCCTTCCATGGGCCCCATCAAAGTGCCACCTCTTCCGACGATTGACCTTGGGTACACCCACCCCTTGCTGTCAGTCACACCTTCAGAAGAGCACAGAGCTCTGAACACCTTTCTTTGACAATATGCTCGCTCTTGGAGGTTTCGTTGGACTGGCAACGGGGATTTGCTGAGAAGTCATCAGTTTTCCTTAGTAAGTTTGCTGTCGGTATCTATCTGTGAATGGATTCTGATGCTGTATTGTGAGGCCCGCAGGTCAGTAAATCGGTGACTCGGTTGGAAACCAGAGGTCTCGGTGCAGAGAGGCAAAACTAAGGAAGAGGAGGGGGCAGGCACATCTCCGAGGTGTGGCTTCACCCATAAAGTAAAAGAGCAAATGTGCAACAGATGATGACGAGGAGGGATAAATATGCTAGATGGCCGGCGATGGATAGATGGCTGAATGACACATAGATGATTGTGTCACACAATTGATGGGAGGTAAACGGACAAATAATTGATAGATGCTTAGCTAATAGAGGAAGATAAATGATAGATGCTAAGTGACAAATGGCTAATAGATGACATTTAACAGGTAAGGCAAAGAGATGGTAGACATAAACATATGTGTGTACATACATACATACATACATACATACATACATACATACATACACAGTACTAAAACCAATGATCCCCTAGTAACATATGTATGTACAAACATACATACATATACTGGAATAAAGCCAATGATCCCCTAGTAACATTTGTATGTACAAACATACATACATGCATACATACATACACAGTACTAAAACCAATGATCCCCTAGTAACATATGTATGTACAAACATGCATACATACACAAGAATAAAACCAATGATCCCCTAAGACAGTGAGCCCACAAATTTTTCCGATGTTGATTTCTAAGCGCCATTATCCAGAGAAAGGAAAGATAACCAAATTCCAACGCCAGGCCAAGGAAAATGCCAGGGGAGCGTAGAACATTCTGTGTCAAGAAGTAAGAGAGCGTTCAAAAAATAAACCAACAGGAGCACATGGGAGAAAAACGTCAGCGGCAGCAGGAAGGCGTTTTCCACCGGCCAAATCTATAATGATAGCAATGGGTTGTAGGACACTGGGGTTCAAAGCATCCCTGAGACTATAAATAACAGGGAAACAAGAATGAGACAGCAGAATGGGACACATCCAAATGGGGTGACAGTTAGCAAGCCTGGGTTTGCAGTTCCCAGAGTCACTAGGCCTGAGCTAATCCTTGCAGGGTCTCACAGTGGATCCCAAGGACGACTCCTTAATCACAAAGGGGAGATAGCACCTTTCAAGTGGTATGAAGCCATGTGAGCACAGTTAACATCACCTGTCATTGGACGAAGTGCCATCTTATGCCCCAAGGTATAACATGGGGGAGAGGCTGAGGCCAACCCTTAGGCAGGACTCCTGCCCAGCATGCATAGCCTGAAGCCAGTTGTGACAATGATCAGCCAGTCTACACAGGACACTCTGCAATTATGTGAAAATGGGTGATAGAGAAAAGTCAGTGCCCCTGTTCCAGTTGGAAAGTGTAAGCATGTGGCTGCTAGTGTTCTCACTCCCAGAACAACACACACACACACACACATACACACACACACACACACACACACACACACACACACACAGAAATGATTTAGGAGTGGGGAGTTGGGTGTCTGCAGCTTGTCTTCAAGTGGTTGGGAAAGACTAGTATTGAAGATTGCTTGTTTTAGTCCCGTGCATATCTTCGGAAAGAGTATTAGCAAACCTCCCAGATCTCTGGCTTGGCTCAGGATTGGCCGCCTGGACACCACCTCCTGTCCAATCATCTTTGGCCTAGGCTGTGTCATGTGATATAGAGTATGGCTGCCACCTGGCTTCCTCAATGCTTTTCCTTTTTCTTCCTAGAAGGGCTTGTAGTAGCCCCCATGTCTGTCTGGTCCACTATATCCTGTAACTCCTGCTGAAGTTTTCTTACTATAATACTTTTATTAATTCTTTGAGAACTTCTTGCAATGCATTTTGATCATATTTCATACATACACACACTTCACCCTAACTCCTCCCAGATCTGCTCCTAACCTACTTATCCCCTAATTTTTTACCTCTCTCCCTTTTAATAGCCACAAAGTGCAATGTGTGCTGTGTACACATTCCTAGATGTGGCGTCAGCCACTGGAACATAGCCCAGCTTGCAGGAATCACACCCTTAAAGAAAACTGACTCTCCCGCTGCAGAAGCCATCAGTGGTCCTTAGCTCTGCAGGGAAAGTATTGAACATCAGGAATTCGCCATGTTAATCTCACCTGTGTCATTCCAGTTTTAATCTCTGTGCTGAAGCCAACGATGATTAAGAATCAGAGCCTGGGTCCTAACAGCCCCTATTAGCCAGATTTGGCCATCTATTCTTAATAATGCAATTAAACAAGCACTAATTTAAAAAAAAAATAGGAACCAGGCACCAGTGGCGCATAAACCTTTAATCCCAACACTTGGGAGACTGAGGTAGACAGACTTCTGAGTTTTTGACCAACCTTCTCTACCGAGCAAGTTCCAGGACAGCCAGGGCAACACACAGAAATCCTATAGCGACATTATTCAACTTGAACACACTGGGAGAGGGGCAAAGAGATTCAGTGAGCCCCTCCCAAACCATCCTTGGGTTCTCACATAAAGTTTTGGTTTAGAGGGCCAGAGGAAGGCATAACAAAGCACTTCTGGTCAAGGTGTGATCCAGACCATCCTCAACCCATCGTGGTCTTGACTCCTGTCTCTTCTGCAAGGTGGTCTGACAAGGTATCAGTGCTGTGAGTGGTCACTTTCTAGGAAACAAGGTCTGCAGCTGTCTGCCATCAGACTTCAGTGAGGCTCCTGAAGGAAATTTCAAGTCTTTGGGGTGTCTTGTTACCAAGGGGAAGGAGGGACATATGTACCTTCAGAGTAATCTTTATTTCTATCAGAAGGGTTTAGGTCTTGTAAGATCCTTGGAGCACGGGACTAATGCACCCCTTTCCCTCAGCATCTCTATTTCAGGTTGGACAAAGCCACTGGACCAGGGTTCAGGCTTGAGATACAGCCACCAAGTACAACACAGTTGTTGCTAGCTGGCACTTTTGTCCCACCATGGGATTGCAAAGTTCTCCTGGTGTGTCACTGGTTGTGGAGATTTCGAGAAAAGGAGAGCTTTGGCTAGGGACTCTGCTGCTGGAAGGCGGCCAGTCTATCCCTGGGGCTTTGTTTTCTCTTTATGCAGCCGGACCCAGCAGGCCGGGACATCTCCATCCGCCCACTGCTGGAGCACTGTGAAAACACCCACATGACCATCTGGCTCGGCATTGTCTACGCCTACAAGGGGCTCCTCATGGTAGGTACCAAGCGGGAGGCAGAGTTGGGGGCTGCTTCTTTGCCAGGCCTGTCTCTCCTAGGGGGCCTTCAGAACATGAAAAACAGGCAAAGCACATAAACAGAGCGTGCCCCACGTGACCAAGCCTTTAGTCTGTGCAGGGCCTGGTTTCAGGTCCCACCGTAGCCCAAGAGATGAGCGTAAATGATATTCCAGTTCCCCTCCTGATGCATAGCTGTGTTTCCTCTGAGGGCTCTAAGGGAGAGCCCTCTCCAGACTCCTCCAGTGAAGGTGGCTCCAGACAGTCCTTGACTCAAAGATTGATAGTTTGTCTCTAAGTCCTTTCCCTCCTCTCTCCATATCCTTGTCCCTGGGTTTAGGGACCAATTAGATGATCTGGAAAAATTCCATCCACAGGTCCCTAACTGTGTCTCCAAAGAATCTCTACCCGACTCCAGCCCCATACCCCATCACCAGCACAGCCAGGTCCCCAGACATGCCCGTACTGCAAGAGTCCTGGGATGGTTTGGTACATCCCAGTCAGAGCTAGAGTCTCAGGTTCCTATCTAGCCCTGTCACTCACCACCATGAGCCCCAGGTAGGTCCCTGCACCTAGCACTTCCTGTGCTTCCTCTCCTGAGAGGTGACACGGCCACTGGGGACTGAAGGAGCATGCAAGAAGGACCCACACAGGGCAGGCTTCCAGCAGACAATGGCTTCCTTTCTGTGTGTCGGCTTCCAAGGCTATTTTCTAGTAAAGAAATTTTTTAAAAGACTCTGTCAGCAGGGTGTTGGGGCACAAACCTGTAATTCCAGGGTTACTGAGGTACCAGCCTGTGAGATACCAGCAACTCAGGTTCAGCTCCCCATCTTCTGTAAACCAATTAGAACAGCCAAATCAATGTGAAAAGCAGAAAAGAGAGAGTTTTAATGTAGCCACATTAGAAAGAGGGGAAAAGAAACCCAGTGACACCCCATTCCCTCCTAAGTCGATCTCTAGGATCAGGAAGCAACGTTATCTTTGAGAAGTTATACCAGGACCCAAAGAGTCCTGGTCAAGATGTGGTCCTGCCTACCCATGACCCATCATTTTCTCTCCTGTGAACTGTCCGATAAATTATAGATCTCTTTTCAATATCAATATTCCTCTTTGGCTGGCCCAAGCCTTCTCTCCTTTCCACATGAGATTCCTAGAGGAATTCTAGTTCAGTGGTCTGATAGTCAAAGTGGGACTCACAAGTGTCTCCTCAGAATGCTTCCTTCCTTGCCTGGACGGTTAAACCAGCACCCAAGAGACCAGAGCAGTAGGACGGAGAGTTCGAGACCAGCCTGGGCTATGGGATGAAAGCAAGTTTCTAAATAAAATAAGTAAGCAACAAATAACTGAATGAATAAGGCAGTCTAGAGGACATGCTTGAGAGAAGAGGATGGGGACGGGAAGAGGAAACCATCATTGTGTATGAGGTATTATCTGTCAAAGAAGCTCACGCCAGGACTCTAGCATCTGCCCCCCCATCCCCCCTCATCCAGACAGAGGCCCCTGGGGACAAGTGTTACCCCATCTCCTGGAATCTGCAAATAAGGCCTGAGAAGTGAGGAGACCACTTTGGAGTCTCAGGGTCAGTGACTTGTAGAGATCTGTCCAGATCCTCTGGCCCACCTGGCCTGCTTCTGCCCCATGATGCCAAATTAAGTCACCCTCAGAAAGCAGGTCACCAGGACAATGACAGATGTTGGCTACTGGTTGAAACAAATGGAAGAGGCATTAATGAGAAGGACCCAAGACCCTACACCCGGAGGAGGCTCAGGTCTCCTTTCTGCCTTTCTCAGTACCACCCAGGGGTGCAGATGTAGACTGCCCCTGTGGCCAACCTTCCCTCAGAGCACTGTGAGAGCTAAAGTCTCCCTTAGACCTTTCTTCTATATATTTCTTTCCTATCTACATCTGTACGGAGATGTTAGGGGGAAAAAAACCCATCACATAAGAGGAAGGCCAAAATAATGGTGATTAAAGATGGCAGCTTCCCTCTCTGGAAACCTGCTCCAGAGGTCAGTCGTCTGGAGCTGACAGCTCCCTCGGTCTTTCGCCCCCACACCCAGGCCACACATCACAATCTGCTCAACCTGTTAGGAAGGAAGCAATGCAACCCCTTCCCATCTAAAAGCAGAGCCCAGAACTAATGCACCACATTCCCTCCTACAAGACGTTGTCCAGAGCCATCCACATCTCAGCTTCAGTTCCACGAGGATGGGAAACACATCTGTGTTCTGGGAGGCTCTGCACACGGGGCCTGAGAGCAGTCAAGCCACAGAGCATTCCTGCCATTCGGTACCGTGTGGGCCACCACCTTTCCTCTCTGTACCTCTGTGTTCTCCAGAGAGAGAGAGAGAACACTCAAGATCCTCTGTGAAGTTCTTCGCCTATGGCCTCTATAGGTCTCTGCAGGAAACCAGTCGTGAGGGTGAAGGAGAACTGGAGGCTGACACACTCTACATCCCCCTGTGATACATCTTGGGGCCCTGGGTGGAAGTAGTTAGTGGCATCCAGAAGTTCCCGCAGCTTAACCAGTGGTGAAGAGCGGCCTCCTCCCAGTAATGACCGTCTCCCCTTTCCCTCCACCATTTCAGCTGTTTGGTTGTTTCTTGGCGTGGGAAACCCGCAACGTGAGCATCCCTGCCCTCAACGACAGCAAGTACATTGGGATGAGTGTGTACAACGTGGGGATCATGTGCATCATCGGGGCTGCCGTCTCCTTCTTGACGCGTGACCAGCCCAACGTGCAGTTCTGCATAGTGGCCCTGGTCATCATCTTCTGCAGTACCATCACTCTCTGCCTGGTGTTTGTGCCGAAGGTACCAGCCTCTGCCTCTGCCTGTCACAAGGGGGACTGTGGGGACCTATGGAGGAAAGGGCCACATGTGCGCATGCATCTCTGTGTGTGTGTGTGCACATGTGCATGTGTGTACACATGTGCGTGTGTGCGTGTGTGTGTGTGTGCGTGTGTGTGTGTGTGTATCTGTGTGCATCTGTGTGTGAACCTACATGCAAGTACATGTGCACAGGTAGAGGCCAAAAGACAACGTCTAGAATTGATATTCAGGCTCCAGCCACTTTAGTTTGGAGACATAGTGGATCACTGGCCTGGGGCCCACCGGTCTGCTAGGCTGGCGGGCCAGAGAGCTCCAGTGGTCCCGCTGTCTCTGCCCTCCTAGCACTAGGGTTGCAAGTGTGCACCACGACCAGCTTTTGTTGCAAGAGAACTTACCTTAGTCTCTTCCAGTTCATGCAAGCAAGAGATCTGAGTTTGATTATAAAGAAGTTATTTTTTAAAAAATAAAACAAAAACTGTGAAGGAATGCCTATAATCTCAGCAGCTCATGGGACACAAAGGAGAATCCTGAAACTCACTCGCCAGCTAGTCTTGCTGAGTTGGTGAAGTCCAGGTTTGGAAAAAAAAAATGGTAAAGACACCCTTTGTTGATGTCTGGCTTCTGCGGGAAACCAGTTGTGAGGACAAAGGAAAACTGGGGGGCTGGCACAGCCGCAGTCTGCATTCCCTTATATTGCAACTTGGGGCCACACATGCAAGTGCACACATGCCTATTTGCACCCCCACACACTTGTGCACATACATTAAAAATATGCACAGGGAGGCACACCTCACACAGAGAGAGAAAAAAAATTAAGAAAGAAAGAGAAGAATTCAGTGGTGGCACACGGCTCAATCCCAGCACTCAGGAGACAGAAGCAGATGGAGCTCTGAGTGTGAGGCCAGACTGATCTACAAAGTGAGTTCCAGGCCTATAGAGAAAACCTGTCTCAAGAAAGGAAGGAAAGAAGGGAGGGAAGGGGGAGGGGAAGAGGGAAGATCCCAAACCTCAAATTAACCAACTGTTAATGTTTACCTGAGTGTTCCTGTTTGATGCTCTGTTTCCTGCTAATCTTTTAAAGTTACATTTTTAAATTTTGTTTTACAAGGGGAGGAGAAGGTGCAGGAGTGCCATGCCATACACTGTCAGAGGCAACCTGCTGGAGCCAGGTCTCTGCCATGAAAGTTCTGGGGCTCAAACCCAGAGCATCAGACTTGGCTGCAGTCACCTTTCCTTACTAAGCCATCTTGCCAGACCTTCATTTTTGGTTTGCTTTTGTATTTTGTTTTTTGATTTGGGGTATTTTATTTGATTTATTATTTTATGTGTATAACTACTTTGCATGTATGTATGTATGTATGTATGTATGTATGCATGTATGTATGTGCACTGTGTTCATGTCTGGTGCCCTCAGAGGTCAGAAGTCCTGGGTCTGGAATTACAGATGGCTGTGAACCATGTGGGTGCAGGAAATCCTGAGTCCTCTGCAGGAGCAGTGAGTGCTCTGACCCCTGAGCCATCTCTCCTGGTCTTGCTACGGCACATTCATACTTTTCCTTAGTGTCTGGCTTGGCTCTCCACCCTCCATCCTTTCCCACACCCACCAGCATCACTGAGGGTGGGATCATTGTCTTCGCGTCCACTTGATCCATTACTGCTGAACGCTCCAATGACTGTAGATTTTTAAGGAACATTTTTCTCTGCAAAACACATTCTTTTGTTTCCAATTATCTGGCGTAGACAGCCTTAGAAGTGGCGTTACTGGGTCAGAAGGAACAACCCTTCTTAGTATCCACCCACATCTTACAGTGCAAACACATCCACCCTTTCGACCTCGTGACCCGGCGCTGTCCTCCGCAAAGTTCTTTCTCAAGAACCAATTTAACTCAAGTTGGTTTTTAGGAACCACACAGAAAAGGCATAGTTTCAAGTAAGCTCATGATTGTGTGCTGGGTGGCATTCCTGGCTCTCGGCAGCCACAGGTCCCTTGGATATTGCTGTCACACCAATCTAGAAGAACGGCTTCAAGAGATATTTTGCAAGCATTATTCTTTGCAGCCATCAATAGACAGACCTTCACCTCTCAAAGACCTGTGCAGCCTGACCTCAGATATATATATACATCTTTTTTTAAAAATGAATATTTTAGAAAAAGAAAAGCTGGCAAGAAGAGTCAGAGGGTAAACCCTTGCCACAAAGAGCTGGCAACCTGAACTGGAGTCCTGAAACCACAAAGAAGTGGGAAGAAAGAAACAGCCCATGAAGCTGTTCTCTGACCCCCACACGTATGCCTTGCTATGTGCCCACACAATAATAAACACAATAATAATAATTATTATTATCATTATTATACCCCTCTCCTAAGTTTCTTTGCCTGCGCTGTATCGCCCTCCTCCGCTATCCCTTCCAGACCACTGCCCTCCCCCGACCCCGACTCTCCACCTCACCTCCACTCCCCCCTCTATTGCCACACACCCTCCCTCCCCCACATCAGCAGGTCCTGGTGATCACCCCATCCTTAATCCCTTCGGGCCAGATGGCATTGAAGCTCTTCTTCACACCCACACCCAAGGCTATGGAATCCTGATAGAGCCTACGGTAATTCCTCACCTGGTCTCCAGGGCTAAGCCCAGAGCCACCATTGGGTTAGAGAAGATTCTAGAATGTGTGGATAAGTTCAGGGTCACGGAGCAACGTTTTGTCTCAGATTTATTTTTTTCTCCATTGGGGCTGGGAAGGGGCTACAGTAGTTAACAGCCCAAATTGCTTTTGCAGAGGATCCAGGCTCAGTTCCCAGCACCCACTCAGGTGGCTCACAACCACCCCTAACCGCAGCTCCAGAGGATCCAACTCCCTCTGCTGGCCTCCACACCTACCTGAATCTCGTGCACACACGTACCCACCCATGTATAGGTACACATAGATACATTATTAAAAATAAAATAAAAATCGTTTTAATTGCTCAGTCATGTCCAGACGCCTACCCCACAGAACCTGTACTGTAACAGATGTGAGGGGTTTTAAGCTGCTGAGTGCCTTTGCCAGGACAAACAGTCAGAAGCTTATTCACCATGGAGCTGCGTCTTCTATCTCTTTGTAGAAACTCTCCACAGCAGGATCCTGCCCATGGCCCTGGACTGCCTTATCACTACCCTTCACCACCCCCCATGTGAATGAGCCTCTTCCCCAATCATCCACCTTCCCACCCCCCCCACCCCGTGTGAATGAGCCTCTTCCCCTCCCCTCTCCCCTCCTCCCCTCCCCTGCCCACCCACCCCACCCCCTACCCCCCACAGCCCCCTGCCCAGGGTGTGAATGAGCCAGAGTCAACTTTCTGACTCTCTCATCCCAGAAGGACTCTGAGGCTCAGTGACTGGGAAGATGGACCTGGGGCACCTGAGCCCCAGCCTGCCTCCTGTGCGGGGGAGGGGCTGACTTGTCAGTTCCCGCGTCAGACTTGGTGGGGGACCATGGTTGGGGAGAGAGAGAAACATGGCAGGAATCTCAACTGCAAGCCACCTCTGTTCCTCCAGCTCATCACTCTGAGGACAAACCCCGACGCAGCCACTCAGAACAGGCGATTCCAGTTCACGCAGAACCAGAAGAAAGAAGATTCAAAGACCTCCACTTCCGTCACCAGCGTGAACCAGGCGAGCACATCACGCCTGGAGGGACTGCAGTCAGAAAACCACCGCCTACGAATGAAGATCACAGAGGTGCGTCCACATCTGGAGACCACCCATCCTGCTGTCCCGGCCCCCCTTCCTGGTCTCCAACCTATCCCTGCTCCGTAGTCCTTTAAAACACCCCAGGTCATGTCAGGGAGTTTAGCACATCTGACCCAAGCTTGGTGTCATTTGGCCTAGACTCCTACAGTCCAACAGTTCCCAATCTCCGGTGTGTTAAGAAAGAGAGGAAACGTGGGGGTATCTGCAAGGAGGACCTCCATAGCTCCCCAATGCACAACATGGTGAGAGAGTGCAGAGATAGGTCCCCAGAGATGCTTATGCTGTGGCTAACCTGTCCCCCACCACCACCCCATTCTGAATTACTTCTTGAATAGTCCAGAAAGGACACAACAAGAATGCTTTCTATTTAATTCACACCCCCAAATGAGAGGGAACCCCAATTCCCTCTCACTCTCCCTCCCTAGGGTCTTGACTGGACCTCCACCTGGGCTAAGTCACAGCCAGGCAGGGTCATCTGTGGGGTGGGGCTCCTCGTCTGCTTCCTGCTGTTCTCCAGGCTCAGCACAATGAAGACATGGCCTCAATGTCAGAAAGAAGAAACACAGAAAGCCCACATAAGATATTACCCCTTAAGCAAGTGACATACACACATACACACACTTGTGCACCCATACACAAATTCATACACACATATACATACCTGCTTACGCACCTTCTCTCTCTCTCACACACACACACACTCACACACACATACACACACTCATACACATTCATACACCCATACACATACCTGCTTACACATCTCTCTCTCTCCCTCTCACACACACACACACACTCACACAATCTGCATACAGTTCGGTCCTGTCTCTCTGTACTGCCAAAATTTTCATGAGCTCATTTAGCCACAGAGCACAGAGGAAGCTGGGAAATGTCGGCTCTTGCAGACACTTGCAGGGCAGAAGCTGGTCGCTAGATTGGATGTGGGTGACCAGTTAGTTCTGCCTTTCAAATAAACTGCCAATCATGTTTTCAGAACGTACTAGGCAGCAGCTTTGTCCCGCCCTCAGAAGAGCAATTCACAGTTAGTAAAACTTCCTTCATGTTCTATGGTCGGACGCTGCCCACCACCCACACAAACTTCCCTGGCTTTGCCCTGATTCTTCTGTAGCCGTTCCCCCAGGCCACCCCAGCTGGCTGGAGCCTGTATGAGAGTACAGGGCTCAGAGATGCTGTGCCCTGCCTGTGAATACCTCCTGGCTGGGTAGCTACAATGGTAGTTCTGATAGTCCTCTAGCACCGGGAGAAACACCCCATGCATTCTCACCAAATCTTTGTGCATCCTGTGAGGTGGGTATGGTGATGTCCTTGTGCCACAAACAGAGGCTGAGAATCACAACCCCAGTACAGAGCCAGGAAGTACAGCCTGTCTCCTCTTGGCCTGAGCGGGCCTCTCTGCTTATCCCTGCTCCTTGTCCTGCTCCTGGTCTTGCTTGGACCTACTCGAGGCTCAAACCCAGACAGTTCATGTGACTGCCAACCCCTGGTCCAGCTCAGCTCAGCTCCTGCTTGAATGAATGCAACAAAGCTCATCTCTAGATGCAGAGGCCTTTAATCCCAGCACTCTGGAGGCAGAGGCAGGTGGATCTCTGAGTTTGAGACCAGCCTGGTCTACAGAGTGAGTTCCAGGACAGCCAAGGCGACAACAGCGACACCCTGTCTGGAAACACAAAAATGGGTTGGGGCGATGCAGAGGTGGAACCCCAGGGTCTGGGACTGGGATCATGATCTTAGATAGAGTCTTCTTGTCTTCCAGCTGGACAAAGACTTGGAAGAAGTCACCATGCAGCTCCAAGACACACCAGAGAAGACCACATACATCAAACAGAATCACTACCAAGAGCTCAATGACATCCTCAGCCTGGGCAACTTCACAGAGAACACAGGTAAGAGGTGACAGGGCCCAGAGATGGGATCTGTCCCTCTGAAGATGAAAGTAGGGCTCCAAGAGAGCTTGGGGCCAAAGCACCTCATCTCCTGCCTACACCTGTTCAGAGTCTCCTCCTCCCATTCCCCAGCTCTGGAGTTCAACTTTTCACCCTCAGGCACCATGTCTGCTTGTACACAGGATAGCTGGTGCCCCAGTGTTCTGACAGGGACACTCTTTATCTCCCTCTGTTGGCCACAGAGGATGATTTATATTTACTTCGCACTTTAAGAAGCATCTCGGGTGTGTTCAGGAGAACAGTCAGGAAAGTGTGGCTCCCCTTACCAACCACATGGGAACAAGTCACAGTGACATGGGCCGCTCTATCTACCTCTTAGCAAAAGCCAGTGTGGTGGGGGGACATATGGAAGAGGGCATTCACCTGTGACGTTGGAAGGCAGGCTGGTCCTCTCTAAATGTGAAGCCTTAAACTTCTTGAGGTAGTAGCTTCCCAGCAAGAAAGGTATCCACGTGGGCACCTAAGCGCTCATTGCAACAGTATTGATGGATGAAGTTATTTCATCTGTTATAAGACGGTCAAGCAGAGCATGTGGTACAGCCACTTAAAGGTGAGATAAGGGACAATGGGATAGCTAGGTGACAGAGTCTGCCTATCACGTTAGTGGCTGGTGGCTCAATGGCTAAGAACACTAATGTTCTTGAGGGGACCTGAGTTCAGTTCACAGCACCCACACTGAACAACCACCTATAGGTCCAGTTCCAGGGGATCTGATGTCCTCTTCTGGCTTCCTTGGGTATCTGCATACCTGTGGAGCACATAAACTCACACACACACACACACACATACACACACACACACACACACACACACACACACACACACACAAGTAAGTCTCTTTTAAATGTTTAAAAAAGATGTAAGTTAGATCTCTGAGTGTAAGAAGCTAGCACTATCATCCTCTCTCTTTCTCTCTCTCTCACGGGGTGGGTGTGGGGCACACGTGCAGCCATATGTAAGCGTTTGTGTGAGTGCAGTTTTTAAAGGACTAGAACACAAGCAGGCTGCCAACCGTGTGCTCAGAGACAGGCTCACAATGCAGAGCACGGCATGCAGGCATTTCCTTGCTTTTCACTGTGCACAGCACTCCCCTGGTGTTTGGCGTTTGCCAGCATCTGTGCTTCATTTGCTATGAAGTTGTTTTAGGGACTGTGGCTGCAGCTCACTGTAGAGGACCTGCCTGTCATGATTCAGGCTCTGGGTCCAACCTCCAGTGTGTGCAAAGAAAAAAATCTATTTTTAAATCAATAGGAATGAAAATATTTATTTTATTCTTAATCTCACTCTGTAGACCGGGCTGTTGAACTCAGAGATCTGCCTTGTTGGCCTCAGAAGTGGTAGGATTAAGGGCGCGCTCCACCACTGCCTGGCTGACCTAGTCAGCCAAGGATGACCTTGAACGCTTGCTATACCTGCCTCCACCTGCAAGCGCTGGAACTATATATAAGTATGTACAGTCTTCAGAAGTTTCACATGCAGAGAGACATACACATGTGTGTGTGCAAATGTGCATGTGTGTGTATTACATAAAATGTTAATTGTAAAGAAATCTTTACATTGAAATAGTTACAAAGAATCTTAAAGGATAAAAATTACCCTTGGGCCAGGCATACTAGTGCACGCCTTTAATCCCAGCTCTCGGGAGGCAGAGGCAGGCAAATCTCTGTGAGTTAGACTCCAACCTGATCCACATAAGGATCTCCATACCAGCCAGAGCTGCGTAGTGACACCCTGACTCTCCTAGCAATCCCCTTATGGAGGAAAGCACTTCATTTTAGTGGAGGACATTTTTTAAAGATTTATTTATTATATATAAGTACACTGTAGCTGTCTTCAGACACACCAGAAGACATTACAGATGGTTATGAGCCACCATGTGGTTGCTGGGATTTGAACTCAGGACCTCTGGAAGAGCAGTCAGTGCTCTAACCACTGAGCCATCTCTCCAGCCCCAGTGGAGGACATTTTTGTCAGTTACTTTCCCTGGGCTGAGTGAGCAGCCCTGCGGGAAGAACAGAGATGAGGCTTCACTCTGCCCTGTAACATAAATGCTAATATACAGATGAGCACAGACTTAAATAGAAAAGTGAAATGAGGAAGTACCAGATGAAACCCAGTGGTAAGCTGGTAAGTAGGGCCAGACGGGGAGGGTAGCCTGAACTCTGCAGTAAAATATTCATTCTTAAAACTATATACTGTTTTTTTTTTTTTTTGAGGGTTTTTTATCTTTGGTTGGATGGTTTTGGTTTGGTTTTGAGGGATAGAGTTTTGTTTGTTTGTTTGGGGTTGGTTGCTTTTGGTTTTCTTTCTTTCTTTCTTTCTTTTCAAGATAGTGTTTCTCTGTGTAGCTGTGGCTGCCCTGGAACTCACTCTGTAGACCAGGCTAGCCTCAAACTCACAGAGACCTGCCTGCCTCTGCCTAAAACTATATACTGTCGAGCAAACAGTGAGAGGCTGGGGAGCTGGCCCAGTGGGGAAGAGAACTCACAGTGAGAGGCTGGGGAGCTGGCCCAGTGGGGAAGAGAACTCACAGTGAGAGGCTGGGGAGCTAGCCCAGTGGGGAAGAGAACTCACAGTGAGAGGCTGGGGAGCTGGCCCAGTGGGGAAGAGAACTCACAGTGAGAGGCTGGGGAGCTGGCCCAGTGGGGAAGAGAACTCACAGTGAGAGGCTGGGGAGCTGGCCCAGTGGGGAAGAGAACTCACAGTGAGAGGCTGGGGAGCTGGCCCAGTGGGGAAGTGCTCACAGAGGACTTGGGTTTGATTTCCCAGCTCCCATGTGACGATTCAAAACCATCCACATCTCCAGTTACAGAGGATCCAGTGCCCTCTTCTGGTCTCTGTGGGCACACGTGATGCACAGACATACGTGCAGGCAAAACATACATGAGATAAAATGAATAAAGCCAACTTTAAAAGAAAGAAAAAAGGCAAGAAGGAAGATCTGGGCTATAACTGCTTGAAGTAGACACTGCTGTGAGTCACCTGTGGCTGTTGGCATTCGGTCTGTGTGTAACAGACTTTGTGCGGCTATAACCAAATATCACAGTCTCGGCCTTCGGGTGCCGCAGAAACGGGCTGGGAGATGGCGCAGTTGGTAAAGTGCTCGAAGGAACCAAGTTTAATCTCCGAACACATGTGAAAAGTCAAGTGTCAGGGGCACATGCTGCCATCCCAGCCCAGGGGACGCAGAGACAAGCTGACCCCAGGGGCTCTCTGGGCAGTCAGCTAGGCCTCCTAGGCTAGTCACATGATAATGAGAGATCTATCCCAAAGAACACAAGCAAAAAGTAGAAAGTGCACAGCACCTGAGGAATGACAGCAAAGGCGTATGACAGGGTGTCTGAAGAAGGACACCCATGATGTGAGCACACACACACACACACACACACACATATACACGCATACAATACAACACACACATACAACATTCACACATACAAACACACAACACAACACACACATATACACGCATACAATACAACACACACATACAACATTCACACATACAAACACACAACACAACACACACATACACACACATACAATACAACACACACATACAACATTCACACATACAAACACACAACACAACACACACACATATACACACACATACAATACAACACACACATACAACATTCACACATACAAACACACAACACAACACACACATACACACACATACAATACAACACACACATACAACATTCACACATACAAACACACAACACAACACACACATATACACACATACAATACAACACACACATACAACATTCACACATACAAACACACAACACAACACACACACTACAGTCACACATACAACACACACAACACAACACACACATACAACACACACACACAACACAACACTCACAGAGAAGACAGGAGAGGTAGAGAAGAAAAGAAGGGAGGGAGGGAGAGAGAGGGGGAGGAAGGAGAAGGAAAAAGCCATAGCATAAATGTGTTTTCTCATAGTTCTGCAAGCTGGGAGTTCAGAATGAGGGAACTGGTAGGTTCAGTGTCTAGAGGTCCTTGCCTCTGATTCTGAGATGGTCCCTGGTGTTGGGATTCTGTAAACCGCACCCCACAGTTACCTGGCAACAACCTGGCTACAGCCAGGTATGCTCCGCCCCAGTTACCTGACTTATTAAAGGGGCTGCTTGCCCCCTCCTCTCTCTCTCTTGCTCTCTTGCTTTCTTGCTCTTCCCCCTGGTCCCTCCTCTCCCCATTCCCTCCTCCTTCCAGGTACTCATGGCCGGCCTCTGCTTCTCTACTCTCCTCTCCTCTCTCTCTCTGCCCCTACTACCCTCTTAACTCCCCTCCCCATGACCGGAACTTTATTCTGTACCTGTGGCTGGTCCCTCAGGGAAAAGGGATCTCCAACATGGGCTCCCCAGAGGCATCCTCCTTGCCCCCAAGCCTTGCCACACCTCCATAGAGCATACCCCCACCCCCCCCACACACACTTTCTTCATCTTCTTCCTAATACCTGGACCACTTCATTTTCTGGAAAAGAAGAACGGTCTCCTCACAGGTGGAAGGAACAGAAAAGGCTTAAATCCTGTCCTTTGTGCCCCTCTAGAAGGACACTAAACCCTTCCCTAAGGAGTCCACCCTCGAAATGTGATCACCTTTGGAAGTTACCATCTCTTAGCACAATCATTACATTTCTGTGTGCAGAGGTGTGTGCTTGTAGCTCTAGCAACCCAGAAGCCTGAGGCCTGGGGACCCTTTGAGTGCAGCAATTCAGGACTAGCCTGGGCAACATCATAATACCCCGTCTCAAATAAATCAATTAATTAATCAATCAATACATAAATAAAAATAAAACTGTGAACTTAAAAGGCCATGTTCAAACCACAGCACTGGGCGTCCAGTCGATTCTTGTTAACCAGGCATTGGTGTAGTTATATTCTGTCACATGAACAATGGCAAACACTGCCCCAGGGGAAGGACAGGTGAGACTCCTGTGAGCTCCTCCCAGGTTGGCATTTTTGTCAGCCAGTTGATAGCCTGCTGTGCCTGTTTGTTCCCTATAAGTCAGGTTCGTACACACTGTGCCCGACGCCTGTGTTTTAGGAACAGTTAGCCCTACACTCGGGGACCATTTTAAACAAAGTTGACAGTAGAAAGAAGCAAAAATGTGTCCATCACTAAAGCAACTTCAAGGCTAGAACAGTGTGGAGCCTGCTCGAAGGCTACGCCTCAAGCTGGCCGAGCAACTCCAAATGGCCACGCTGCATCTAGAGTGTTGATGGCAGGGTGGCACGTTTGAGAAAGCAGACGAGTTTGCAAATGCAGAAGCCCTGAATAATGGGGGCCTCCTTACTGGATGCAAAACCACATACCTACACCGTCTCCCAGGGCAGCAAAAAACAAAAGAACCATGTGCAGCCCAGCCAAGACAACCTCAATCCCTTGGGTGGGATACAGGCTGCACATCTGTCTCCAGATGTTTAGGAAGCCCGAGAAGAGATTTGTTTAGCTATGGTATGTGGCCATGCATTCTTCTGAGAGCAGTCCACAGAGCTTCGTTCGGCAACTAGTTCATTATTGCTGGATAGACTCAGATGAACGCCAACAAACATCTCATCATGCCTTGATTAGGATGCTTCCCAGAAGCAGAAAGTCTGGCCAGAGTAATAGATGGATCCCATCTCTTTAGAAGGCTGAGGCAGGGGACTTACAAGCTGAAGGCCAGCCGTGGCAACATAGTAAGACACTGTCTTAGAATAATAAAACAAAGGTAAGCAGACGGCGGGGAGCTGGCGAGATGGCTCAGCAGTTAAGAACATCTAACTCTTGCAGCAGATCTGAGTCTGATTCCCAGAACCCACAGGAGAGTCACAGCCTCTAGCTCCAAGGGACTTGGTGCCCTCCCCTGGTCTCCCCTTGGGCATCTACTTGTACATGACAGACACACACATACAAACAAAATAAAATAAATAATCTTTTTTTTTTTCAGACTAAGGCCGTAGCTCAGTGCTGGAGAGCTTGCCTAGCAGACACAAGACACTGAGCTCAATCTTTGATGTTGTTGGGTGAGGGACCCGTGCCTTTTATACTGGTTGACAGACACTAACCAAGATTCTCTGTAAAGATGCGACAATTGCTGTCCCCACCAGTAGTCTATCCTATTCCCTTTAATTTCTGTGAATTCTATCCAAAACATACCATAGAGAACTTCCCCCTTTCTCCATGGACACCCATGCCCAGAGAGGACTTCAGTGTTAGACTTCCTCAGGCTAAGTACATGGCCCACATTGGTCCACTTGATTCCCACCTGCCTTTTTTTTCTTTTTTTTACTTTTCTTCTTTTTTTTTAAAGATTTATTTATTATATATGAGTACACTGTAGCTGTCCTCAGACACACCAGAAGAGGGCAGAGGGTTGTGAGCCACCATGTGGTTGCTGGGATTTGAACTCAGGACCTCTGGAAAGCAGTTGGTGCTCTTAACCGCTGAGCCATCTCTCCAGCCCCCCCTTTTTTTTTCTTAAATGGAAAGAAGAGAGGCCAGCCACACACTTCCCAGCCCATGGCTGTTGTCCATGAGTGACAGCTCCTCAGCTCTCTTCGTGGGTTCAGACGGGCTGAAGGGCAGACTCTGACTCAAAAAATGAAGGACTGTGGACTCTGTTAATCCACGGACAGCATCCTCCAGGCAGATCTCACAATTGCTGTTTTGTTTTGTTTTATTGTGATGTTGTCTTCAACAGATGGAGGAAAGGCCATCCTAAAAAATCACCTCGATCAAAACCCCCAGCTCCAGTGGAACACAACAGAGCCCTCAAGAACATGCAAAGACCCCATAGAAGACATCAACTCCCCAGAGCAGTAAGTACCTTCCCCAGAAGACCCGCGCTCAGGAGCACACTACCCCTGCACAGCTGTCTCCAACTGCACAACAGTCTCACACCCATTATTTCACCTGAGCGTGACCCAGTGATGCAGCCATATTCCAGTGCTGCTTTTACAGGATAGAAAGCTAATATCCAAAGGACGGAGAGGACCCAAACAAGCTCACCCAGTACTTGATGAGGAATGCAGGACGTAGGATTTGAACTCGGCACTGTCCGACATTAAATCCACCACAAAATGTTCTCTACCAACACACACTGCTTTGTTGTGTGCAAACTGTAACCCTGTGAAACTCATATGCTTAGTGATAATTGAAATTTATTAGTGTCAGACAGAGGCTGGGGACACAGCAGTATCTAAAATAGAGGTATTTTCCTTCTATCCTGCCCATTACTTGAGTCTCCATTCTATTTGACAAGGTAACTATTAAAAAGACAAGGGATCGTGTGCTCTTATTGGGTGCTTGGAGGTAAATGAAATGGAGAAGGGGCTGTTAATTTAAGTAAGATGAGTCAGAGAAGAAATCGAAGACCTGTGCGTCTCAGCTCTGCCCCTAACAGCGACTTCAGCTCCTTCCAGATCATTGCCAGCTTGGAGTAGATGCATAAACTCTGACCTGGCTTCCGGGAAGTGACAGGCAAACATAACCAGCAGAGTCATCCAGTCCACAGAATGCTATCAACCCAGCAAATGCCAACCCTGGCCAGAAATTAGGAAATATAAATTAGTAATAGAAAACGGACTTATTTATAATGTGGCCAAAATGAAGAGAGAGAAAAAGAGCTTGCTTCCTCTCCAGTGTGTTGCCTGGGGAGTTTTGGAAAACCCGAAGGCAAAAGCCAGAAGACATGCATGCAGCTTTAGCTGTGAGTTTGGCCATCAGGAAGGAAGGTGACTTGGTCCCAGGTTCCCTCCACGGTCTCTGTTCTTTGCAAGGAGAGCCAATGGTGGTTCTCTTCCTGTGGATTTCGAATGCCCCCTTTCCCTACCAGGCTGCGTCTCAGCACGGAATCACGACCACAAAATGCCCGGCACTCCCTTTTGTGAGCATTGCTGTATCTGGGAAGTCTTTCTGAGCCACGGGTCCTTTCAGGGCAGGAGTACTGCGTAAGCACCCACACACCTCAGAAACCATCAAGCTCTGAGTAAACTCTGGGGCGCATGCTGTTGGGATTGAGTGCATTCACCACAGAGCCTCGTGACTCCCCAGAAGCAAGGTCCCAGCCTCCCTGGCTCCCCTTAGCTGGTGTTTCCCTGAACAGGCGGCAGAGGGGCTGTGCCTTTCTCTTTCTTGGCTGGGGTAACAATGCTTTGCTCTGTTTCCTGTATTTCTTTTCTTTGTGAGAGTCTCCATTTAATTTGGTCTGGTTTGCCCCTGAGAACTGCAAGGCAAAATCTAGCAAAAATGTCACTGAGAGCAAGAAGCCACCCCCGACATTCCCTATAAACAGCCTTACTAAATATTCAATGACTTACTGTCATTACGGTTTACTGTCATGTGGCCTGGAGAAGAGAGCCAGGGGACAGCTACATTTCCTTTACTACCCCTCCGCCATGGGTACCTCCTCACAATGCCAGCTTAGGCCTGTCCCTGCTCAGCTTCCTCTGGCCTCTTTCCAAGAGCTCTGGGGACTCTGAGGAGGAAGGGGCTCACTCCCCGAGAAAGTACCACAAAGCGGATGATACTTACACTTGGTCATGAGCTCCAGAGGAAGAAGATTCCAGATGGGAAACACAATCACAAAGATATGGAAGAACACCCCAAGTGGGTTGTCAGGGAAATGAGCCACCAGAGGGCAGGATTTGGGGTGAAGAGACGTGATTCATCCAGAACGTTTGGAGAGATCTTAATAAGGGCTCTGAAGGGCACAGCCACATCAGGGCGTGTCCTTTTCCTTTTTCCCCCTCTGGTTAACTCGGTTGGGATGACAAGGTTAATCACCAAAGAACCTGAAAGGCGGAGGGGGGGGGGGTCGTGCTGGGAAGGATTGGCTGCTGGGTTCAGCAGTGGCAGAGGTCCGGGAGGAGGGAACAGGCGTAGTGGGGGGACTGAAAGCCACATCACATCGAAGCATTGGTTAGGTCCTCCTAATTTTGCCATGAAAGTTACAGTCGTCAGTGAGCCCCGGTGTGGGGGAATAGGGAGATAGCAAGACACAAATTTATTCCTGCTACTCTTCCTGGCTATATCCAATAGTAGGTGCCCGTGAGCCTCTTACAAATGCCTGCCTCATGTCTGAAGGCTTAAACAGTTCAACCAACAGATCTTGGATTTAAGAAGACACAGACTCCCACTGCCCTCAGAATTTTTTTTTTTTAGCCAAAATAGGAGCAAGAAGCTCTCAGGGGAGCAGTCAGCCCTCACTAACTCTTGCTGTCTTCCCTACAGCATCCAGCGCCGGCTGTCCCTCCAGCTCCCCATCCTCCACCACGCCTACCTCCCATCCATTGGAGGCGTGGATGCCAGCTGCGTCAGCCCCTGTGTGAGCCCCACAGCCAGCCCTCGCCACAGACATGTACCACCCTCCTTCCGAGTCATGGTCTCGGGCCTGTAGGGGTGGGAGGCCTGGGCCGGGGCCTCCCCGGGACAGCACCATGCTGGGCCAAGGCACCTGCCACCGGCACTGGCTGTGCCATGCTGCCTCTCCAGACTGCAGGAATGGCGCTCATGCAGAGAGGGACTCGGCACCGACCTCGAGCCTTATCCGTGAAGGTCTTACTCTCATTGAAGGAGAGGATTGACAATGACTTCTCCTTGGCGTCTGCAAACAAAGAGGAGTTGGGATGTCCGATAGTTGCAAAAAAACAAAAAAAAACAAAAAAAAAAAAAACAAATCAAACTTTAGACAAAGGAGAGAGGGCTCAGACTTCAGCTATCCTCGCCAAGGGGCCAGAGCAAGGGCTCTGCAGAAATGGTCCTCTGCACTCCGCACACACTCATCGGTGGTGCCCGCCCCCACACACCAGCCCTTCTCCACTCTGGGGGAGAAGGTGAGCAGGGCCACCAGGTCCCCAGCGGCTGGCCCAGCCCACTTCAGCCTCCCTGGAACAGGGAGTCAGCAGGAAGGGCAGACAGGCACAGCCCTGGGGCCGGGGACCAGAGCAGGCAGCTGTGCGTGCTCTCAGGGGACATCCATCCAAAGAGAGATGTTTGTCACTCTCTGATAAACGCCACACATTAACACAATAACACCCGTTCCGGGAACTGTGGGGATTTAGGGCACTGCACTGCGGACATGCTCTGCAGGATGCAACCGGCAGTCTGTCATGCACCCGCCGCGTCGGCCATGTCCTTGTGTTCAAATTTAGGGTTCCCGGTAATAAGGGAACCATCTGAGCTAATCTTGGAATGTCTGCTCCCAGAAACCACGATAATGAAAGATTGTGCACTTTAACCTCTCCCATGGGGGCCCAAGGGTTGCTGGGACCCCCCCCCAACACACTGACTTTGTTTTTTGACCAAAGTGAATCAGGGGTATTCTGCTAAAAGTCATCTCTGTGTTCCTGAGCCAGAGCTGCTGGCCCAGGGCTCCCTGGCTTCCAGAAGGTAGCCCTCCAGTTCCCCTCCAGCCCCAAACTGTGAGTACCCGCCTTAGGGTGTCATTGAGGTGGTCAGTCAGCAAGCTGGTTCTCATCCATCACGACATACTTCCCTTGTGATTGCACCCCAAAGAGCACCGGCCTGGGAGTCAGACCTGGATTTGAGTCCTCAGTCCCCCTCGGACTCTCCGTGACCACGGGCAAGTCACCAGTGTCTCTCTGAGCCACAGTTTCCCCTCTGTAACAGACTGGGGTTGAAACAACACCCATCCTGCCTACCTCGCAGGGTCACTCTGAAGGTGGACAGTTGATCTCATTCATCCAGGAAAGCTTTGCACTGTGAAGCAGCTGTGAGGTACTAGTATTGACCTTGACTCTCAGCGCTCCCACAAGCTGGGGGTTCGGTGCGGCCCAGAGAAACTTCCTCTACCTAGGAACCGAACAGCCCAGTCAGAGGCAGGCTCAGGACTCTTCTGACATTCCTTCATAGGTTCGTTCCTTGCTAAAGGCCTGAATGGCACTGTCCAGGGGCGTCTGCACAGAAGAGTGGTTTGCTCACTCCCCTAAGAAATCCTAAAGGCAGCTTCAACAGGCAGGCAATAATCTCCTCCCAGACCCCTGCAGTCAGGACACCCTGCTGTCAACCACCAGGCTGTGACAGAAAGGGCCCACGGGAATCACCACCGCCAACATTTCAAAACACCCTAGTTCACGTAGCATAGCTCTCCCTTCCCCTCCCCCAAAGAGAGGTTACGGAGGTTCTGTAGCTTTTAAGGGGGGAAAAATGTCAACACATCACAGGTCAAGTTGATGTCCTTCTCTGTTTAGGCACCGGAACTCCATGTTGTCACTCACCGTGTGTGAACCAGTATTTCCTTCCTTTTTCGACTTCACCAAAACCAAATTTCGTTTAAAAGACCGCATTAATTTTTTTTCAAAGGGAAAGAGATAATTAACTGTACATAATGTATACAGACAAAAAAAAAAAAAAAAAACCTGTAGAAATATTACTCCAGCATAGCAGGAAAAAAAAAAAAAAAAAACAAAAGTACTGGATTGTCGGAGGTGAGCGTGCGTCTGTAATCCCTTGTGACTCCAAACTGTGCTCCGTCTTCTAGGTTAACCCACAAGATACATCTCTGTCTACTGATCCTGTAGGTTCACCCTTTTTTTTTTAATTTCTCTGCAATTAACAAGCCCCACAAAGTGATTCTGGCTATCTACTGGTTCTGTTCTTTTATATGCAGCAAACACATGGTCCATTTCCTAGAGGCTTCCGCCCAAGGGCATCTTCCAGTGACGCTAGTGCACACACACACACACACACACACACACACACACACACACACACACGACTGCTTTTAATTAGACCGGAACTGGCAGGATCAGATGTAAATGAGGAGTTTCTCTCGTCCCACTGCATGGTATCGATTTTTAATAAATTGTTGAAAATTTGTTTTTATGAATAAAAGGGAAGAATATCCTGTTGTTGTTGTTGTTGTTGTTTTTATGCTTTTACAGGAGCTGCCTAGGAACAGGTGCGCTGAGTCCTGACCTGGGAGAGCCCAGCTCCAGGCCCTCAAAGAAGTACCCATAGGTCGCTTGCTCCTAGTCAGGGTCTACCCCAGGCAGCGGTGTGCCCTGGCAGAGCACTGGGTGGACCAATGCGACAGTGACAGCACAGAATAGGCACATGGGCCAGTCTTGTTTGGAGACGCACTCTCCAAACAAGACTGGCTTTCTGGACTTGCAGCCGCACAGTTCTTCATAAATGCCCGACACTTAGCCACACTTGTCTTGAATGTCTTACTAACTTAAGTCATAGGCTTCACGTTTTAATTTCCTACTGATGGGATTCTCAGCTAGTCCTGGGCTTAGCCATGAAGGTAACACATTAGCCAGAAAAAGAGACGAAGAATCAGGTGTGGGGAGGGAACTGGCCACCCGGCCATAGCATGCACCTGCTGGGGCAGCTAGGCTGCCTCTGGTTTGCTGGTTGTCAGGTGGCCTTAGATTCCTATCTGAGTGTGGGTTTCTATCTCAAGATCACTAGTAGGCCCAGATTTCTACTTCCTTACTCCCTTGGCTGTGTGACTTTGACGCACTTGTTCAACATCTCTGAGTTTCTGATCTCGGGTCTGTAACTCTGATGTTCAAAGAGATCTGCATGTGATACTATGTTAGAAACACTGTGTCGATTCTCAGGAATGAATGGTAGAAAAAGAGTCTTCCCTGGAAATGCAGCCACCACCAAATCTCCCAACCACAGAAGGCATTGCCAATGCCTATCCCTGGTTGCCGACTTAAGGTTCCTGGGAAGAAAGACCCTCAGTTAAAGGATTGGCTCCATCAGTCTGGCCGTGGTCTGCCTGTGGGGGGCATTTTCTTTATTGCCAACTAATGTAGAAAGACCTAGCCCACTGTGGGCGACACCACCCCTAGGCAGGGAGGATTGGACATCATAAAAGGGCAGCTGGATAAAAGCCTGAGAGAAAGCCAGCAAGTTGTCACTGCTAACATCTACTATGTTGTTGCTAATATAAGCATACTAGTCTGTTTTGAATTACTAAAGTAACATAGCTATGGACACTTTATCAAAGAAGTTTGGGTCTGAAGAGATGGCTCAGTAGGTAAGAACATTTGCTGCACAAGCATGAGGACCCAAGTTCAAATCTCTGGCACCCACAGGAAAACTGACTACCTCTTTGAACACCTATAACCTCAGGGCTGTGGACAGTGGAGACAGGAGGATTGCTGGGGCTTAGCCTAGCTCTATGTTGGTGAAAAGACCCTGTCTCAAGAGGGATAAGTTGGAGAGTGACAGAGAGGGTGTGCTCTATACTCCTCTGGCCTCCACAGGCACAAGCGTGTGCATGCACACACACTGTGCATGTGTATGTGGTTTGTTTACACCACATACACATGCACAGATACAATCAAGAAAGGGAAAGAAAAGAAAAAATTAAAAGTCTGTAGCATGGGGGCTGGAGAGATGGCTCAGTGTTAAGAGCACTGACTGCTCTACCAAAGGTTCTGAGTTCAAATCCAGCAACCACATGGTGGCTCACAACCATCTGTAATGAAGTCTGGTGCCCTCTTCTGGTGTGTCTAAAGACAGCTGCAGTGTCCTCTTATATAATTAATAAATAAATCTAAAAAGGGAAGTCCATAGCATGGGAGACCACGGATCCTGGGAGGAAGGGGGAATCTACTATTTTTATTCTGCTAGATGACACATCGTCAAACTGCCTTCTAAACGTCTGTGTTTACAGCCACGGATCAGTGCTGCCCCAGCCTTGGCCAGAGAAGCTTCTCTCTGCAATGCTCAGCAGTTAATGTGGAGACACATAACTGGCCCAAAGTGCTAAGTGTTCAGCACCAAATGCCCCTCTCACACGTGAAAGCACACGCACACACACATGCACACACACCATCACATCTTCCAGATATGTGTGGCTACCTGTTTGAGATCAAATCAACAAGGTCAACCTGTGTTCCAACAGCAGCGATGATTGAACTCAGGAAGTTATTAACCAAGAAGAGGAGGCCGTAGAACGGGGCAAGGGATGGGCTGGGAGTTCCTGGTTTGAGGGCAAAAGGGTGTGGGGTGTCTATGATCAAGGCTCAGTGCCCGGGCACGGTGATACACTTTTAATCACAACACACAGGAGGCTCAGACAGGTCCATCTCTGTGAGTTCCAAGTCATACATGTATATATTACGTGTATGAAATGGTCAAAGGCAGAATAAAAGATGTTCTATTTAAAAGAAGAAGGTGAGAAGAAAAGAGAGGCCTTTAGCTCACAGTTTCACAGAGGGCCAAGTCTAAGACCTGGTCTGCTTCTAAGAAGGGTTTTCTTGTCACACACAGTAGAGAAAGGGGAGAAGGGGATAAGCACACAGGTAACCTCCCTTTCCTACCAACTCATTGCCCTGAGAATTCACTCCTCCAGACCAGCAGAAATCCCTTCCAAGGGTGATGCCCCCATAGCTTGCCCACCTTCCACATCCCCATCTGTTAAAGGTCACACTCAGCCTGCTGCCCTGGGAAGTGACCTTCTAGAGCAAGAGCCCATGGATAGAAAGCTATTACAACGACCATCAGAAGACCTGTAGTGCCCCAGAGACACGATTCTCAAAGAGCCCAAGTGCAAGAATAAAAACGTCAGTGAGCCAGGCCAGGCTCACTGTGGTGACCTGGAATCGAACTCCACACTCAGAGCTTCAGGAGTCAGGTTCCGAGCTGCCAGCCAAAGGCTCAGCTGGGGCTTAGGAGCTGTTCAGCTGGCTACCTTTGCTCTCTCTCTGCCGTGGCTGCCCGAGTGCTCCCCATACCTGCATAACCAGATAGTTGTGGAAATTAGAGATTTTGTGCATGAAAGAGACATTCGATTCGCCTCTGCTAGAACTCAGACGGGAAAACCTGGAGCCGCGTCCTCAGACTTGAAAAACACGCAGACAGCTTTTCTTTTCCTATGCATGGTTGTTCTGTCTGCATGTATGTCTGCATCATGTGTGTGAGGTGCCTGTGGGCACCAAAAGAAGTCACTGGGTACCCTGGAACTAGAGCTTACACACGGACACCTTTTAAAACATGCCACTGGCTTGAATCTTTTTGTGTTTGTTTGAGACAGGTCTCATATAACCTTGAATTCAGGATGTAGCCAAGGGTGACCTTGAACTCATCTTTCTGAATTTACTTCTCAAGCAGTAAGTTAGAGGCATGTACTATCAGGCAAAGTTTATGGGGTGCTGGGACTCAGGCTTCATGTGTGCTAAATAAGCCCTCTGCTTGCTGACTTAGACCGCTTTTATAAAGTTACCTACGTGTGTTCAAGACAGATACAAACTCATGCTGGGAGCCTTCATGAGGAAGCCAGGCCAGTGTGTAGATGGAGCACAAACAAAATGACAAATTCAGTCTAAAACACACACACACACCACACACATACACACACACCACACACATCACACACACACACACACCACACACACACCACACACACCACACACACCACACACACACCACACACACACACACACACACCACACACACACACCACACACACACACCACACACACACACACACCACACACACACCACACACACACACCACACACACCACATACACACACACACACCACACACCACACACACACCACACACACACACACCACACACCACACACACACCACACACACACACACACACATACCACACACACACACACACACACACACACCACACACACCACACACACATACCACACACAGCACACACACATCACACACTATACACACACACACACACCACACACTACTACACACACACACCCCGGCGCATGCACGCACACACTAACAAAGCATTAACCGCCTTAATGTGGAGGGCTAGATGAGGTGTCGTGGGGAGTAATAGCAGCCCATGGATCCGGTGAGCCCAGCTGGGCTAAGGGATCATTCCAAGTTCTCCAGCCTGGAGTGACACCCCCATTATCACATTGCTTTTCTTTACTTGATCTGAAGTGAACCCCTCTGACACAGAACCCCACAGGAAGTCCACCTCGGCTGTCATTCCCACACACTCAGCAGTCTTGGCTGGGCAACGTACAATAGCAGCTGTGATTGTAGCTGCCAGTGAGCCCACAAGGCTAAGACTAACAACCCACCATTACCTGCTACAAGATGAAAGCTCTCAGCTCAAGTGAAGTCCCAGACTCACCCAGTGTCCTCTCTTTGCAACTTTAACTTGTGTCCAAAGACAAACAAAAAAAACCATCCAGCTCCCAATATCCCATTGTGTTCATTTATTTTAGGTTGTCCTGAAATAACAACTTACCTGTCTTAGTGTTACAATAGAGTTGACCTGGGGCATACCCTAAGGAAGGATCCAGGCCCCAGACTGAGAACTGCCCAGACCTCCGTAACAAACCCTTCCTATCTTCTGCACGCTGTGTCTCTGCCGAATTCTTCCCCTGGGTAGATTGGGAAGAGGCGACTTTTCTAGCACAGGTGAGCTGCCCGCTAATACCCACATCCAGGCGCTCACTTCCAGTGGGTGCTCTGTCTGCACTGTCTCCTCACACCGCCTGCTGAACGGAGAGACAGTCTTCTTGTGAGCAGAGACTTTGGCTGGTCTGTGGTTCTCAGTCTTCACCTGAAAGCAACCGTGTGGAGCTGTGTGCTAGCAAGCCTGCCCTCTCTCTCTGCACACTATCATCCAAGCTGCTGTATAGCTTTGTGGCATGTGTGAACCACACAGAAGGCTGTCAGCATGTGGCCCTGGAGACAGGCTCCCAGAAGACAGAACCCAAGAGGTGACTCTTGGGATGTGAGCTGAGGGTCAGGAAGCTACAATTTAGCTCTAGCTCCAGGTTGGGGACAGGGACTATTTCACATCATAGCACAGTGTTCTTTGTCTTATCTGTTGACTTCTAAGACAGTTCAAAGCTCTCTAGTCTGTTAGCCTGGGATACAAACAGGAGAGCTGGTCAAATGTAGATTTGAGGCTTCCTTCTACCTCAGAAGCAAGGGTTTCCCAGCTTCTCTCGACCTTTCTGAATTTCTTGCCAAGCAGATCAAGAACACAGAGCACACAAGTCTAGAGTTTTCACTGTTTTGTGAAATGAAATAAAGCCTGAAAATTAATGAAATTTTAAAAAAAATCCCACGTTTTCTCACTCTTTAAAATACAAAATAAGAGACTGGCTATGGAATGTAGCTCCGTGACACAACACTGCCCAGGCACGTGTAAGTGGGCCCAATCCCCACTACCAGAGAGACATCACACGTGTGTGCACATACACACAGCAAATAAATAGATAAATGACTGCTAAGAAAAGCCCTGTGTGTGTGTGTATATATATAACACAAAATAATATTGAGTTTTCTGCAGAATCTATTTCACATTCAGATTTCAACCCGGAATATAAAAATGGAAGTGTGCTCATGTGCAGTATCAGGTAGCCTCTTTCAAGATTCTGTGGCTAAATGCTGTGTTTGACACGTGGGACAGACTCTCCATTATGTTCAGTGAAGGTTGGGTCGATGCAGCTGCCATCTGTTCCACGGTCCTGCCAGGCAGCGCAGGGAGCCAGCCCATCCTGTCCTCTAGGGTCCCACCGTGTCACGAGCACACAAGCAGAGATAATGATGATTCTCTGTCCCCCATTTCTAATGGTTATTGATTACCTCCTTCAGTATTTACAGAACACCTGCCAGCAACATCTATTTGCAGAGACTTATGCTTATAAATAAAGTCAATTCTCTAAGAGAGAGACAGAGAGAAAATCAGAAAGAGTAGCCAGTGAGATGTTTAGTGGGTTAGAGCATTTGCTGGTAAACCTGGTGACCTAGCTCAATCCCTGTGACCCACGTGGTAGAAAGAGGGCTTGGTGCCCTCTCTGATCCCATGCTTCCCCTCCCCTTACACACACTACACACACACACACACACATACACACACACACACAAATACACACACACATACACACACACACACTACACACACACACACACACACAAATACACACACACAAATACACACACACACACTACACACACACACACATACACACACACACACACACACAGACAGACAAATACACCACACACCATACTTCCCCACACTACATGATAAAAAAATTGAAACAAAAAAATGGCATTACTGGGGCTGGAGAGATAGCTCAGCTCTAGTTGCTCTTCCAGAGGATCTGGGTTTAATTTCCAGCACCCACATGGCAGCTCACAACTGTTAACTCCAGCCCCATGGGGTCCAACACCCTTATACACTCATACATGCAGGTAAAACATCAAGGCACATAAAATAAAAAGAAATCATTTTAAAAGATATTACTAAAACTAGATGTATTAGAAAGCAGGTTTTTAACATTCCCAACGGTTTTTAACATTTCCAATACTGCTGTATAATCACATTCAAGTAAGTTACTCCTATTACATGATAGAAAAAAGAGAAAAGAAAGACATAAAAGATAACTTCAAATAATCTGATTTTTTCTCGGTTCTTTTCAGGCAGATCTCTCTATGTGGTGAAATGTACAGTAATCATTTCAGACAGAGCATTACATTGTGATTCACATCTTTTTTAGTTATTTTAGCTTAATTATTTTTGCTTAATAAACTTGAGCCGTGGTCAAGGCCATGAAAATTTCCAAAGTGTTGCCAAGGCAGCTGTGACTTCTGTAGGAGAGGAGTACAGAGCTGAGATCTGCCTAAATCAACCCAAAATGGAGTCAAAGTAAGATGGCATCACCTTAGTCATTTCAGTGGCCCTGGTTGTCCCGGAACTCTTTTAAGTAGACGAGCTAACCTTGAAGAAAGAGCTCTGCCTGCCTATGTTTCTTGAGCTCTGAGATTAAAGGCGTGTGCCTCTAAGCCAGACTTAAATTCTTTATTAAAATAGATGTAATCTAATTCTAAACAGGAGCATATGGTTTAGATAGAAAGTTTCTCTGGCTTTCACTAAATAAACGAGGTGGAAATATACTGCATGTTTTTCAGAAATCAAACCAATGGCATGTCTGTTTGGGATACTGGCATGGATAAAGGTTATACAGGGATGCTCTTAGGTACTTACAAAAGAGTTTCAGGAAAGCGTTGCAGAGGGCAGTACCCACAACAGCCACAAGGGGTCGCTTTCTGACAAGTTCCTATTTACAGTTACCGCAACAGTGGAAAGAAACTTGGAGGATTCAGGCTGATAACTTTTTTACATAATAAGCAGAGAAAAATGTATGCATTAGAATAAATGACAACCAATACCTCTAGATCAGGGGCTCTCACTTTTGCTCCTAAACAGCAGAAAGTTACTCCATTTTCTCCCTTCCCTGGAGCAGACAGATTAGTACTGTCCCATGGGCTGTCTGCAGCAGATGTCAGGATCCTTGTTTTTAGGATTGGAGAACATAGGCTGAGGAAAAACGCATCACTGCCAAACTAAATTCTGGAGTCCCAGCTTCCTAGTCCCCAACATGCCAGCCAGGCAGCTGGAGCTTCTTCAGCCAGCCCTTCTCCTCCTGGTGTCAAGTTTATAGGTACAGTTGTCTGGGAACAGGGCTTTACTATTTAAAGCTTGAGCACCTCTCTCTCCCTCCTTCTCTCTTCCTTCTTTCTTCCCTCTCTCCCTCCCTCCCTCCCCTCTGATATTTATTCCTCCTGTCCTGCTCTAGAAACCAAGGATTCCAAGAAAGGGCCCGGCAGAGAGTCCTGGCTTACAAACAGCTGTACCAGTGAGATGCAGTCTGGATATTCTGCTCCTCTTGATGTATCCACACAGACTGTGACAGGAAGAACTAAAGATGTACAACAGCCTGGTTCTGTAGGTCAGAGCCCTGGTGTGGGTCTTTGGAGGTTCCGGGTTCTAGGGCAGTCTCCCTTCTGGTTCAGGCGGTGATGGCAAAATTCCATTCCAGGCAGCTGTAGGACTAAGGATTCAATTTTCCAGCTGGACCAAATGCTCCTAGAAGCACCTTTCCTGTCCGCGCACATGAACAGCTCAGCTGCACAACACTGGGTGTGTCTCCTCCAGCCTTCTCCGCTTCTGCTGCTGACTCTATCCAGCCTCTCCAATTTGAAAATTAATTCGTAATACTGTAAACTAAGTTGTGTGATGTGACTCACATTTATGCTTATTCAAGAAAGTTCCTGGGTGGGCTAAGCCAGTTTGAGCAGCTTCTGAGGTGCAATCTTTGTTGGCTGAGGTGTGTGTGTCTGGGGAAAGGGGTTGTAGGTGCCACGGTCGAAACAGACTCCCTCCCTGTTCTGCAGTCTGGGGGTCCCAGACTGAAGTGTCATCAGGGTTGTTTTCGTCTCAGACCTTCTCTTTGCCTGGCTGATTTCTCTGGTGTCCTCAGATAGTCTGCCCTGTGTGTGTGCCTCCTAATCCCATTTCCTAAGGCCCTCCCTATTAGATTAGATTCTTTTATGTAGCTTAATTCTTAAAGCCCATCTTCAATTATAATCATAGTTCGAGGCACTATGGGGCAGGCCTTCTCATGAGTTTAAAGAGAGGAAATAATTCAACCTCAAGCAGGCCGGGAAGTGAGAAGCCCGAGTGACTCTTACCAGTATTCCTGTGTCCTTAAACCTGTACCACAGGCTGCTTGGTGACAGATATAAACTCAGATGTAGATTCTGATTTTTTTTTTTTTTTTTTTTGAGATAGACTCCACTCCAGTCTGGCTTCATAACTGAGGAAGCCTTGAACTTCCCTCTTCCGACATCTCTCAGTTGCTGGGATGAGATGAATTTACTCCTCCTGTGGCTGGTTTATGTAATTATGGGGGTGAGTGCAAGGGCCAGGACTTTGAACCCAGAGTCCTGCACATTCGAGGTAGCCACTCCACCAACTGCAGCATGTCCACACACCTAAATTTCTTTTCTTAAGAGTGGCTAAAGACCCAGTCACAAAGGAACAGACATAATATGCAGTCACTGATAGTGGGATGCTAACCCCAGAGGCTCGCACTGCCCCAGAAACAACTCACAGACTGTATGAAGTCCAAGAAATAAAACAAAACAAAACAAAACAAAAAAATCTTTATACAACAAGAAAACTTTGACTATTTCCATGTTACATTTTGTTTTACATGTACTTTATGTTCATTATAACTATTAAGTTTTCAATGCATACTATCAAACCTTTAAAAATATCAAGTACTGACTAAAAAATATATTCATACAGTTTTATGTAAAAATTATTTCAAAATCTGAAAAAAAGTACTGACAAAAATGTATTGTATAATTTTATGCAAAAAATGCTTAAAATCTGTACATTTATCTTTGTTTTGTAAAATAAAGTTGTTTAAAAAAAAGAGTGGCTAAAGAGACTGGCTCATCAGTTAAGTGAGGAGACCCCAAATTCAGTTCCCAGCACCCACATGGGTAGCTCCCAGCTGCTTGCAACCCCAGCTCCGAGGAATCCAGTGCCTCTGACCTCTGGGTGCCTCTACAGCTCAAGAGCACGTTTGCACAGACACATGCATATGAATAAAAAATAAACCTTTTTGGAAAAATTCATTTTCTAAGAAAACTTCTCAATTAATCAATTTTGATGTGACCTCTGCCCCCCGATTGTTTGTGGGTTTTATTTCATGGTGCTGGAGATTGGACCCAGGCCCTTGTGGGTTGGGGGTGTGCATGCACATTTACCCGACATACTCTACAACTGAGCTACCTCCTTAAACCCTTGACTGATTATATAGTCCAAAATCAATCACAGCCCAGGAAAAGTGTTACCCCTCTGGCTTATTGAAGCTGTCACTACAAAAGCCTGGTATGAAGTGTCTCCAACAGCCCTAAGTCTGTGCCTTCTAGAGCCAGGGTGATCTGTGACAATCTTTTCTTCAATCCTTCTGTTCTTCCTTTGTTTTCCCTTGTTTCCTCCTGCATGTTTGGGGGTGCACATACACCTGAAGGGCCTGGAGTTGATCCCCACTCCTTGTCTTCTACAGCCCTTCTCCACTTCATTACAGCAGGTCTTACTGGACTCAGAACACGCAGGTTCTGGATGTCTATCTGGACAGCTTTCACCAGGGTCCCCATCTCAAGTGCTGGAATGGTGGGCAGACACATCTACCCAGCCTTTACTGTTAAATGGGACCTAGGAATCCAAATTCCAGCCTCCGAATTTTCAGGACAAGTGCTTTATCCACTAAACTCTCTCTCTCCATGCTCCCTTCCCTTTTTCTTGACAGGAGAAAATAAGCAGAAATGTAACAACTCGCACATAGCACAGGCTACCCTTGAACTTGCTATGGAGTGTGGCTGGCCTTAAACTCCTCTTCCGCCTGCCCCTACCTCCCAAGTGCCATCAACTGCATAGCTGTCTCAAGGCGTCCAGGGAGTGTTCCAGATGGCTGGCTCAGGCATGAAGACAGTCTTTATGTCTACAGAGATGGGCAGCAAAGAGGCCGATAGCTTCTAACTAGGAAGCCAAGTCCCACGCCTTGGTGTGTTTATTTACAGGAATATGAACATCAGAAGAGTACTTACAAATATAAACTTAGCATATCATAAACATTAACAGGGTAGTGAACCTTGAAACCAGCTCAACACACCCCAAGACACAAATCTCAGCACAAGGAGATGTATTTATCCCAGAGAGACAAATGGCAGTGAATGAGAGGCAAAGACTGGAGACAGAGGATGAGGGAGAAGGGAAGGAAACAAAGGAGGGGGGATGGGCTAGGGAGAGGGGTTAGGGGATTTGTCCTGGAGGACAAAGGACTACCCCTGGATAGAGATGAGATGGATGTTACACATAGGAAAATGGCAGTTAATATAGGCATAAGGGGAAAACCCCGTGTTAGGATGAGGTTTCAACTTTAATTGGGCAATGCTAATTAGGTGAGCAAAAGGGGGTTTTTGATTTCTGGACTTCATTGGTCACTTAAGATCTATCCTTTGTAACCCTGGCAACCGCTGTTCTGAACTTGGTCTCTATGCGTTAACTATTTTAATTTATATGTGCCCTCTGAGCTTGACTTCTTTCACTTAGAATAATGTTCAAGTTCATCCAAGTTATTCCAAAACAAAAATAAAACAACAAAACAACAGGATTTTCTGACTTTTAAAGATGTAATATGCAAATCAGAAACTACAATCTAGAGAAATTAAACAGCTTCCCAAAGCTCACATTTGTCACTGTGCTAAAATTCTGGTGAGCAGAGTCTATGAGCTCTAGTGACTTGTCTGAAAGTGATGATTTTTGGTAAGAACAGTGTTTTGTTGACTCCTCTCCTTCATCCAACTATTTATAAGGGTCACGCCTACCTTTTAAAATAATTTGGTGAGGAGATGTGGATATGAGTGCATGGGTGGACGGCTCATGTGTGTCAGGCAGAGGACGTGTAGGAGTCAGTTCTTCCCATTTGCCTCGTGAGATTCAGGGACTGAACTCCAGTCAGACTTGTGCAGTGAGCGATTTATCCACTGAGCACCCTGCCAACACAGCACTATGTCCTCTTGTAGTTATACAGGGACTGATTTTATTTCAAAAGCTTGAAGGAAATTGTGATTAACTTTTTTAATTTAAAAATTACGTGTGGTGTGTGTGTGTGCTCGAACAAAGGTCAGATGACAACATTTGAGAGTCTGTTCTCTCCTTCTGCCATGTGGGACCCAGAGACAGAACTCAGGCTGGGCATCAAGCACCATCTTATCAGCCCAAGATTAACTTAGTTGTCCCATTTTCACACATTATGTTACTGTGGTCAAAGTGTTAGCACAGGCTCTATAAGAAAAACTACCCATCCTTACATAAGAAAACCCTAGCAGTGAAAGTCGCTCAACAATAGGGAATCTTTAAAATATACAGATACTCAAAGAGGTCGATACTTCCGTTGCATTAAAAACCCCTTGCCTGTGAACGGACCTCTAAAGGGAGTTGAGGTGACAGGCTAAAGCAACAGGCAAGAAAGATGAAACTCCAGAAGAGAGGTGAACCGGAATAAGGCGTACTGCTCTGGTGGCAAAATACGCCTTGGGGAGCATTAGTAAACTGGGGCAGAAAGCTGGGGAACTGTTTGGATCCTAAGCCCTTTCATCAGTATTGAGCCAGGAGTGGAGGATGAAGTCACCATTGCAAATGCCTAAGTCAGTGTTTAAATAAATTGACTTAACTGTTTAAAAAGACAAACCAAACTCTGCGACGTCCTAGCTGCGCTGTCCTGCAGCAGGACGTCCGAGGCAAGGCGACTGGAGCGGTAAGGTGACTGCGAGCAGAGGAAGGGGAGAAGGAGGGGGTGGCTGACCTAAGAGGGAGGTGACTGGGGAAACTTCCAGAGTTTTTTTAGGTTCAAAAGCGGCGCGCCGCAGCGCCGGAAACGGAGCTCCTGCCTCGTGTGCACTCAGCCAATGGCTGCGCGATGCGCCGTCCAGCGGTCACTCGCGCGGCATCCGTACGGTGGCGGCTGTAGTGATCGCCATCCTCCAACGCTTCCACGCCAAGCCCACGGCCACGTAGGGTCTTCCCGCATCCCTCCCCACGGTTAAAGCACCTCAGAAGAAAAAATCTTGTCTTTAAACTGAAGCGCCCGCGCGCACCACAGCCGAACGAAGCAACATGGCCGACAGCGCGGATGAAAAGCCGGAAGTGGGTTTGGTGGGCGGTGTCTGGGGGCGGTCCTCGCGTGATGGGGGCGGGGCCTGCCCCTCCAAGCTGGGTTTGCAGTCAAGTATCCCAGGCGCTCACTCCGCAGCCCGCTCCGGGCTCCCCGCCTTCTCCTGGGGGCTGGGCCGGACCGGCTCCGCCCAGTTAGGTGTCGTCGGTTCCCAGGTGCGGGCCGGACCTCCGGCATTCCGGTGCCCCAGGCCTGTGCAGCGGGCTGACGGCGATGGAGGACGCCCCCGAGCGCACTCCTTCCTCCGAGTCCACACAGCCTCCGGGCCTGGCCAGGGAGCCCGAGGTGGCCTCTCCGGGGGACTCGGAGGGCTGCGCCCGGCCTCTAGACACGGTCCCCAAGAAACTCTGTGGGTATTTAAGTAAGTTTGGCGGCAAAGGACCCATCAAGGGCTGGAAATGCCGCTGGTTCTTCTACGACGAGAGGAAGTGTCACCTGTATTATTCGCGCACGGCGCAGGATGCTAACCCCTTGGACAGCATCGATCTCTCCGGCGCGGTCTTTGACTGTAAGGCGGACGCTGAGGAGGAGGGCACTTTTGAAATCAAGACTCCCAGCCGAGTTATTACCCTCAAGGTAAGTGGAACTCCCCACCTCCCAATCCCCTTTATAGCTCGTGCTGCGTTTTCAGGGCTAATGCATGGTCGCTGTAAATTGACCCGGACAGTTATCACCATCGACTGCCCAGAGCCTGGAGCTGTCCCACATAGCTTTCACACCATTTCCTTATTACCGCCCCCCAAAGGCAAGGGTGAGGGAATTCCTTTTATGCATCAATAAACTGAATCATAAACAACAGGGAACAGCTCAGCCCGGTAGATGTGGTTCACTTTTTTGGAATCTTCCAGTGCTGTATCAAAACTTTGGTGGTGCCCAACTACCCAGTTTCCTCAACTTACTTCCTCGGTCCTGAAGGAGTCAAGATACTGGTGGTTGCATTCTTTGAGGCCAGGACCTGATTCATGTCTTGGTGTTTTGGCCAACGGGAGTGAATGCAGACATGGGCAGGGGTTAGGAAGGAAAATATGTGAGTAAGTCTGATCGGCCTGGATTGTTCATCCAGGCATGTCTGAACTGGTGGGGTCGTAGGAAATGCCGTTTGAATAAACACACATGCACACTCAGTGATAGGAGCCCAGGTCAGAACCTATTTACCATGTTAAGGGGAAGTGACCTGACACCTCGTTGGGAAGACAGATGTGGGCTCAGGTCTCTAGGCTCTGGAGTGCAGGGATGAAGGTCTTCCTTTCCACTGTCTGGCCTCTGTCTCCGAATGTCCTCAGCCTGCAGCTGTCCAGATACTAGAACACCGTGGGTATAGCTCTCCTTTCCTGGTAGAGTATGTCTGGTTGGCTAGGCTGGAAGGTGTTGGGAGTTCCATTAAAATAATGAAAATCCAATTTTTAGGCCAGAAAGAACACTTTGGAGGTCACATGAGCTTAGGTCCTATATTCCTTCCAAAAGTGCTGTTGGACGGGGTCCCTCACACACGATTTTTTTTTATTATTCCATACATACTCCTGGCTCTGTGCTAGGCTCTGGGTGTGGAACAAGTTGGACTTGCTTGGCTCTATACCTTATTCTCAAAACAGCTCCAGGTGTGATGGGAAAACTGGCAGGCGTGGTTAAGTGTGAAGAGTTGGGGAAACACAGTGTAACCCCATGTCACAGGCAAGCCACAGGAGTCTGGCACACATAGGGGCCCAAAGGATGGAGGTGAAGAGGGAAATATTGATGAGTGAGGCCGCAGAGCTTGGACTTTGTCTCTAGGCTGTAGAAGTTGTCTAAGAGCCTTAAGCTAAGAGAGTACAACCAGATTAGAATGTTCTGAGAGCTCAGCCTGCCTGTTGGGCAGAGAAAAAAATTGGGGTAAGAGGAGGCTGGTAACCAGAGAGCCCAGGGGGGAATGATGGCTGAGCAGGAGCTGTGGCCCTGGAGAAGAAGCAGATGACAGGGGTGTTAGGCCAGTAGGTGCAGGATACAGTCCTTGGCTGACAGAAGGGACTGCACAGTGAAGAAACACCCAGATTCGTGCTATCTGACGTAAACCCTGGCCCGGTGTGAACCGAGATCATGAGCCCTGACCTGTCACAGGGTCTCCAGCATTAGCAGCGCCGTAGTCAGCATGGTTACCTGGTGTGAACATGTCAAATGAGTTCAGGAATGAAATGAGGTGCTTGTGTTTGTCTGGGGACTATCGGGTTATGGCGAAGCCTGAGAGAGCTTTTGGAGGAACAGGGTGTGGAAAGGGAAGATGGAGAGATATCATTCTGTTACCTGAGTAACTGGCTTACGGACTCTCTTAGAAATGCCTGTGCTCTAGTTGAATTTCTGTTTCCTTGAGAAACATCATGACCAAAAGGAAATTGGGGAAGGCAAGGATTTATCTGGCTTCCTTACACAGCACAGGCCGTCCCCGAAGGACAGGAACTCAAGTAGGAAGCAGGAGGCAGAGACCAGAGTGGAACACTGCTTACTGGCCTGCTTCCTCTGGTTTGCTCAGCTTCCTTTCTACGTAGCCTAGAGTCCTGTGGTTCTCAGTCTGTTGGTTGCAACCTTTTTGGCGGTTGCATATCAGATATTTACATCATGATTCATATGAATAGCAAAATTACAGTTATAAAGTGGCAACAAAAATAATCTCATGGTTGGGGGTCACCACAACATGAGTCACAGCATTAGGAAGGTTGAAAAACCACAGACCTAGACATACCTGCCTAGGGATGGCACCGCCAACAGTGGGCTGGGCTCTCCTACATGAGTTTGTAACTAAGAAAATGCCTCGCAGACATGGCTACCGGGCAGTCTGCTCTAGACTGTGCCTTGATTGAGTCACCTTTCCCCAGGTGAGTCTTAGTTCATTTCTGTTGACAGCTGAAGCTCACTGTGACAACCTCTCTCTCTCAATCTAGGTCACACGTCATCCTTGGTCCTCTTGAAAGAATGAGCTTGTCCTGGTTGCTCTGTAGACTTTTTTCATACCCCAGCGAGCCACCCATCAGCTAAGCCCAGCAAGGCTTGTGCCTTTAAAATTATGTTTGAAATAAAGTTCTGGTCTACACTGAGAGACCTAGTTTCTGGGGCCTGGGTCACGCGTATCTATATGTGGAAACAGGCTGGTCACTCCTGCTTCTTCCTACAAGGTCCAGCAAGCTAATGGATGTAAAAACAGCTGCTCAGTCCATCAATCGGGAAACAATTGAGTGACGTCAACTGCTAGCTTGTTTGGAGTGGTCCAGGGTACTACCATGTTATCACAGTGTGTACGTTGCTTTCTTGCCTAATTCATAGTCGTGGGCTGGTGTATTTCTGCAACAGAAGAGATTACCTCCATCCCACAGAAAGGCATCGAAGACTTGAGGTGCCATTTAAGGAGAGCTGTGGTCACTGGGCCCTTCCAGGTCACAAGTCAAAGCTCTCTCCTCCCTTGTGGCACCACACTTTCTCTGTCCAGGGAATACATTTGTGTACCTGCCATGTGTCAGGCACTGGACTGAGCACTTTTTTTCCAGGCACTGTAGCTGTCTTCAGACACACCAGAAGAGGGCATCAGATCCCATTACAGATGGTTATAAACCACCATGTGGTTGCTGGGATTTGAACTCAGGACCTCTGGAAGAGCAGCCAATGCTCTTAACCACTGAGCCATCCACCCAGCCCAAGCACTTTATCTCTTTTGCTTTGTCTTCATAATCACTGTCTAAAAATGGTAGTATTCTCCCCACAAAGCAATTGAGGGAAGAGAGGCACAGAGACATTGAGAGCTCCTAAGCAGGAAACCAGAGCCTGATTCTTTTTAGTGCCGTTACAGAAGTGACTATAGACACACACACACACACACACACACACACACACACACACACACACACAGTGGCGATGCCTTTTTTCTGGCAGGACAGAGTTCCTAAACCTTTTGTGACCTCTGAAGGCCAGGCCTGGTGCCACACTAAGGCCTGGGACCTCACTAACTAATGCTTGTGTTTCTCAGGCTGCCACCAAGCAAGTGATGGTCTACTGGCTACAGCAGCTGCAGATGAGGCGCTGGGAGTTCCACAACAGCCGGCCTGCACTTCCTGCTGCCGCCCTGCCTGAGAATGCGCCCGCCCTGCACCTCAGCCTAGGTACCAATGGGCTGCTCTCCAGGCCTTTCCCCTGTTGCTGGGAACATGGGAGGGGCCCTCTGCCAAGAAGCAGAACCAAGAATGACCAGGATGTAGGATGGGTTAGGACAGGAACATGGGCTGGCTGTTCAAGTCTCACCCATGGATGATTTCAGGTAAGTTGCCAAGACTGTCTGAGATTCAGTTTCCTTCCCTTACAAATGAGCAAATGAGGTGTGTGTGTGTGTGTGTGTGTGTGTGTGTGTGTGTGTGTGTGTATGTGTGTGTATGTGTGTGTGTGTGTGTGTGTGTGTGCTCGTGTGTGTGTTTACTGGGGGTTGAAGTCAGAACCTCATGAATTTTATCGAAGCTCTCTGCCATTAAGTGCCATCCCTTACCCTTGGGTTTTGGGACAGGCAAAATCTTGTGTAGCTCAGACTGGCCTCAAAACTCTCAGTGTTACCTCAGCCTCCCTGGCACTGGGGTAATAATGACTGTGTGCCGTCAGGATTTGCTGTGAGTGAAGGCTTTTTAAATCCCACATTGTAGAATACCCCGAAGCCTGGGGAAATCACACTTTCTCCCATCACTGTGCCGTGGCTGAACCACCCCACAGCTGCTACCACCAGGTCATCCGTCAGATTCCAGTACAGAGCCAGTGTCTAAGACGAAACCACTTCAGTTGACAGGCCAGTCAGCCAGGGCAGGGCTGTGGCCGTATGTCTCCTGGACCACAGTGAGACTTCTGGGTGCTTCTGACACTGAGTGTACCTGTCTGTGAGAGTTCCCCTGCCCTTGGTCGGTGCCCAGTTCTCACAACAGCAGGCCACACCCTACCCTTCCTCAGCCCCTACCAGCTGGTCCAATCAGGCACTGCCCTTGGCCTCTTAGATTTTAGGTCCCCTCACTGTTATTCCCTAGGTTGACTCTCTCGACTAGAAAACCCCAGCACCCTCATCTCCAGTGGCCTCTCCGCTATCTGAACCTGTCCCCTGTAGTCTGAGTGGGCTTTCTAAAATGATGACCCACCCAGAGGGGCAGGTTCTTGCCCATTACTTGGGGCTTGCCCCCCTGACCCTTGTCTCATTTCTGCCCGTCCCTCAGAACCCACTTTGTGCTCACGATTTAGGAGGAGGGTCTCGTGTCCCGTTTTGCCTGGTAAATTCCTGCCTGTTCTGTATGGCTAGGCCTGGGCCCGCTCATCTTGTCCTCTCTCCTTGGATGCAATCCAGGATTTTGTCCCCTAGACTCAGTGTTGGTCCTTGACACGCATTCAGATACTTCAGAGAGACCTGTCCCATGGCACTCTGATTACCATGTCCTTGTCAGTCTCCAGCCACTAGCCCTTAAGGGTAGGGACCATGCATTTCTTTGTCACCTGGTCCGTAGTGTCCAGCCTAGCACAGTGGTTATTTGCAGAGTGAATGTAAGGGTGAATATATTGAACTTTATGACTAAGAAAAGGACTGTAAAGTGTAACGTTGGGCCCACTAGTTCATGGTACTTGCACTAATAATGTGTGCCCGCTGTTGCTAGGCTGTAATTCATCATAGAACCTACAAGCACATGTATGCTAGTATTATCATAGCATGTATGTTAGCACTGCACACACACACACATCCCTGCTGTAGTACACAGTATTATCAGATGAACACAGTTATGCTATTATGAGCTGTGCATGCTAGTGCTGGAGCTAGTGTCGTAGTGTGTACATGCTATTGCTACCAACAACACACACATGCTGTGACAGCTGTGGCAGTACACCCACACACGCTGTCACCACTATAACAACTGCCCCTTTCCTTGTCATTAATTAATAATGAATAGTCATTAGCTTCCTTGGGCAGCCTTTTGTTTTGGTTTGGTTTGGTTTTTTTTTTTTTTTTTTTTGTGGTTTTGGTTTTGGTTTTTGGATTTTTTGTTTTACTTTGTTTTGTTTTTTGCTATGAGACAGAGTGTCATGTAGCCCAGGCTGGCCCTGAAGTCACTCTGTAGCTGAGGCTGTTCTGGAACTCCTGAGCCTCCTGCTTCCTCCTCTGCCCAGGTTGTGGGATCACAGGCACACACCACCACATCTAGCCTCAGGCAGGTTTTGAAGGGTTTCTTTGCCCCTGTCCTTCTACTGTGGTGCACACCAACTCCCTCCACCAGTTGGCCAGGCAGCCTTGTCTGTGAGGAAAACTAAAGCCTGAGCTGACGGAGATGGAGAGGGGTCTTCCTTCCTGTGTGCTGAGCGGGAAGAAGTAGGATGTAAAGGCAGGGTGTGCCAGACCTGGGCCCGTTCCTAGTTCTGTAGCTTTGCTTCAGTACACATGACTAGGCCTGTCTGAGGTTAGCATTGCTTTGTCCATGGGGCAGGCATGTGGTGTCCCAGGGAGAGCACTGGCTGAGATTCTGGAACTGGAAGCAGATGTGTGGGTTTCCCTTCTGTCAGCCTTTCTACCCTATAGCAAGCCTACCCTGCTGGACCCAGGGCGGGTTGGGGGGGCTTCCTGTATCACTCACACATCCCACACACAAGGAAAGGCCTTTATGGAACCCATTGTTTGTTTGCTTCCTTATTTTGTAGCCCAGGATGGCTCTGGTGTCACTCTGTAGCCCAGGCTGGCTTTAAACTTACGGTGATCACATATGCTACTATGCCTGACTCCCCCCCTCCTCCCCTGAGTCCTGAGCAAGTTGGTGACTCTTACATTAGCTGTTTGGAGCATGCTGCCCTACCTCAGCCCCTCCCCATCCTTCCTGAGGAAGCTGAAGGCTGTGCAACCCTCCTGATCCACTTCTGACTTTGAGTCACAGAGTCTGGGTCTGGGGGGGGGCTGGGAGGGGGAAGGGGGGGAGTCCCGTCACACCCTTGAGCAATCTGAGGGCGTGTTCTCTACAGCTTTTAGCTTTCTCCAGCTCTATACTTCACCTACACAGTGGCCTTCAGATCGCCAAGAGCAATCGGACAAAATGACAGATTTCTATAATTACACATTGCCAAAGGAAGTCGCAGCACACGGGAGACATTCATAAATGTCTGGGAGACATTCATAAATGTCTGCCGTCAACAATTCCCATCCCATTTACCAGTTTTGCTCTAGCGAGGGCATGTACCATCTTGTTTTAACTTAACCCTTTGTCATTGCCCCCCCCCCATGTTATTCTCCTTTTTATAGCAGAGAGAACAAAAGGGAAAGAACTTCCTGCACTAAAATTCAAGCTGCAGCCTACGAGTTCACACCTCAGAACTGAGGGGTCCTTCAGGGTTGTACCAGGGAAGCAGCAAACTCCTAGCCCAGTCCCTCTTCTCTGTGTGGACTGGGACTTCCTTGTAGTGGCAACCCCAAGCCCTCAGGGAGGAGAACTCTCTTGAGAGCTGTTGGGCGTGCCTATCACGACCCCTCACTGGGGCCTTTCTCCTGGCCTTATACCAGCAAATTCGTCTCCAGTGGGAAGTGCCGGTCTCAGTATGGTAAGGCCACCATGTGTGCCTGTCCCTCTTACTCTTCAGTAGCTGGTGGCTTTCTAGGCACACCACCCACTTCTCCGGAGCATAGTGCTGCCTCAAGGAGCGGAGTGGAAAAGTCAAAACGACTGAATTACAGCTGAGCTCATGCCACCTGCTGGCTTTGGCGTTCACCACAGAGCTCTCCTCTCTGAGCTGCTCTTATTAGAGATACCCAAGGCCGGGAAGTGTAGCCTCAGCGGTGATCTCAGGCCAGAGAGAGGGTGTGAGAGGCCTTGCATCTGAGAAAGACTAGTGTTATTTGTTCTGAATGAGGGGGAGGGAAGGTGGTTAAAGTATTGATGAATAAGAAAATTTTATATCGAATCTGCTCAAAATTTGGAAGATTGGAGTCCACATTGTGGAGCCTTATCCTTTTCTGTTTCCATGTCCTCTGACCTTGAAGAACACGGGGTGGAGAGCAGCCATCTTGATTTTTCATTTGCTTGTATTGGAAACAAGGCCTAGCCTCAGATCTTCCAACCAAAGGCACGTCTAGCACTCCAGGTTTCTGCTGAACAACAAAGCACACACACACACACACACACACACACACACACACACACACACACACGAACTCCCTCTCATACACACACTTCCCTCACACACACACTTACACAGAGATCCATGCAAATACACACACATTCTCCTCACACATACACACACACACACACACACACACACACATGCACTGTGACCCATTTTTTTAGCCATACCCCACACATGGCTTTCCCATCCAGTTACCCTGGTCCTTGTCCACAGATTGAGCTCTGGTGCTCAAACCACCGCTCCTCACACGAAGTCAGGAGTGGGCTCAGGCTCAGAGCACGCCTCTCACGCCCCTCACAGCCGCACTCCTCCTCCCTCAGGGACTCTCTTCTGGCTTGAGTTCTGGCTGCAGCTCTGAAGCCTCAGCTTCCTGCTGCTTTGCTTTCCTCTCACTTTCTCTAGCCCTCCCTGAAAGCCCCAGGTCGTGTTTGGGGAGGGGGTGGTGGAAAGGAGGCCTCAAAAGAATGGCTTTGAGGGCTGTTGCCAAGTCAACTGACCAGCTTGTGCAGTACAGAGCCTGCTAGGAATTAGCAGTGTGTGACCTACTATTATGTAAGTGATTAATTACAGACAGGTTTGCTCGGATGTGTGGAACAGCCTCCACCGGAACACTGCCACCTCCTGAGATCACCACCACGGTGACGGGTGCTTTTATATGCACACCTTCTTTGCAGAAGTGTTGCACAGATAAAGCCTTATTTTTCTCCCACTTTCTGTAACAATCCCTATTAACTTCCAGACATGCCACAACCTTTCTTTTACACTTTGAATGGTGTGTTTTAGCCTAGAAGCTTATCTTAACATTAAACACTTTGAAGTCACTTGCTCTGGAAGAATTCTTGTCAGGATACTGGGGGAGGAAGTAAAGAAGAAAAGGCAGCCATGGTTTCATCGTATAGACGCGGCCAGTGTTAATGCAGTGTTATGATGCGTAGTTTCATCGTATAGCCTCTGCCTCCTTTCTCGTTAGCGTACTTTGGATCATATACCAGTGCAAAACAGCTGTACCTTGCTTTTCAGTATTTAGGATTGTGATCTTAATATTTCTCTATGGTTTAAGATTTCTTTGTAACTTCCTATTTTAAATGAATATAAATTTGTTTCCTAGTTGTGAAGGTAGACCTAAAATTTTTACAGTAGCAAATTCGGTGAGAAACAACAACAAATTGAGAATGGCCTGCTCACCCATAATGCAGCCCTCATAACGCTTAAGTATCCAAGCATTTATTAAGTTAGGTAAAGGCTCCCTCTGCCTTGCCACATGGAATTATAAGGGCATGCTGTTTGTCTACAAAGTTAGCTGAGACAGGCCGGCAAATCCGAAACGAGAAGATATTCAAAAGCAAAGGTAGTTAAAGGCCATGCAGATTCCAGAACAGTGAGTCACCGAGCTCACTCGGTCCTTATCTTAAAAACCCAGCTTTAACCGGAAAGAAACTTCTAGTCTGATACATATTTTGCCCAAGAATATTAAACCTCTTACCCACTTACTGCCTTTATTAGAAATGTCCTTTTTGGCAGAAGGTTGCTTGGTTGATTGGCTTTTTGGTTTTTCAAAACAGGGTTTCTCTGTGTAGCCATGGGTGTCCTGGGGCTCTCTCTATAGACCAGGCTGGCCTTGAACTCAAAGACGCCAAGTTCTTGCCTGCCTCCTACGATTAAGGGCATGCACCACCTCTGACTGGCATAAGCAGTTTAGAGGTGTTTAAGAGACTCACGTGGTGAAATGCATGCCCTTTACCCACACTGTGCCATGGAATCCCAGTAAGGTGTGTGTGGTGAGCCCAGGCAGGATCCAGCCTTGATCTTCCCACTTAGCATTGCTACATACAAGAGAGACACTGAAGATTAGAGAGACTGAGACAGGATAGCAAACAGTTCAATGAGCTTGTAAAGTAACTGTCTTGGTGTCACTTGGTTGGGTGTCACTAAGACCCTGTGACCCTAGTAATTTTTCTTGGGTTGTAGTTTTGAACTGCCCTGTGACAAATGGCTGATATTTAGATGCAAAATGATGGCTGACTAGAAGTCTTTGGTGCTAACTGACCTTAAACCTTGTTCCTACGTGCACTGTGGTTGTTTGTAGCCACCGTAGTGATGGTGGTTCCAGACACTCTTAAGATCAAGTTGTTTGTTTTAATTGAGATTTGGAACCTTGGATTATGGCGTTCGTACATCTCGGCAACATCCCTAACCCACAATGAGTCCTGTGATTGAGACCAACTGTAACTCTATTTTTTTGTTTGTTTGTTTCTCAAAACAGAGTTTCTCTGTGTAGCCTTAGCTGTACTGAAACTCTCTTTGTAGACCAGGCTGGCCTTGAACTTTAAGAAATCCACCTGCCTCTGCCTCCTGAGTACTGGGATCACAGTTGAGTGTCCCAACCATGCCCAACATGTAGCTTCCTTTTTTCAATCTAGCATTTTCCACTTAATACCATTTTCTATGTCTGTTCTTTTATGTTCTCTGGAAGAAAGGGTTTCACTATGTATGCCAGGCTAGCCTGGCACTCACAGAAATTCTCCTGCTTCAGCCTCCCGAGATGAATCACTTTGCCCACTTCTCTAGTGTTCTTCATCAACATTTTTTTCCATAGCTGAGTGACAGTTGTGCAGAAGTATCAGGATTTACCCAGCCTCCTCCTGGGTTGTAAAATCTTCATTTCCAGCCAAACTTGGTGGTGTGCACCTGTACTCCTAGGTACTTGAGCATTGGAATGTGGATTATAAGATCAAGGCCAGTGTGTGTAATTTAGTGAGACTCTACTAAAAACAGTCTAGAGAGCTGGCTCCGTAGAGGAAGGGTTGCCATTCAAGCCTGAGAAACAACATTCAGATCCGCAGAACTCATGTGAAAGTCAAGTGGGTGTGGTACCTTGCTCCCTATATTCTTCTGGAGTCAGAGACAGGAGATGCAGAGCAAGCTGGTGAATAGACTAATCAGCAAGCGCCGGGCTCCGTGAGATACCCTGTGTCAGAATAAAGCAGAACGGTAGAGAAAAATATCTGACATCAACCACACACAAGCACATATGTGTCCATACACATGTGAACATATTATATGTTCCCTCCAGTACATACACGCACATGCTAAAAATAAAACAGCGTCAACAACAGAAAAACTGGAAGAAGTTATTTTCACTTTAAGGCACTACACGTGACCCTAGGATAGACACCTTGGCACATCCAGCTTTTGGTACATCTCAGACTCCTTTTTTAAATGGCTTATCAGATACAGAGTGGCCTGCATGTTTGTGAAGAGTCTCCAGGAAGATGTCAACAGCAAAACAAGTCATTTTACAGCCATCCTGCTGCTGTTAACCTGCATCAAGTTTGCTGTAGCAACCCCAGAGATGAACCCATAGCCCAGGACTAAGTCATTCCTGCCAAAGCACCCTAATTCATGCCAGTGTTGACTGTCTGCCTTTGACTCCCTAGAGCAAGAGGAGGCGGAGCTGGAGGAGTTCCTGTGCCCTGTGAAAACGCCCACTGGACTTGTGGGTGCAGCAGCTGCCTTGCAGCCTGCCCCTTCCATGCCCTCCACCCTTCAGAACATTTCCCTGAAGCATCTGGGAACCGAGATACAGTAAGTGCCGATGGGGATAGGAGTGGGTGGCCAGACCCTCCCCCCGCACCCCTTTTCTGTGAGCATCTTCTGGTGTGCTCCTGTGGAGAGGTGGGACAGAGTGGGCCATGAGCATGTTTTTAATCAGTCACGTTGTTATTTAAAACATCCCAGCACTCAGCAGACTGAGGCAGGAGTATCATGAGTTCTAGGCCAGCCTGAGTTACTTAGTGGGATCTTACTTCAAGGTGACCTGAGTTCCTGGAGTGTGCATAAAGATGGAAGGAAAAAACCAACTCCATAGAGCTGTTCACACTTATCCACCCTACCCCACTCTACCCTGACACACCCCACTTCACCCCACCCTACCCAGACACACCCCACCCCAACACACCCACACCGTGCCACACTGAATAATAAACAAAAGTTTAAAAGGAAATAAAAATTACCCATAGCTTTACCACTCGCCTTGCTGAGCAGGTGTGTGTGTGTGTGTGTGTGTGTGTGTGTGTGTGTGTGTATAATATGTATATATATTTTTTATATTCATGTACACTAAGATCACACCAAATGATTTCATATCAAACGATTTACTTCTAACATGTGTACTTCATCTTGTCGGTCAGGTCAGCTACTTTGTGGTGGAGAGTGTTCAGACAAAATCTTACTCTGTGGTTGAGAAAAGAATATTGTGAGTTCAAGATCAGCCTGGGCTACTTAGTGAGTTTCTGTCAACAAACAAACAGGTTCCAGGGACTGCTTTGAACAACTATAATGCCAAGAGATTTTAAAACTTAGATGAAATGGACAAATTCGTAAAAGACACAAATTGCTGGGACTCGCTAAAAAAAACAAAAAAACAAAAAACCTCGAGATTTGAGTATTCTCAGTAACTAGTTTACAAAGAGCCTGACGGGTGGCTGACCTCCCTGGACAGTTCTGCAGGTGTCTGAAGAAGAGCTGCTGCTCCCCCTCAGAGGCAGAGGAGGGGCACTGCTGAGGTGCTAATGGATCTGTGCACCCACACTTCTTTTCTCCCTCCCGAGTCTTACAGCCATTGTCTCAGGCTCAGTCCCTGACTCCCTTCCCTTTCTGGGACCTGAAATAGAGTCTGTAAAACTACGTTGGTTTCTGCACAGTGTGAGCATTTGTGGAATGAAGGTTTCCCAGAGTGACTTGTCTATCATATTGATCAAAGGATGGGTCTCACTCAGGGATAGCACAACCCAGTCAGGTTCTATTAACTTTCCTGTCCCCTTGTCTGGCCACCCCACACCCCACCCCTACCCCCACCCCACTGCCGCTTAGTAAATGCCTTCCAGCTGCAGTGTCACCCGAAATGGTAACTGGTCATAGTGAAAAGTAGATGTTGTGATTAGTTCGCAGAAAATATGAACTGTCACTAGATGGGGTGGTTCTTAATTTCTCTCTCTCTTGGAAAAGAGTCAACATCTCAAATTTATTTTGTTTTTCCCTATCCTTTCTGTAAGGCAGAAAATGTTGATGGCTACCCTGTGCTAGTAAGCAGAGTGAGATTGGGTCTGGAGTGTAGGCTGGGGCTGGGGCAGAGCCCTTGCCTCTCAGACGCACTGGAGCTCTGCATTTGATCTCTGGTGCTACTGAGCAGAGAGGTCAGAAGTCCGGAGTCCTCCTTTGTCACAGGGTGAATCTGTAAACATGAGATTGATCCCAGGAATGGGACTTGTCTCAGAATGAGAAAAAATCACAGAAAGAACTAGAGAGACGCTCAGTGGTTAGTGATGTTAGGTCCCATCTGCAACTGGGGCACAGGGGAAGCAGAGGCAGGAAGCGCTCCGGGGCTCACTGGCCAGCCAGTCGAGCTGAGCAACAAGTTCTGGGTTCCGAGAGAGACCCTGTCTCCAAAAAAAAAAAAAAACAAAAGTAGATGGTGAATGAAGAGGACAGCCCGTGTTCACCAGAGCCCTACACGCAGGACTGGGGGCTGGAGCTGAAGTTAGTCGTTTTCTGCATGGCAGGTGATCTTAAGATCACTGAAGGATCGAAAACAGGAACATTCAATCAGACACTGGATTCCTCCACATCTTGGGGAAAGGTCAAAGACTGCTGGCTAAGTTTCCCTGCCTTCTGAACCCCTCTTACAAAACCCCACTGGGAAACACGCCTGCCCGAGGCTGGCTCTCAGAAACCATCAACGGCTCTGCCCGCCCTGTACAGTTATACCTCCTGGTAGCGTATTTGTTGTGGTGGTGCGTGGCCTGATCCTCTTTACACAGCCTGCAGTTTCAAATAGTTCACACAGGGAGCTCTTTTCCTTTCCCTTGCTACTAATTCTGAACTGATGTTTTTATCCTATGCACGGGAGCATAACCAGCTCTTCATCCGGTGGACCATGAATTTGTCGTAGTCTGTATTCTCGGGACAGCCTTTGGTGCTACGTGGTTTCTTTCTATAAACCACACAAAGGTTAAGTCTGGACTCCGGACTGGGGCCTCAGCTTCAACAAGCCATTGTCTGAAGCTGCCTGGCCACTGTAGCCATGAGTCAGTGGAACCTGCAAGGCAGGGTGAGTCTGGGTCTAGGAAGAGAGCAAAGGCAGAAAGTTGCCAGGAAGTGTTTACAACTTGCCTCAGCAGAGCTAGGAGCCACTGATGGCCTGTGGGTGTGGTAGTTAGGAGGTCAGAGCGTTTGGGGAAGCCAGGGCAAGTCCGTTCAACAAACATGAAGCAATCTCTTATTACAGGCACTGTTCTAAGTCTACCAGTGAACCGGATGGCAGGCATGGGGCACATACTTCAGCAGCAGGGTTGGGGTTACGAGAACCAAGCTTATGTGAGTGGTCATTGCCGGAGCCGTGGTTACCTGTACCAGACCTGTATAAGATCTATCCAGTCAGTAATTCCAACAAGGGGCTCGTGAGGCTCCACCACTAGTTGGCGCTCTACTGGCAACTCGTGGCTACTGGGGAAGGGAGAGCCATTGTTTTTCAGGATTGTGACCAATGGTAGGTTGTCCTTGCTCAAGCAGGCAACAGTAATTAGACTTAGTGGTAAGGGCATTTGTTGTCGGTGTCAGGGACAATATGGTCATGATACATTGTAGGGGTCTGGGGAAAGAAATGGTTCAGTGGTTAAGAGCACTTATTCTTGTAGAGGACCCCCACCCATTCAATTCCTGGGGTCCGCATGACGTCTCACAACCATCCGTAATTCCATTTGTAAGGGACCACCACAGACAGCAGAAGTACACAGGGTTCACAGACACACATGCAGGCAAAACACTCGTAAAATAAAATAAATCTAAGAAGAAATGAAGATACGCTGCCGTATGTTTGTGTGAAATTCACCAAGAGTAAAGGGGCAGGGAAGCCTAGTGTAGAAGGGGCTACGGAAGAAGGGTCAGGGATTTGAGACATGGCTGGGGAGGTGGGACTTTATCATATAGGATGCTGAGGAGACCATGGGATGATGGGACGCCTGTCGCTGACGCCAGAGCTCTGCAGGCAGCAAGAAGGCAGAGACGCTGCTGGCCACACGCTCCTCCTCTCTCCTTTCAGGAACACCGTGCACAACATCCGTGGCAACAAGCAGGCCCAAGGAACAGCCCATGGGCCCCCCGTGGAAGAGTCATCACAGAGTGTGGAGCCCCAAAGTGGGGAACAGCCCTTGATCTCTGATCCCAGCATTCCAGGTGAGCTTTGTCCAAGTCTGAGACCAAACCCTGTCTCCTCCCTGCCTGCCAGGGTGTGTGTGTGTGTGTGTGTGTGTGTGTGTGTGTGTAGCAGAACACACTATAGTTTTTATAGTTAGGTGGGAGCCGAGGAGTCCAAGGTCCACGTGCTGCAGAGTAGAATTCTAGAGAAGGTCTCTTCCAGGCTTGAAAACAGCCAGTGCTGTGTCCTCTCAGGTGGCCGAGAGAGCGCTCATCTTCCTCTGCTGCTGAGGGCTTGAATCCTATCATGGGGCTGTACCTTCATCTGAATTACCTAAGGCCTGCCTCCGAAGGCCAGCACTCTGGGGGACTAGAGCTTCAGCCTGGGGCTATGGGAACACAAACATTCAGTCCTTCCGAGATGTAACTAACACACACACACACACACACACACACACACACCTATTCACTCCAGAAAGGGCACCCATGAAAAACCAAAATAATGATTACACCAAATTCCAACTTGACTGAACCAGTGAATTTTATTGGGGTTACTAACAGGAGCAGGTGGGGGTACTTAAAAGGGTCAGGGGTGACTCAAAAAAGCAACTGGATCATCAAAAAATGCCCAGCATCGGCGCAGAGTCCTGAAAGCTGCACGGAAGCCCTGTCTGGAGCTCTGCGCGTCTCAGGCCGCTCGGCAGTCTGTCTGTCTTCTCCCCGCAGTCGGGTTGGCCGGCCTCCTCCCCCAGCAGAGGTTGACTCAGGTTTATACTGCTAGGGGAGGGGCCCTCCAGAATCTTCCAAGTTTCTGTTCTCTAGATGAGTTAGCTTTGTTTACCTGCCGAGCCTCACAAGGCTCCCTCCCTCCTCAGGCTCCAGAGGTGAAGACCAGGGATTCAGTTGGTTTCCCCGAAGAGACAGAGTCTCATGTATCCCAGGCCTCTAACTTGCTATATAGCCGAGAATGGCCTTGAACTTACAGTCTTCTACTCCTGCCTCCTGTGCTGGGATACAGGCGTGCACCTCTGGGTTTAGAATGTTTAGTAAAATACATGTTCATAACAAAATTTACCATTTTATTACTTTTCATTACACCATTCACACTATTATGTGACAGTCACTGCCATCTGTCCCCAGAATGTCATTCCCCACCCCCAGAGTCCTTAGTAATGACTCATAAATAAGCTAAGTACATTTCCCCCTTTGCAGTTGCAGAAAGATGTTGTTGCCTGAAGATATGGGTGAAGCACCTGTCGGCCTGCCCATCCTGACATCTGTGTTTCTCTCCAAGCAGAAAAAGAGCCAGAGGATCCTCCCAAGTCCGCACCCAGGTCCTGTGTACCCCTGGGTCCCATGCAGAAACCCAAGCGGCAAAGCAACACCTTCCCGTTCTTTTCCGACGGGCTAGCTCGGAGCCGCACAGCCCAGGAGAAGGTAGTGGCCTTGGAACAACAGGTGCTGATGCTCACCAAAGAGCTCAAATCACAGAAGGTGAGCCCCAGCCCATTCCCAGGAGCCCCATTGTGCCGCATGGCCTTTGGTCCTTGCCGATGTATTGCTCTGTGCGGTGCATCAACCCAACCCGCACAGCTGGTCTGTGGTCTTCAAAGGACAGCTACAGAGGTCATAAGTGCCTCATTGTCAGTAACTCAGAAGCACACTGTCACAAACTAGGTGATAGGAGGCCACCAAAGGTATGGATGACCTACTTTAATCATTGATTCTTGGGTGCCTCTTAGGCTTGGGTAGTCTAACCCAACATAGAGGAGAGGCAGTATCTCGGGGTGCTGTCTGGATGCAGGGTCTTGGGAGGGGTCCCCAGTGTGCGGGAGAATGTTCATACATTCTGTGTGCACATAACTGGGGGACAGGACAGAGGACACTGGCAAGGAGTGGCAGAAAGCAGTGACAGGGGATTTGGTTTTCACATGAGAAGTTCCCTGTAGCAGTTACAGAGGGAGATGTGTAGCCATTGTAGAAGATAAAGGGCATTAACGTGTTCAGAAGGCTTCACCTCAGAGCGAGGCTGTTATGGGGAAAGGCTGTGTGATGGGGTGAGCGTCCGTGCCGAGGTGAGGCAGAGCTGCAGGACTGGGCAGGAACGTCTCTGGCATAAGGACAGTGAAGGTCTCAATGTGTCAGGAAGCCCAGGGGAGGCACTGGTGGGCTCCTTTCCCCTGTGAGGAAGACCGAAGCTGGTGTTTGCGTTCCAGCTGCCTGAGCCCCTCCTGCTTCCTTCTCTGACCCTCGCTGCACAGGACTCAGGGTGGGGTGCTCAGGGTGGGGTGCTCTGAGAGCTGAGTCTCCATTCCCTTCTATGATTCTTGTGTTTTCTGCCCTGTTTGGGAGGAAGACGGTTGAGGAAAGCACTCTCTCCCTTCCTAACTCCTCCCTTCCCACCAGGCTTACAGTTAGTGAAGTAGATGAGGACTGAAAAGGTGACTCCTGCATCGTTACCTCAGGCCTGTGGTGTGCATGCAGTGCGCTGGTGCTGGGAAGGGTCACAGGCCCAGCCCAAACGGGGCATGCATTGCGTAGCAGAGGCAGCTGCGGGGAAAGTGAACACTCAGATGTGTACTTGACACGTGCGATGTCCTATGTGGGGATATACCAGTGATCTGGGAGCTGAGGTCTTCCTGGAGCCCAGTGATCTGTCTTTTCCTCCTCTCCGTGTCACTAGAAGGTATTCAGCTGAACTGTTGTGGCTTTGGATCCCTGGATTCCTGTAGCTGAAGCCCCTAACCCAAACCTAGAAGAAAATGGAAAAGAAACCTGGTTGTACACACTGCCTATACTGTTGACACATGTCCCTTCTCCCTAGAGTACATGGGTAGCTCACTCCTTACCTAGCCTTTCTTTCTACGGCAGAACAAATGGTGAGAGGTACTCAGGAACCCTTGGAGACCTGTGACCCTCTGGAGGCTCCCTGCCTTCCTTCCATAAACGAAGGCAAAACTCTTAGAAGCCTGTCAGGAGCCATAAAATACCCCCATTCAAACAGAGAAGGGAACTTCCTTTCATGAGGAAGTTGTTTGGGCCTTTTAAACTGGGTTTTTTACTGAGTAACTTTCCAGGAAACCTTCTTGTTGAGAAAGATGGCTGGAAGAAAAGGATTTGTGGTCTAGCCTTTGACTTATAATAGAAGTCTACTTCACCCACTGTCTCGCCTGTGTGTGGCAGGCTAGCAGCGGCTCGCAGGGCAGCCAGGCCTACATCCTAGCTGTGATGTGTTTAACCTCCCAGCCTGCATCCCCACAGTAAATGCAGTTATGAATATTCTTTCTGGAGATGCCCGGGTCTATACCTAGCAACCCACTGTGCCCACAGTTGCACGTGTAGCCATCAGAGCTCTTACTGGGCTGCTCCCAGCACTAAGTGTTGGCTGCTCCTGCCTTCTAGTGAGCAGGCTCCCTCCTTCTGGCCCTGAGGAAGATGGTGAGGTGATCCTGTCAGAGCTTCCAGGAAGTGTGTTCCTGGCCTAGCAGTGGTGTGAGAGCTCAGGTCACCTGACTCAGCCAGCTCTTCCGTGTTAGCCAGTCATCCAGGCGCCGAGGACAGGAGGGAAGATCAGGAGACCAGCCGCTGACACCAAGGTGGCCAGGGGCAGATGGAGCAGAGAAGCCAGGCCTTGGGCACCCAGTGGTACCTGGAGGGTGGTGCCTGGCACTGGAAATATTGGGTAGAGAGAAGTTCATCTCAGACCCTTAGTTTCTGTTCTGGTTTTCTGTTGCCGCGGTAAACATCATGACCAAATTGTGGGGAGAGGGGTTGCTTTATCTTACGCATTACTGTCCTTCATTGAAGAAAATGAGGCAGGAGCTCCAGGCAGACACTTGAAGTAAGAATGACAGAGGAATGGCTGTGACACTGCTTTCGACTTTGTCTTCGCTCATTTGCTCAGCTCCCTTTTGTATCTGAGGCCTGTCTGATCTGGACAGTTCTGCATTGAACATTCCCTGTTTCCCAGGGACTGGGTTTGTCCAGGGATTGGGTCTGTGTCAAGATGACAGCTGATGCTAACTGTGACAGAGCCTTTAGGAGGAAAATGGCTCCTGGCTCTCCCAGGGGCACACCCTTGACATGCTTTCCTAGGTAGGAGAGGGTTCAAGTGTCAGGAGAAAATGGCAACCGTGTAGGTCAGTGGTTCTCAACCTGAAGGTCATGATGCCTTTGGGGGTGACCTAACCCCACCAGAAACACAGATATTTACATTATGATTCATAACAATAGCAAAATTATAGTTATAAAGTAGCAACTAAATAGCTTTATGACTGGGGGTCCCCACATGATGGAAAACTGCAGTAAAGGGTCACCGCATTAGTAGGGTCGAGAATCCCCGATAGTACATGAACACCAGTGGACTCAGTGGCCCTGTGAGAATTTGTGTGGGAAGCACACTGGGTTCAAACCCCTGGCCTCGAAGACTCTGCTGTCCTATGGGGAAGAGAAGACAGAGTATGCTAATGGGCATGCTAACATGGCATGGCCCCAACACCCACAGGGTGTCTGGGCATCAGCTGTAGTTCTTACCGTAGATACCACCCTCCCTCCCAGGAGTCAAACGTGGGCTTAGAGTCCGACCTGTTTATCATTAAAGCTTGCTGTGGTGGCTGCCACCACCACTCAGCCCTTTCACTGAGCCTTGTCACCACGTTAGAGGTGGTGACGTGCCTGAGGTCTGATGCTGCAACCCTGGGGCTCTGTCCACAGCCAGGGTTACCTCTCCTCTCCTCCCCAGTCTCATGGCGTAGCATCGTACACAGCGCCAGGACTGACCTTGATTACATGGTTACACCCTCAGTGCCTCCCTGTATCAATGAGCCCCCTGGGGACTGATACCCACTAAGTCATTTCCATCTTGGCAACCCCATCGCTGGACCTACAGAGGTTGGTTTAAACACCAGGAGACAGCACCAGATGGTGGGTTGGCTAGGTACCTCAGGGCCCTGAGCTGATAGTGATGCCCAGTTTGAAAGCTGTCTGACCTGGCAGATGGCTGACTGTTGGCTGGCGTTGGCCATCTTTCAGGTGCTAGGACCCTGTTAGATTAGCCCGCCTTAGACTGCGGCAGTATGCCTAAGTCGGGCTGCTTTATGAAGAAAAGGTTTGCTATGTTTCAGGGCTCCTCTGGTCACTGGGATGCACACAGCCACACTTGGCTTATGTTAGGCAAGCATCCTACCAACTTGAGTTTTAAGGCTGAAACTCCACACCTGGGAGCTTGCTGGCAGAGTTCTGAGGCAATTCAGGGCATCACAAAAAGTGTGTGTGTGTGTGTGTGTGTGTGTGTGTGTGTGTGTGTGTGTGTGTGTGTTCTGGCTTTTCTCTTTACCAACAGTGATGGGGACTCCATCCTCATGACCTTATCTGATGTTACACACACCTCACAAAGGCCCCAGTGGCCCAGGGACTATTTCCTCCCTCTTAATAGCTTCCAGTGGGAACACAAATCAATGGGGGCAGAGTGAGGCCTATGCTAACTCCCACCACTCTCCTGAACTTCACGTAGTCATGCACATGAGTGCACATAAACCGGCAAAATAAAGGCTGATTTAAAAGGATGACATATTGGCTTTTAAAAAGGAAAATAAGGGGACTGGCAGGATAGCTCAGCAGTTAAGAGCACTGCCTGGTCTTCCAGAGGTCCTGAGTTCAATTCCCAGCACCCACATGGTGGCTCACAACCATCTGTAATGGGATCTGATGCCCTCTTCTGGCCTGCAGGTGTGCGAACAGAGCACTCATATACATTAAATAAATAAAAATAATTTTTTTTAAAAAGGAAAAGTAAACAACTCATAACCAGGTCTGAAAATCTGAGACAGCCCAGGCAAGAATTGAGTTGAGAAACCAGTTCTTCTGCTTCCTAGAACTGGTCCTCAGGCATTGCTTCTGATCCTACGATCAGAAACTGAGAACCACCCCGCCGTCCCACCTCAGGGGCCCAGGATGGAGGGGATTGTGCTGCTTCCTCCTGTGTCCCTGGCATTTCGAATGTGGGTGCCACTAACTTCAAAACCTCGATGTTACGCTGGGGCGGAGCCCATGCCAGTGAGTGCAGGTCTGACATGAAGCACACCCTTGTAATCCCAGCACTCAGGAGACGAGACAGAATGACCAGACGTTCAAGGCCATCCTTAGTCACACAGCAAATTCCTGAGGCTCATGAGAGCCTGTCTCAAAAGCCATGAGTCTCAAGCCTCCCTTAGCATTTCTCTGTGGTCTGTATGTAGAGCGAAGCCAGTTTCCAGGAGGTGGGTATAAGTCTGTCGTGTGGTTAATGTAGTTGGCAGGTCATATGGTGACGGCACTGCCGGGCTATCTGTCTCTTCATTGTCCAGCCTTCACTGAGCCTGTTGTCACTGTGCGCCTGCTTAGGACCAGGTGCTAAGGGTCCTCACAGACACGTCTGCATCCTAGCTTCTTAAAAGGTGAGAGTTTGAACCGGTTGTGTCAATGATACAGTCAATACTAGTTCAAAATAGTAGTTTTACGTTTTTTCAAGTCATCAGAATTTTGCATAAGAAGCATGAAGTAGTTTGTCAGAAAAAAGTAATGTAAGGGTGTCCGTGTTAACAGTTATACTCTGTAGTGCTGGGACTGGAATTAGGCCCAGGCCCACAAGAGGCAAGTACTCCAGTGTTGCCTACACCTGGCTTAAGTGAATAACTTAATTGTAGTTAAAAAACAAAACAGACAAACAAAAAAATATATAACAGGACTGCTGGGTACGTGGATCAGTGGGAGAGCACTTAGCTAACATCTTTACTTTGGTTGGGTTGGGTTGGGTTGGGTTGGGTTGGGTTAGGTTGGGTTGGGTTAGGTTGGGTTGGGTTAGGTTGGTTGGGTTGGGTTAGGTTGGGTTGGGTTAGGTTGGTTGGGTTGGGTTGGGTTGGGTTGGGTTGGGTTGGGTTGAGTCAGGTTGGGTTGGGTTAGGTTGGTTGGGTTGGGTTGGGTTGGGTTGGGTTGGGTTGAGTCAGGTTGGGTTGGGTTAGGTTGGTTGGGTTGGGTTGGGTTAGGTTGGGTTGGGTTAGGTTGGTTGGGTTGGGTTGGGTTAGGTTGGGTTGGGTTAGGTTGGTTGGGTTGGGTTGGGTTGGGTTGGGTTGGGTTGGGTTGGGTTGGGTTGAGTCAGGTTGGGTTGGGTTAGGTTGGTTGGGTTGGGTTGGGTTGGGTTGGGTTGGGTTGAGTCAGGTTGGGTTGGGTTAGGTTGGTTGGGTTGGGTTGGGTTAGGTTGGGTTGGGTTAGGTTGGTTGGGTTGGGTTGGGTTAGGTTGGTTGGGTTGGGTTGGGTTGGGTTGAGTCAGGTTGGTTGGGTTGGGTTGGGTTGGGTTGAGTCAGGTTGGTTGGGTTGGGTTGGGTTGGGTTAGGTTGGGTTGGGTTAGGTTGGTTGGGTTGGGTTGAGTTAGGTTGGGTTGGGTTAGGTTGGGTTGGGTTGGGTTGGTTGGGTTGGGTTGGGTTAGGTTGGGTTGGGTTGGGTTGGTTGGGTTGGGTTGAGTTAGGTTGGGTTGGGTTAGGTTGGGTTGGGTTAGGTTGGTTGGGTTGGGTTGGGTTGGTTGGGTTGGGTTGGGTTGGGTTGGTTGGGTTGGTTGGGTTGGGTGGGTTGGTTGGGTTGGGTGGGTTAGGTGGGTTGGGTGGGTTGGTTGGGTTAGGTTAGGTGGGGTGGGTTGGGTTGGTTGGCTTGGCTGTTTGTGATCTCCCTGTCTCTGTTTCCCAGTGCCATAACTATCAGTTTTGTCACTTCATGGCACCTACCTCCTTTTGAAGCACTCAGCTCTACAACATTGCATCTGTTCATATTATCTAACAGGAAACCGGAGCCATCCACAGCTCCACTCCTGCTCCCAGCCTGGGGCCCATGCTCTCAGCTCTGTGACCTGACTACTCTAGTTCACCTTTGACCTCCAGAATCACAGCCGTGTTTGTGACTAGCTAGTTTTGCTTAGTGTGCCAAACTCAAAGGTTCATTTAGAGCTGAAAAGGTGGCTCAGTAGATAAAGGCACTTGCCACCAAGCCTAATGACCTAAGTTCAGTCCCCTGGTGAAAAGAGAATCAACCCCCATCTATAAACAAGCACACATGGACATACACACATAGACAAGTAATAACTAAACATTTGAAATTTTTCAAATGCTTTCCTTAAAAAAACATTCATCCCTGTGATAAAGTAGATCAAAGGTCATTCTTTTTAAGGTTGAATAATATCCTCTTGTATTTCTACAACATGTGTGGTTTACTTACTCGTTCTATGGTGATACACCTATTGGGTTGTAACTAAGAAGTCTCGCTGTGCACCTGGCCTCAGATCTCTGATCCTTCCAGAAGCTGGCAGTGTAGGTGTGCCCTACCACACCTGGATCAGGGCTATCTGGACCAATACTGCTATGTTTGGGGCTGTTTCCACTTTTAAAGCAATGGAAAGAATTGACCACAGAACCCGTGTGTTAGGAGATGAGAAGCCAGGGCTCTGGAACTCGGACTTGGGAGCCCTCCCCTCTAGCCCACTGACTCTTTAGTCTTAGCTTTTCCCTGGGCTTCAGTCTCAATGTGACAGCCCAGTGGCTGGGCACAAGCTCCATAGGGTTTTTCTGGCCTCCAGGTTTCCAGTATCTCCAAACTTCCTTTAAGGCTGCTCCTCTCCCTAGGTTCCTTCCTCCCAAACATGTCTTCTGGTGTGGGGATGGGATAGGGCGTGGTGGTGGTTGGGGTTCCTGGCTGGATCCCTGATTGAAGTTACTGGGAGCCAAGTGAAGAAAGATCTCTCTGGTTGTAACGAGTTGGCTTCCAGACACCCCACCCTACCCCGACGCAGAGGGAGATACTTTCGGGCTTCTGGTCCAGAGCAAGATCCAGCGATGGTGTCTGTACCTGTTTCACCCAGCAGTGTGACCCAGGGCCATCTCCATGTCTCAGCCAGACCCTGAAGCCTCAGGAATGTTAATCTCTCCCAAGAGCCCCAGGAAGCTGTTACTCCACTGTGGAACATTCCAGACATAGTGGTCTGGTGAGCCATCGTGTCCCCACCCCACCTACTGGCCACACCCAGGAGCTACTGAGGCTCCAGACCTGCCGGTTCTGCTCCCTAGGCCTGTGCTCAGGCCATCTTTGGGCTTTCTTTGGGAGCCTCGCCTGGAAAGGCTGCCTCACCTCCCCCTGGCTGTGACCATCTCAGGCCCTCTTCATTCCTCAAAACTGTATGAATTGTTACCAAGTGTGTGAGCTTTTCATCACCTCCACCCCAGGCACAAGCCCCTGTGCCCACCACACCCACTCACCTCCCTCTCACAGCCAACCGCTGGTCCGTCTTTATTCCCAGTCTACAGGCCTCAGAAGTGGGAACTGTGAGCATCCTTTTCTGGGCTACAGCACCTGGCATGATGGTGTGGGATTAACTCTTGAACTTGAAAGCCTGAGGCAGGAGGATCATGAGTTTGAGGCCAGCCTGAGCTAAAATAAAATCCTGCCTCAAGAACAGTCAGAACTAAGGATTTATCAGGAGATCTGAGCGGCTTACCAACCGCTCTGGGATGGCCTCTAGCAGGTCTCCCAGATGGAATCATGCTTAATTAATTCTATCCAGCCAATCTGCTTACTGGAATGTTGCAGCGTGGACAAAGGTGTCGCTAAGAATGTGTGATCCAGGTGCACTAACAGGGTCAGAACAGTGACCTGTGGGGCCTCTGCACCAGGCTGCTGCGCTGCCTGGCTCCTGAAGCTCTGATCCTGGCCCCAGATCCAATTATTCCCTCTTTTGGGCATGGCAGGGAGCCCTGGGAAGTTAGAGACCTCAGGCACCCTGAAGCTCTGCTGGCCTGAGGTCAGAGGAGGAAAGGCAAGTGTGGCTTCCAGACCACCTAGCACTTGCTTCCTGGACTGTCCTTGCCGGCGGTGTTTCTCCTTGCTGGGCTGAGGGCTAGACACAAAGGCATTAAATTGCTTGGTCAGTGGCCTAGACTTCTCCTCCAGTCCCATCCCAGCTTGCTGGGACGTGGCTGTGTGGATGCTGTACTCCTACTTTCCCAGTTGCAGTAACAAAACCTGACGAAGGCAACTTAAAGCAAGAAGGGTTAGCTGGAGGCAGTTCCAGTCCATGGCTGCAGGGAAGTCCTGGCAGGAGGAACTTGAGGCAGCTCATCACCGGGCATTCTGCACTCAGAGCTCAGGCAAATGCGTGCCCAGCTCTCTTACTCCTTCTCCTTTGAATCCAGTCCACAACCCTAGCCCACAGAATGGTCTCCCACCTTAGTTAACCTCTAACCTAGAAGCTGGTTCACAGCACACCAGGATGTTTGTTCCCATGGTGATTATAAATCCCATCAAGATGAACCATCACAGATACCATCTTGAGGATTCTGAACCTTGAACTACCCTGGCAAGAAGGGATGCCACAGTCCTTAGCAATATCTGGCTCACATACCACACTTCTGCACCCCGATTTGATTACTAAGCTCAGACATCTGGGTTCAGATGCTTTGGCACTGAACTCTCGCCCTGGGCTTCAGTTTGTTCTCCAAAGTAGACGTGTGTACGTCGGAGTGTGGGCTCAGCTCCTATAAAGGAGAAGCCTCAGAATGATGCAGACGATAGAATCTATTTTCCCTTGCACTGTGGAATCCAGATAGCAGTAAGCAAGTCTGAGCTGGCCAAGGTGGGCAGCTCTGTGATCCTAGCATGAAGGTCAGCTTCGGGGACTGGGTAACTCTCATCTTCCTTCTGGTCAGTCCCCAGCCAGAAGCAAAGGGAATAGGACCCAGGGAGCATGTGTCTAGCAGTCTCGGGCCACCCAGATGCTGCCCACATCTCAGCTCATCCATATTAAGACAGAATTTGCTGGGGTGTGAGGGGGTTTTGTTATTTGTTTTGCCACATAGCTTGTGCTTAGCTTCCCCTCGTGTTGGACCAGGAAGTCAGAATGAAGTGTTGGGATAAGATACCCAGGGGAGCTGCTGGGCATCTCAGAGTTCTGAGATAGTATGTGCGCCTTCCTGGCACTTGTGACTGTCCCCTTCCCACCCAGGAGCTGGTGATAATCCTACACAAGGCCCTGGAGGCTGCCCAGCAAGAGAAGCGAGTATCCAGTGCGTACCTGGCAGCGACCGAGGACAAAGATCGGCTGGAGCTGGTCCGGCACAAGGTGCGGCAGATCGCGGAGCTGAACCAGAGGGTGGAGGCTCTTGAGCGGGATCGGGATCGCCTGGTGCACGAGGCTGGCCTGCGGGAGCAGCACGTGCAGACGCTTCAGCAGCACGTGCAGCTGCTCATGGATAAGAACCAGGCTAAGCAGCAGGTCATCTGCAAGCTCTCCCAGAAGCTCACGGAAGACCTTGTACAGCCCCCTGGCCAACCTGCAGACTCTACAAATGGTGACTTCCTGAGCCAGCAGGAGCGGGTGGAGCACCTGAAGGTAGGCCCCCCTCTCTACGCAGCATGCTTTACTGGCCTTTGCGAGGGTACCGTGAGTGGTTTTCCAGTCGGGGCAGAAGTTGCCCCTCATTCTGGAACATTCAAACCAGAACGAGGTAGCAAGAGGGAAATTTGTCTTCCGTCCCCTTTCTCTGTGAAGACCCAGTGCAGTGTGACCTTTTATGCCGTGCCGGGCCTCTGAAAAAAGCTAGGAGTTTAGAGCCAAAAGAGCCCACGCATAGCCCAGTCTGGGGCCTGTTTGCACAGCCTCCTTCAAGGCCCTTCTGTTACCCAGGCTGCCCTCAGCTCAGCCTCACATGTAGAACAAGTGACCTGTGCTGCCTGTGGCTGGCCCAAGGTAAACACCACTGAGGGCTCCCCACATGCCAGGACTGTCTCCAGTGTTTACTGTACCGGCCCTGCGAGGCAGTGGCTGGCAGATGGGGACTGCCCACTCTCCGGTGTCAAGTGCAGGAATGAAGATGCTTGCCCTGCAGCTGGTGCAGAGGTGGGAGCAGGGCCGGGCTGGAGCTCAGGTCTGTGACTGGTCTACCTGCTCTGCACAGAGGCTCTCCCTGCCTCTCTGCTCCCTTTCTCCATCCTCAGCTCTCTCCTCAGTCCACCCCAACTCACAGGGACCAGCATCATTTGAGGTGTGGTGCAGGGTCGACAGGAACTGCACAAGCAGCATGCCCAAGGCTAAGGATAGGTGCTCTTTTCTCAAAGATTTACTATTTATATATAGTACATATACTGTGTATACATAGTATATATGTTATTATATATATACACTTTGTATATATATATATATATATATATTTATAAATATACATGTGTATGTATGTATAAACATATACATATACCGTAGCTGTCTTCAGACACACCAGAAGAGAGCTTCAGATCTCATTACAGATGGTTGTGAGCCACCATGTGGTTGCTGGGATTTGAACTCAGGACCTCTGGAAGAGCAGCCAGTGCTCTAACCACTGAACCATCCCTCCAGCCCCAGGATAGGGACTCTTGACCCTCACTCACTGTCTCTAAGGACAATACACAGAACCAAAGCCAGTCTGGTCCCAAACACTGCCTCTCATGGCCTCCCATGTTTTGTAACTAGAAACAAAGAACTGCTGGGTGGTGGAAGGGGGGGGGAGAGAGAGAAAAAAAGAGAGGGGGGGAGGTAGGCTTCTGGGAGAAGCACGGGGGTGTCAGGCATGGCTACTACCCACCCCATGAGGTAAGCTAGGCCCAGAGCTGAGTCCTGCACTCTGTGCCTTGACAGCTGATTGGCTTTGGACAAGTTCTCTCTCCCCTGTGGGAAATGGCTAACTCTTCAGAGGCTGAAGAATTTTTCGGGTGAAGGAAGGGGACTTGAGACCTGTACCCCAAACTAGCAGGGGCTGTATGGCTGTTAGCCTGGAGTCAAAGGCTATTTAGGGATACAGCAGAAGTGCAGGCAGCTGAGGCCTGCCCAAAGGACCCTCCCACGCATGCGACAGTGGGAATGATTCTTGCTGCCCTTTACACCACACCTCCTCTCCTTGCCTCCTTCCTCCTCGGGTGCCATTGCTTTAGAATCAATAGATCAGCACAGTACTAAGACATAGACCACCCGGATGGCTCTGGAGGGCCACGGGCCACTTGTTATCCTGCCTCCCCTGGGAGCCAGAGGGTGCCCCCCATTCACATCCGTGGGAAGATCATTTATCACTGAGGTCCTCTGCAAGGAGACTCACTGTCCCTGAGCCCAGGACAGGGGCCTGACAGCCATGCAGACTAAGGGGTTTTTAGTTTGTAGCTCTCGGAAAGCGCATTAAATGACCTTCATCGGGTGCCCACAGAGCGTGCTCGCACTTCGCTTGCCTGAGACCGGACACCCAGTCTTAGAAAAAGGGCTTCTTAGGCTGTCATTTCAAGAGTAGTGTCCTTGACCTCCTAAATGTCAGAGCTAGGGTAGGGGAGACCAGTGCTGCCAAACTAGGCTCCTAATCCTTGTATGTAGGAGGGAAGTGGAGACAGGAGGATTAGGAATTCAGGGCCATCCTCAGCATTGTTTGAGGCCAGCCTGGACTATAGAAAGTCATCTGGGACAGTGAGGGATCGAGTTGGGAAGACTGGAAAGTCTAGCTAAGCTGGGGCACTGCCGCCAGGTTCGGCTGAGCCTGGGGGGGAGGGATTCAGATCATACAGCAGCAGGCATCATGGTCCATGCAGGTCCCAACACAAGCATTTCCTGTGGCAATCTGTGGTGGCAGGCTCTCCTCTCCTGGGCTCCTCCTGCATGTTGTCCTCTCGCTTTGCTCTGACTCTCTCTGAGGTCTCTCTTTTTCCTCCCTACAGTTCTGAGCGAAGGAGAGCAGTCAAGGTAGGGTACCAAGCTGACTGGAGGCTGCCCAGCCGCCAGTCCCACCCGCTGTGCTCCAAGGGTGCTCACACCCACCTCCCTGCCTGGGTACCTCTTGCCTTCTCTTTGACCTGGAAATGGCCACCCTGTGCGACAAGTCCATATTCTCAAAGTCTGCGGGGATGGGAACGTGGGGCAGGATTGGGTGTACTCTCGGTAGTCGGTGCTGTTTGCTGAGTGCCTGCGTCGGGCTCAGCATTCCCAGGTTTGGATCTTTGCTTCTCCACAGCAGCTGCATCACGGAGGGGTTCACTGTTAGATCTCTGTTTCCTCATCTGCAAAATGGGAGCAATGCTACCTTAACACTTTGCCCGCTGATAGCACACCGTGCGACTGCAGGACTGACAGACACTCTAAGCCCTCACCTAGGTGCTTGGGGCTTCTCCCAGGTGCCGGGTAAGAATCCCCACGATGAGTTACAGCAAGCAGACGGAGGGGACAGAGGGGCTATGGCTTTCATAGACGGTGACCAACAGCCTGAGACTTTTCCCCAGCAGGAAAGGAAAGGCTTGGGTTCTCAGGGGATATGAGGGAACAGTATGCTTGCATGGTTTCTGGAATGTTCTCAGTAGAAGACAGAGTGTGAGCTACAGCTGAAGCTCTGTGTGGAACCTTCCTGTGGCTCACCAGCTCCTGTTCAGACAGCAGCTGTCACCCGTGTGCTGGACTGTAAGGGGAGATCTCAAAGCGCATGGCTATTTATAGTTCTATAAATATAGTTATATGGCTATTTATCAGCATAGTTTCATGCTTTAAAGAGGGGGAGGGGGACTGGAGAGATGGCTCGGCGGTGAAGAGCAAGGTCCTGGGTCTGATTCCCAGCAACCACATGGTGGCTCACAACCATCTATACTGGGATCTGATGCCCTCTTCTGGCCTGCAGGTGTACATGCAGAAAGAGTGCTCATGTATAAAATAATTAAATCTTTACACACACACACACACACACACACACACACACACACACACATTTCCCAGTAGGGTTAAGAAAAAGCTAACCGTTGGAACTCAGCGTGGAGGTACACACCCGCATATCCCAGCTATTCCAGCAGCTGAAGCAGGAGGAGGATGAGTTAGGGACCAGCCTAGGATTCATAATGGGATCACAAGAAATGCAGGGGAGCCATGTGTGGTGGTTTATGCATATTGCCAAGACCTGCACAGCCTTGGGATTGACCCAACAAGGACAACCCAGGAAGGAAGGAATGATAGACTCGTACAGAAAAGCTGGGCTGGCAGTAGGCAGAGCCCGTCCTCAGATGGCACACAGGCTGGGCTTGAGTTGTCTGGTCAAACGTATGCAAAGCCCTGAGCATCGCACACTCGTGTGTACAGAGTGATACTTACAGAGAAGCAATCCACACCGGGCAGGTGGAGAGGCTATGCCTTTTCCTAGAGTGTGGGAGGGGGAGGGAAGCGGAGGACTTCAAGGTCATCTGCAGCTACTTAGTGATCTGGAAGCCAGCCTGGGCTACCTAAGACTCTGTCTCAACAAAACAGAAGAGTCGGAGCTTGAGTGTTTTGCTGGGCCCTGTTGCTCCTTTGATGTTACCTGCTGGCCCCGCTCTCTCCCAGCCTCTGAAGGGGACAGTCATATCTGCCATTTCACACGCGAGAAAGGTCCAGAGATGGCAGCCATCTTGAACTCCAGGTCTGGGGCTCTCCCTACCACATCCTGCTGGAGAAGTCTTTTAGACTCCCTCTCTGTGTTCCTTGGGAAGGATTCTTTGGCAGTGTCTTTAAGGGTGACTTCACCAGAGCAGGATGTTTGCTGTACGGCTGCTGACCCATCTTGCTTTTTTTCCAGGATGACATGGAAGCATATCGGACCCAGAACCGTTTTCTCAACTCTGAGATCCACCAGGTCACCAAGATCTGGAGGAAGGTGGCAGAAAAGGAGAAAGCTCTGCTGACCAAGGTACGAGGGGTCGATGGCCACATCCGTGTTCCTCCACTCCCTGTCCCTTGTCTCCCCACCTCTGCTTCCCTAATCTCTCACGCCTGTCACTCCTGTGGCAGCTTTGCAGAAGGTAGACATGGCGTACGGTGCCGTTTGGAGTCTCTTCCCAAAATCCCTGCAGTATTGGAGACAAGACCCCGGAAGTTCTCAGTGAAAGGAAGGAAGGGGTGGGACCAGGAGGGGAGGAAGGCCAAAGGCTCCCCAGAAGGTTGGATTGAAGTGTCCGTAGTCACGTGCAGGTGGTGCCTGGGCATCTTCAGTTCCGAGGCTAAGATGAGAACTGAGCTGTCCCAGCAGTCATGCCGAAATTCCACAGTCTCCGTCTCACTGAGACAACCAAGGCCCAGAAAGTACAGCTGACTCACCCAAAGGCGCCTGGCTTGTTCACTGAAGGAAGTGGAGATAGGGTGAGAGTGTAGGGGCACAGTCTAGGCTGAGAAAGCGGGTGCCCAGAAGCCGAAGGAAGGAGAGTCCACAGTGAGGGTTTCCGGCGGAGAAAACCCTGCCGCTATTCGGGTTGAACCAGGGCTTTACATGGGGGCGCACTGATCCTTGCCAGGATCCCGAGGAGGCCCCATGTTACCCCTGTTCTACAAATGTGGAGCCTGAGGTTCAGGGTGAGCTAGCATATTCGCTGACTTATCACAGGCCCCAGTGCCTCCAGTGTCTGATCCAGGATGAGACTCCAAGCTGCGCATGCGTTGTGCTACATCCGCCCCTCGCTTCCCCTCGCCTCCTGTTGAATCCAGCTCCCTCCTTGGTCCTGGGTCTCTTTCATTTCCCTCCTTTCTCTGTCTGCAGGTCCAGGAGAGGGGTGGGCAGGGAAAGCAGAATTGGGAGGGCCCAAAGCTGTTCGTGGCTTTGGTAGCCTACGCAGCCCGGAAGCCTGACCAGATGCTCCTTTCTTGCAGTGCGCCTACCTCCAAGCCAAGAACTGCCAGGTAGAAAGCAAGTACCTGGCCGGGCTTCGGAGGCTGCAGGAGGCAGCAGGAGCTGAGGCTGGTGACTTCCCTGAGCTGCTGCAGCAGCTGATCCAGGAGGCCCTGCAGTGGGAAGCAGGAGAGGCTTCCGAGGGCGTGGGGCTGAGCCCTGTCAGGTGAGCCCAGCGGGCATCCAGGGAGGGGCTGCGGGCGGGGTGAAATCAGGAGCCGCTGGCCACATACGCCATCGCGACACAGCTGTGGACTCCCCAAACTCAGGCACATGATATGAGGTGCACACAGCGGAGGGGGAAGGCCTGTTGGAGGCTCACCGACCACATAGCCACGGTGCCCACAATTACTCAAGCTGGTTCCTCCGGCCAAACCCTGGCTGAGCACAGCAGAAACAGGAAGTCCTGTCTGTAGTGCTCCAGGGTCACTGGCAGGGTTCTGCCCGTTTTGCTTGTGTCCCTAAGCAGGTCGCTTTGCCTTTCTGCACTGTCTTCAGCCCCCATGTAACACTGGTGAGGTGCCCCACCTCCCAGGCTTCCTGGGGATGACTAAGGTGACACACCTGCACCAGTGAATGCATCTCTCCTGGGCTGCATATAAGCGCTTCTGTCTCCCTCATCTTCAGGAGCTCCTCCCACTGTACAGATAAGCAAACTGAGGCCAGGCCCTGGCTTGATCTCAGTGCACCCAGGGTGGAGCCCACCCAGGGATGGCTGTGCTAACACGGCCCTTCTGCCAGCAGCGAGTATGATGATTATGGCTTCCTGACGGTGCCAGACTACGAGGTGGAAGACCTGAAACTGCTAGCCAAGATCCAGGCCTTGGAGGTGCGCTCCCACCACCTGCTGGCCCTCGAGGCAGTGGAGAGGCCACTACGGGACCGCTGGGCTACCCTGACGGAGCTCGTGCCCTCTGCTGAGCTCAAGCAGCTGCTACGGGCAGGTGTGCCCCGAGAGCACCGCCCACGTGTCTGGAGGTGGCTGGTCCACCGCCGCGTCCAGCACCTGCACTCTCCAGGCTGCTACCAGGAGCTCCTGGCCCGGGGCCGGGCGTGCGAGCACCCTGCTGCTCGTCAGATCGAGCTGGACCTCAACAGGACCTTCCCCACCAACAAGCACTTCACCTGCCCTACCTCCATCTTCCCTGACAAGCTCCGCCGGGTGCTCCTGGCCTTCTCCTGGCAGAACCCCACCATTGGCTACTGCCAAGGCCTGAACAGGTGAGCCCCACAGAGGTGAGAACCCGGCCTTCCTGCCCTTCTCCCCTGACAGACAGACAGAGGTCGTGTTCATGGCTGAGACAGGCTGGGGTTCAGGTCCTTGGCCTGTGTGCTCTGATGTCATTTAGGGAGGTTGTACACGGAGCAGTCTTGAGTGGTTCTCTGTAGCCAGCGTGGCTGACACGTGTGCTCAGAGGAAACCCACCCGGAAAGCCCAGACGAACAGGAGTTTGTAAGTTGCATTCTTCTCATGTGTACCGTCCTTCCCTTGGGCCTGCCCTTCCCCCTCTGCAGCCATACAGCTCTGGTCTCTCCCCGTCACATCTTCGCACTTCACATGTCTCAGTAAGGCAGCCTGTTCCACTTGTCTTCAGACGTGGAGGTTCCATCATGGCTGCCTAAGCAGAGACCCCAGCCCTGAGTCTCCTCACTTTTGAAAGATCAGAAGATTGTATTGTCTTCCTGACAAAATGGGCCTAGAACCGGATCACTTGGCCCTTTCTCTTCTTGTCACCTCCCAGTTCAAAATGCCCGCATCTCTTAATAGCCGGCATCCTCTTAGATCTGCGGTTGGGCTTAACACACTCTGGTCTCAGCACCATCTTTGTAGTTTGAGCCTCTGTGAGGAAAATGGGCTCAAGTCTGCCCACCACATCCACTCTGTTTCCTGTCATAACAACACTTTCCCTGGGCAGACAGAGAGCCCTTGCCCTTCTTGGACTATTGTCACCTTGTGGGCTTGGTGCTCCCACATTTCTTGTAGAGTGGCCGGAGGGTCTTAGGAACGTTCACCATGTTTGCAGGAGCGCTATCAGCTCAGAAGCAAGTTTCCTGGCTTTAGCCCTCCCTTAACCATGTTTGCAGGAGCGCTATCAGCTCAGAAGCAAGTTTCCTGGCTTTAGCCCTCCCTTAACCCCTCATGCCCAGGCCTGAAATTCCAGAGGCAGTGTGATTGTTACAGCCTGGGTTACTTCCTGTTTAACTCCAGTCAACCACAGAGGGAGAGCAATCACGTAGAGGTGACTGTCCCCTCCAACACTGGGGGACTCTCATGAGCACCCTGGCTATTGCCACAGAAGTCACAGTCTCAGATATTTCCAAAAGCAAGTTTGACTCCACGTATCCTCCAGCTAAATCTACATAGGCTGTCTGCTCTCCCTTCAGAACAGGGCATGCGTGACATTTATGTAGTGTAGAATCAGCGCTCAGAATATCCTCACTCATATTTCAATGGGCCCCAAGGTTTTGGTTTTGGTTTTTTTTGTATTCCCATTTCCAGTCTAAATGTTAGTGAAATTGAGTGTGTGTATGTAATTTCTGGGATTTGTGAGCTAGACTCCCAGCGGTCACGTAGCTCGGTCCAGATCCCCTCCCCCCCCCCCCCCCCCCCCGCTCGCTCACAAGAATGTACTGCTGTACTGCCTGGGACAGGTTACATCTGTAGACGGCCAACCCGCTCATTACTAGCCCAGCAAGACTGTGCAGTCCTTTCTAAAGGCACTAAATTCCAGAAGGGGCATGTGCGAATCCCCAGGAATAGCTGTGAAGGGGCTGGCAATATGGCCTGGGAGGTAAAGGCTGCCACACTTAATAATCTGTGCTTGAACCCTGGATGGAGAACACGTGGCAAGGGGAGAGAATCATCTCCCACAATTGCCCTCTGGTCTCCACACACTCGGCACGTGTGTGCATACATATTCATACATAGATGTAATTTTAAAAAAAATTTAAGAGGGCCTAGAGAGAGATGTCTTAGTGTTCCTATTGTGATAAAACACCATGACCAAAAGCGACCTGGGGAGGAAAGGGTTAATTTCATTTTACAGCTTGTAGTCCATCATCCAGGAAGTCAGGGCAGGAACTCAAGGTGAGAACTGATGCAGGGGCCATAGCGAGAAAGGGGCCATAGAGGGGCAGGGGCCATAGAGTGACAGGGGCCATAGAGTGACAGGGGCCATAGCGGGGAAGGGGCCATAGAGGGGCAGGGGCCATAGAGGGACAGGGGCCATAGAGTGACAGGGGCCATAGCGGGGCAGGGGCATAGCGGGGTGCTGCTGCTCACTGGCTTGCTTCCATGGCTTGCTCTGCCTACCTTCTTACAGCACCCAGGACCCCCTGCCTGGGAGTGGCCCCACACCCACAGTAGACTAGGCCCTCCCACAGCAAATGTTAGTTAAGAAAATGCCTTCATAGGTTTGCCAACAGGCCAGTCTAGTAGGTATGTTCTCATTTGAAATTCCTTTTTCCCAAATGACTGTAGCCGTGTCCCCCAGTTGATAAAACACTAGCCGGCATGGTTTGGCAGCAGTTGGGAGCGCTTGCTGCTCCTCCAGAGAACTAGGGTTTGGTTCCCAGAAGCCACGTGGTGACCTGAAACCACCCATAACTCCAGCTCTAGGCCATCTGACACCCACTTCTGGCCTTCGTGGACACATGCATATAAACGTGGTGCACATAAATCTATGTAAGAACACATACAGATACACATAAAAATAATGAGTTCTCTTTTTACTTAAAAAAAAAATAGAACAAGCAAAGCAGTAAATGCTAATGAATTCTTGCCCAAAAATAAAGAGTAGGAGGCATAAAGATGGGTCTGGTGACAGAGACATATAATCTTAGCTACTCAGGAACCTGAAGTAGGAGAGTCCCAAGTTCAAGGCCTTTCTGTCCGGACTATAGTTGAGTTCAAGGACAGTTTGCATAATTTAGTGACTACTTTGTCTCAAAAAAGGAGAAGAAAAAGAAACCTGAGGACGTGTCTCGATGTTAGGATGCTTGTCCAACGTGTGTAAAGCCCTGGGTTTAATCTCCAGAACTCCCCAAAAAGATGGGAGCAGAAGCTGTGAGGGGCCAGCAACTCCGGGGTAGGTGAATGGAGAGTTATCAGCTCTGTTCCTGCAGGAGGTGGCAAACACTGTTCAGAATTTCACTATGCATGACAGCCCAGCAGCCTCTGTCCCTGGATTGCCCGTGTCCAGTCCTTCCTACAACCCTCCCTGTAAGTGGGAGTTGGGCCAGAGGGGATGCTAGGCCACCCCAAAGCTTTCCTGATCCAATGTGTCCTTTATGGAGGCCAGGGGAGCCTTTGCCTCACGGGGGCGGGACTCTGAACTCCAGAGGTTGGCCAGTGGCTAAGCGACAGAGAAAGCTGTCATGGTAGGAGGGCCTCAAAGTCAGCCTCAGGAGCAGAATGCCCTGGTGTAGAGGGATGGGACACCAACAAGGCCACAGGAGGACACATGAAGCAAAAAGGGGCAGGTGTCTTTCAGTGTATCTCTCGAGGCTGCCTTTGCTTAAGTTGATATGCAAGCACACATAATTGGTATCCACACAAATATTTATACTATTTCCTTAAATAGAAAGCTATGTATACCAAAGCCTGCCTGGATCTCTAGAGAGGTAATGTTTTTGCAGCTGCGAGCCCCTTACGGCTGTCTGTGTCACCATCTAGTGGTCAACCTCAGAACTGCATGCACTGTGTCAGAATAAGAGTTCGCCTAAGGCAACAAAATGAAGCTTGTTCCTGAGGTAACAGGCGATGTGGAGATGTGTGTTGCCAGCTCAGGGGAGGCATTTGAAGCCCACTTCCCTGTGAAAATAATTTTAGTGCACTAAATGTAGTTCTTTCCCTTATGCGCAGCCTTTTCAGGCCTGTTCAGGTGGTGCCCTTGAGCTCACCCCACCCAGTAGTGGTGAGCCCCGGTAGGAACCAGCCTCCAGTAACTGGCCATCCGCATGTGGAAGTCTAAAACAATGCAGACTGGAGTTCCTGATCTGGAGTTGCTGGAGGACAAACTGGGCTTCGTGGGAAAGGTGGGCTGGGATAGGCAACAGCAAGCTGGACTTGGGTATCCCGGATTGGGTCCCCTCTGCCAAGATGGCCTTGAGTGACGGCCACTTTTGCCTTCTGAGTTCCAGTGTTCCCATCTGTGCATTAAGGCCTTGACCAGGGGTAGCCCATAAGAAGACACTGCTAGACACCCGTTTGAAGGAATTTCTGGCGTAGTGTCCAGGTTCGATAGCAGAAAGTTCCACAGTCAATTACGTGTGTTTCCCTGGTCACTGGCAGAGTGGTAGTTGACACACAGGACATTTTCTGTTTTTGACCCCAGTGACCTCTACAGGTCCCCTCCCCCTGCTCTAAGAGCCTCCTATGTCCCAGGAGGCCTGCGGCTGTTTTTCTTTTTGCACTCAGCTCAGAGTCAGGGGAGTTCGTGTAAACAGGTATAGGAGAGCCTGAGCAGGAGGAGGGGCGTGTCCTTCCCCATCGGCGGAGAAAGGAGAAAGGGCGCTCCCTGTTTTGTGAGAAGCAGTCCTGTTCTAAAAGTCATGAACCTCAAAAGAAAGTGGGGGTCATAAATCCAATCCATGAAGGACCCCGAGATGCATAAACAACAAGCTCTGAAAGGGCTTTGGCGTGCAGGCTGGGGTGGTGCACACCTGTAATCCCAGCACCCGCAGACTGAGGCCAGAGGATTGCAAGTTCTAGGCCAGCCTGGCTATATAGTGAGACTGTCTCAAAATAGTAATAATAATAATAGTAATAATAATAATAATCAAAGCTGTAAGTCCACAGAGAGCCCATGACTTTCAGTGCAGCCCCCTTCTTCCCATAGATGCTCTGAAGAAGGGCTGCCCCCACACCTCATGTGTAACCAACAGAAGAGGCTTCGTGACTCCCAGGACCCCCTGGGCTTGTTGCTGCAGAATGTCGTGAGGCTTTGCTGAAGCACTGTGAGCCTCCAAGAGCGGCTGGGATGGGCTGTGTTCCTCCGATGCGAGACCCCATGTCTACCAGGAAGATATGCTGAGGAGTGTGCTGTGGGGCTGGCCTGGATGTGTCCCCTCAGGGAAGGTGGGAGAAGCAGAGCGCTTCTCTGGGGGAGAGACCCTTCAGCTCAAGACTTGCCTGTCTGCCCCTGGTCGCTGTAGGACCTCCTAACTGGGTTCAGGGGCATAGGAGGAAAGGCTGTGTGTTCCAGTGAGTGGGGCACAAGGTCTGCTCTCGTTTGGGACCACACAGCTCTGACAGGTGGGCGGTGTCCCTGGGAGGCTTTCAGAGCTTGCCACCATAAAGGTAGCCAGTACTTACCAAGCACTGGGTGGGCAGCGAATGTGCTGACTGCCAACAGGACTGACCGTTGGTCCTCACCCAGCCCTATGCTTATGAGGAGACAGGGGCTGAGACAGGTTAAGTATTTACCCAAGGCCAGCATTGTTCTTACCATAGTTTCCACCCAGGCAACCCAACCTCAGAGCCTCTGCTCTGAATCGGTCTTCCTAGCTCCGAAAGTCAACCTGAGCACCCTCCTGCAGTATCTCCTCCGGGTGCCATGACTACCAGCCTGGTCCAGGACCAGGGCTAGGACTCGGACCCAGGATGTGGTTCTGCCATGCAAATTGCAACTGTGGGTCACTCCAGGCTCCTCCCTCTGCAGGTTGGCGGCCATCGCCCTGTTGGTCCTAGAGGATGAGGAGAGTGCCTTCTGGTGCCTGGTGGCCATTGTGGAGACCATACTGCCCGCCGAGTACTACAGCAAGACACTGACTGCATCTCAGGTCAGATCCTGGGTCTCCGACTTTCCGACACAGTGGCCTTTGAACTCTGACGGCTAGAGGTTCCCTTGTGCTGAGGGCCTGTAAGATTGTGAGGTCCTGCCCACCTACTTAGTCCAGCGGTGAGGTCAAACCACTGGGAAGAGTTGCTTCCTGGGGAGGGGATACGGAAATCAACGTCCCTTGCCAAGAACTGAGACCACAGGATGCTGGGCTGGGGATGAGGACCACCATCCCTGCACATGCTTCTGGTTATGTACGCCACATCCCCGGGAAGTGTTGCCGCCCTGGATCGGGCAGAACACCCCAGGCAGCTCACTCTACAATAGGAATAAGGTCACTTTGTGGACTTAAAAATTATAAGTCATGTCCCCTTGCTGAGACAGCCCTCCTGCCTTGCAGCCTCCTTCCTTCTCCCAGCTTCCCTCCTCAGCTCTCTCCCTCCTGCTGTCTTGTCTGACACCCACCACTCCTCCTGGGCTGCCCTTTGGGATGGCATATATCAGGTGCAGGGACTCAGAAGGCCAGGAAAGGGGCTAAGTATGGTCCCTGATACCACAGGGTCAGGCTCCTCCCAGCTGGAGTCAGGCTCCTCCCAGCTTGGGTCAGGCTCCTCCCAGCTCGGGTCAGGCTCCTCCCAGCTCGGATCAGGCTCCTCCCAGCTGGGGTCAGGCTCCTCCCAGCTCGGTCAGGCTCCTCCCAGCTCCCTGCTCTGTCATCCTCATGTTTGTCACCACCCTCTGTGGCCATGGTGTATGCCAGAAGCAGACAGGTGGCCACTGGAGTTTTGGTCTGCAGTTTCTCTTTCTGCTTTCTTTTGGTCAGAACCATGTCTTAGGCCTGCCCCCCTGCTGTAAGGCAGGCTGGGAAATACCATGTTCACTGTTCACATTTCAGAGACTTAACCTCTCTGAAAGGGAGATGCATTGAGCACCAGCATCGAGCTTGCTTTTGGTTTTGCTTTGATCGTGGAGAATTGACCACATTCAGAGAAGACAGGCAGCCTGGGACCTCACCTAGTGTCCCTGGTTACCAGCAGAGGGAAGAGCCTGCCCCTGCCTTGACTGCTGTGGGTCATAGGCGGTCCTTTAGTTCCATTTCATCACAGATCTGGTGGCTCACATGGGGCTCTGGGCTGACCATGGCCTGTGATGCTACCATGTCTCTAAGGGAGAGAGGGAAGGAATCCCTGAGTATTCACCACGGCAACACTGAAGACAGACCTGCACAGGGAGGACTGTCATGGTTCTAGGCAAAGAGGAGCTGGAGGGGACACAGATCAGGGCACTGCCAAGGAGGAGAGAGCGCTGTTCCCGGGAGTAATCAGCCATGTCCACTGAAATAAATAAGGCAGAGCCACCAGGAGAGGTCACTAGCAGCTGTGGCCCGCAGCTTCCTGATGGGGTAGGACACAGTTCCTCCCCACCAGTATCTGTCCCAGGCCTCACCCAAAGTGTCGCCAAGCATCTTAAGAGTCAGGCCAATGTGGGTCTAGAGAAGCAACTTAGAAAAGGCGCTCCTGGCTTTTGTTCCTGAAAACATGAGACAAATTAGCTGCCAGGGGCACTGGCTGGATGAAGGGGCCAAAGACTTACCCATGAAGACACCCACGGCAACGCCTGTTGCTCTGCCCAGGTGTCGGGAGCCATGGTGATGTTGCTACACCACACACACACACACACACACACACACACACACACACACCACACACCACACACATCCCCAGTACAAACCAGGCCTGCCCAGGAGCTCTGACAGTCTGGAGAGCAGGCAGAGGCAGCAGTGATGGGTCTCTTCTGCCTTCCAGGTGGACCAGCGGGTGCTCCAGGACCTCCTCTCGGAGAAGCTGCCCCGGCTGACGGCACACCTGGAGCAGCGCCGCGTCGACCTCTCTCTCATCACTTTCAACTGGTTCCTCGTGGTCTTTGCCGACTCCCTCATCAGTGACCTCCTCCTGCGAGTCTGGGATGCCTTCCTGTACGAAGGGACTAAGGTCAGTATGCCCGAGCCCAGCGGCCGAGCTGGGCCCCACAGGATGGAATGACGGCCACGTGCCAGAGCCATTTGTGATCTCTGAGAGCTCAGCTCCTTAAACTGTAAGGTGCTCTGTGCAGTGTGAGAGGAAGCAGTGGCCCTGCCTCTGAAGCCTGGGCCTGGTCCAACTCCTGCCTGTGACCTTACCAGGTGACCCACCAGCAAAGATGCTCCTGGGACTAAACCCCTTGACTCTCGCAGGGCAGCGCCTTTCCATGACTTGTTGTAGAGACATCAGGCATTCAGAGGCCATACATAAAGCAATGTCTCAAGCTGTGCTCCCTTTAGGGCCTCCGGTCACCTGTCCCTCTGGCTGCCCCACACTTTGTACCTCTGGGCTTCCCGAGTCCTCCACCTTTCCGGAGTCTGACTTTCTCCCCGAGCAGCACCTGAACCCCACTGTGCCCTAGGTGGTGTTCCGATACGCTCTGGCCATCTTCAAGTACAATGAGGAAGCGATCCTTCAACTCCAGGACAGCCTGGAGATCTACCAATACCTGCGTTTCTTCACCAAGACCATCTGCGACAGCCGGTGAGCTGCCCACCCCTCTGCTGACCCCCTGACTCGCTTCCCCCTCAGTATCCTTGTATGGCAGGCAAGCTCCACAGCCCACCCTCAGCCACACAGTACCCGGGGTGTGGGACACCCAACCCCACCACACACAGTACCCGGGGTGTGGGACACCCAACCCCACCACACACAGTACCCGGGGTGTGGGACACCCAACCCCACCACACACAGTACCCGGGGTGTGGGACACCCAACCCCACCACACACAGTACCCGGGGTGTGGGACACCCAACCCCACCACACACAGTACCCGGGGTGTGGGACACCCAACCCCACCACACACAGTACCCAGGGTGTGGGACACCCAACCCCACCACTGGCCTTGCCCCTAGTTTCTCCTACTAGGAGCCTCCTGGCCCCATCCTCCACCATCTTGAGCCTGGTCCCTATCCTCTGGAAGGTGAGGTCCAGAAGGCAGCGTCCCTGTGCTGGGGTGGAAGGATGTCAGGACAGGCCCCAGACTGGCAACCATTGCTCTGGCTGACTGTCCTTTCCTCTCAGGAAGCTCATGAGCATCGCCTTCAGTGATATGAACCCCTTTCCCATGAAGCAACTGCGGCAGCTGCGGGCAGCCCACCGAGAGCGACTAGAGACGGAGCTGCAGGAGCTGGAGCTGCTGAAGGCCCAGTACTTGGAGAGACGGGCATCCAGGGGCAGAGCAGCGCCCGAGGGCTGCGTCAGCGAGGACGAAGGAGAAGGCGACAGCTGACCCTCCACTCTGTCCCCCAGAGCCTTTCTTACCTTCGCTGGCAGGAAGATAGAATTCAAGCATGAGCGGAGGTCTGCGTGACCCTGGACATGCCTTTGCCCCTCTAAGCATTGGCCTCCCAGGCTTGCCGGCCTGTATTACATCTCCACAGAGCACTTTAACACGTAGGAAGGAGGCAGGAGTACACACCGGGTCCCCTGAACAGTCTCTGAGGCACCGCTGTTTCCGTCCGGTTTGGATTTCATCTTCTGACCAGGTCTCCTGGAACTCGGGCTGACCTCAGACTCTATGCAGTTGAGCTTGGCCCTGACCACTGGATCCTCCCATCAGAGCCATGTAGACGTAAATCAACGTCCCTGTGGCTGATGGCTCTCCACCTTTAGGACAGAAGCAGTCTCACTACCAGTGCTCCTTGGACACGAGGTGTCAGGAATGTCCCCACTGGTCCGCTCTGGCTCAAGGCCTTGCTCACCATTCTTGCGGCACCCCAAGTTTACCTGTCTTTCCAGGCAGTAGCCCCTCTGAGTTGCCACCTGGATCTGTGTTGAGGCCACCGTGCTCACAGGGACTATTTCTACAGCCTCGTGCCTAAAACTTGCCTTCTGTTTACAGCTGGGGACATCCCAGGGAAAGCCCTGCCTGCCACCCTGACGAACTTGATGTGGTCTGGACGGTGAGCCCTGAGCAGGCATCCACTCTGGCGTGCCTCTGTCATGTGGGGCCAACAGGGTAGGCTTGGGAGGGCGAGCAGGGCAGCAGTTCACCTGGCTTACCAGAGAGGGGTGGTAAGCAGCCTTGTCTGAAAGGGGTATGGCCAGGTGGTACCGGCTCTCCCAAAACACACCACCAAAAAGCCCAAAGCAGGTCAAACTGTGGGCACAGGCTGCTGGATAAACAGTATCCTCTCTACCACTTCCTCCACCAAGCTACAGTCCCCGCCTCTCCTTTTCCTCACCTCTCCCTAGAGGGGAACTCTGCCCAAGCACTGTGCTCCAAGAGCAGCTTTCTTACCAGCCACACCTCGTTCCAGCAGTGCTGGGCCTTGTGCTCGGCTGCTTTTGGAGCCATGCGTTTGCTAACCCTGGGAGGTAAGCGTTCTGAGCCCAGACCGAGCAGGCAGACTGTTCAGGCTCCAGGAACAGGACACAGAAGTTAATGGACTCCCGAGTCACAGAGGGGAGGGCGGGTCTGGCTGTGACTGCCTGTGGGCACACCCATACTGTCCACTCTAAGGAGAGATAAGGGGGAGTCAGGTGTGGGGTACACACTTCCGATCCCAGCAGTTCCAGCACTGGACTACACAGCCAAACAGTGTCTCAAAAACCAAATAAAGAAGAGAAAAACGCTGAGCGTCTGAGCTGCCTGAACAAAAACGAACGGGGTGTGGGTGAGCCTGAGACTGTCTGCTGCTGCTGGGGCTGAGCGTGCCCCTCCCTCAGGGCCTGGGGCCTACCCCTAGTGTCAGGTTCCCTGCTCGTCCCACAGCTGCTGCCCCTTCCCCAGGGGCCACTGCTTGCTTTTGAGGCTGGAAGATCTGATCCCACAGCCCCACCTTCCTTCCTACCCAGAACAGAGATGGAGCTCCACGCTCAACCCCTCCCATCCCTGGACCAGCAGGCCTTAGCACAGAGGACAAAGGGCCTAGGGTCCCAAAAGGCTCAATCCATGTGAGAGGGTCACACTTCCAGACTACTTTGTTCAAGCTTATATCCCCCAAACAGATGCTTGCCCTAGGGGCTATCTTCTCCCAGTACACCACACACGCACAAGCACACACACGCGCACACACAGCCACATTCTACAGACAAGTAGAAGGTCAATCCGTGGTGTCCCCCACCCCAACACCCTGTGGTGTCTGACCAGGCCCTGGTAGGTTGTGTCCCCTTGTGTATAACTTAGGGGTTGTCAGGCTCTGCCTTCTACACCTGAGGCAGGATTAGGAGAAGGCAAGAGCAAACAGGGAAGGCCCTCCTCAGACACAGATGAGGCATGCCAGGTTCCAGGAATCCCCTCTCATTCACAGGTCCATTTGCCCATATTTCCCAGAGAACTCCTGCCAAACAAGTCTGTCCCAGAAGACCAATGGCCTGGTACCCAAGAACAAGAGCTTTTAAAGAAATGATTCTGAAACAGACCTTCAAGAGAGGATCATGGAAGCTCAGTGGGTGATGTTGAGAGAGGACCACCAGAGAACCCCGTTCTGCCTTTACTGAGTTGGGACATCCAGATGAGTCAGCCTGTTTCCAGATAAAGCCAAGTCAGAAACACCTTAGTGAGCCCAGCATGGTGGCCCCAGCTTTTAGGAGGTAGACAGGAAGATGAGTTCAGGGTTTCTTCTTAGTTCATAGACAGTTTAAGACCAACCTGGGCCCTGTGGGATCCTCTAAAAAAATTAATAAAGCAAATGGGCTGGCAAAATGCTTAAGAGGGTAATAGTGCTTGTCACAGAAGTCAGACAGCCTGAGTTCCGTCCCAAGAAACCATGTAAAATGCTGACTGCAGCTCTCCTACTTGGAGATGGGAGGCAGGAGAACTGCCTGATAGCTCAGGGACAGACAGCCAGGAGTGTGAAGTGTGGCAGAAATAAGATAGGAGGAAAGAACCAGCCTCTGAAAGTTTCCTTCTGACCTACACAAAGTCACATACACAGACACACATACCAAAAAAAGAAAAGTTTTAAATGACCCTACACAAAGGCACATACACACAGACACACGTACAAAAAAAAAAAAAAAAAAGTTTTAAATCACCATGAACCCTTGTGTGCAAAGGTTTGTACGATTCGTGCAGCTCCACGCAGGCTAGTTTGGGGATGCAGTGAGAAATTTGGATGTGGGAAACGGCCCAGGGCACTGTGGTTCAACAGGAACCAGAGGAAGGCTTTAGCGGCCGCTGTTCTAAACGGATCAAGGACTAACCAGAGCTGAATGTGGTGGTGTAGTCCTATAATCCCAGCTACTAGAGGCTGAGGCAGGGAGATGGCTAGTTCGAAGTCAACCGGAGCAATTTAGTGAACTGCTTCAGAAAAAGAGGAGCAGCCTCACGGTGTGCCTCAGTGGTAGGATACTTGCCTAGCAAGCACAAGAACGGTCCTAACGCTCAGTCCCATCGTCACAAATGCATATATACACGTACACATTAAATCAGTTATAGAGCCTGCTAAGAACTCAGCTTTGTTCTTATCTGTGAAATGGGAGAATCATGACTAGATTGAAGGCGGTGGTAGCTCAAATGCAATAAATTGTGTACACAATACCTACTAAGTACCGTGCTAGCCCCACCACCACCACCACCACCAAACACATCCCTACAAGACACGAAGAACTCTTTCCAAGACTGTGGCGTGGTTATTATGAAAGACATGACGTCCTGGCTTCCACAGTCACTGAGCACCGGGCTGAAAGTGGGAGAGGCTGGGAGGCAGCGCCCCCTGCTGGCAGCAGCGGGAAGGCTCGCCCTCCCGGATGCGCAGCCGCCCTCGCTCTCCGGTTCTCCCGCCGCCTGCGGAGCTGCGGTCGGGGCGCTCGCTGCGGGATCCAGCCTAGAGCCGCCTGGGAGGCAGGCGCGGTGACCGCCTCCATCTCAGCAGGGGGAATAAACTGAGGCTCGGGACCCGAGTCCCACCCAAAGCCTTCGGCGAGAGCGTGCAGGTGACGAGAGCGTGTGCACGCGGGACGGGATCCGAGCTGCGGGCGACAGGCGGCACACAGGCGGGGCCTCCCCGTCCCGCCCCGCCCCGGCTCCGCCCGGCCCGGTCCCGCCCGCCGGGCTGCGCGGGGAGGCGGCGGCGCTGGGCGCGGGGACTCGGCGGGCGGCGCGAAGCGCGGAGCGGGAGCCGGAGCCGCCGCCGCCGCCACCTGCTCGGCAGCCAACAAGGTAGGGCGGGACCCGGCCGGGTGGGACGCTCGCAGCGCCCGGTCTGCGGCTCGGTGGCGGGAGGGATGCTGCCCCTGGCGTCGCAGAGACCTAACCTCCAGACCCACACACGACCTCACACAAAGCTCTGCACCACTCCGGTCCTCAGTTTCCCCAACGGGATAGTGGTGCAGCCGCCCCCTAGGTGCAGGGAGCCCCAGGTTCGGGCTCCAGAGGTTAGGGGCCAGTCTGCACCGCCCGCGCCTCTTGCCGCGGTGAGCGGCCCGCCCTGGGCGCGGCAGCCAGTCCCGACAGGCCCCGGTGTGGCCCAGGTGCCCCGTGGACCCGAGTCGTGATTGTTCCTGTCCTGGCTGTGTAACCCGCGGGGCTGGGGGGGGGGGGGGGGCTTCTGCTTCCAGTCCCGGGAAGCGGTGGAGGAGGAAGCATCCCAGCGTCCCTGCCGAGGCGACCTGGGCGAGCGGGTGGGGCGAGCACTCTGCTACCCTGACCAGCCTCACCGCCTGGAGCTGGAGGAGGAGCCCCGCTCTGGTGGTGGCCAGATCTTAGCCTCAGACCTGCCTGGACCCGAGCCGAGCAGACACCCACCTGCATTCGGGCAATAGGGAAGGACATCCCGGTCCTCGCCCTGGCCAGCTGCAGGGTCTCAATTCTGTGTACCAGCCTGGTGGGATAGGGTTGGCACTGCCACACTAGAACGTCAGAGAGTTCCCTTGCCAGGAGGACAGTGTCTCCTGGGGTTGAGGGACTGAGCATGTGGCTAGGGGTGCAGTGGCACAAGGGTCTTTGAAGACCTCTGGTGTAGGGCTGGAAAGTTCTATGAGGTGCCTCTTGATGAAGATCCCGTGTTGCGTTCTTCTCGAGATGTGGAATCTCACTAGCTGAAACTTGGGGATCTGTTCCCACAGCAGCTGCAATCCTGCTAGTGTCCCTTCTGCCTCAGAGCCTGTGAATGGTCCAGGGACTTGTTCCTAACCACCTGTGCCTCGGCATGGGAATGTGTCCTCACCCTTCCCTCACCTGCGGACATCTCTTGAGGGATGTGGAGGGAGAGGAAGGCCTGGGCCCATCCCTGGACACTTCTGCCTCATTTCCTGACATCTGCCCCAATTAAGGAACAGGTTCAGCACCTCCTGGCCCACTGTCCCCCTCCCGCTCACCCAAGGGTTTTCTTGGGTCTGAAAGAGGAGAACCCCCTCCTTTCCCCAGCCCCAGCAGGTGGTGAGCCCTGTATCACCTAAGTGTACAGGCAGAGGGCTGTGTGGGCATTCTAGGGTGCTGTGGGGTTCCAGGGGCGAGGCAGAATGGTAGGGACCTTGCCCAGTGGCCCCAACCTGGGGCTTCACTGCAAATGAGTGTTATTAACCCCTCATAAAGGGAGACTAAGTATAAGTGTGGCTGCCAGAGCCCAGCGCAGGCTTGAAAGCCTAAGTACCACCTGAGTCCCCTGTCATTGTGTTCGTTTGTGATCTGGGAGGCTGAGCAAGGCGGGTTCTGTTTATTACAAAGTCATCCTGTACTTTTAAAATGTACTGTGGAGTTGTGGATTCTCTGACCTGAACGAGTCTCTAGAAACCATCTCGTCCAACCTCCTTAGTCTATCGCCTGTCCCCGAGGGGGGTGTGACTGGTAAGAGGCCACACAACAAGCCAGCCAGGAATCCTGGTTGCAGGAATGGCGTGCCGAGAAGCCAGGATGCAGCTCAGTTGGCAGAGGAGTTCCGTCTCCAAACCTGAATACACTGAACCTGGAAACTCAGGCCTGGAATCCCTCCACTTGGTGGAGGAAGGGGGATGGGGATTCATACTATCCTCTGCTACAAATGGAGATCAAGTATAGCCTGGGGTGTATGAGACCCTGTCTCCATTTTTTAAAGGGGCGGAGGATAGAAGACATATCATAAATGAAAGTCTCCCGTTGCTTTGTGAAAGTAGCATAGAAACGTAGAAGGTCAAGAACTGTGCTGGCAAAGTTGCATGCTTTTACCTGATGTGTGTCATCTTGTAGGGTAATCTGCAAGCCATAGAAACAGAAGTCTATGAAATGGGTCTGCCTGCCCTTTGCTCCGAGGCCTCTCCTTCAGAGACTTTACCCTAAGGAGGTGACTAGAGAGACACGGGTGTATTGTATTCCTGACTGAGGAAGTGTGCTGAGGCTTCTAGGACATTGAAAAAAGGCAATGGCTAAGTGACAAGACTACCTCCCTGCCACTGCCCAAGTGGCCTGGAAGAAAGACCCTGAGGCAGGGTGACACACGTACCCCTGAGATCCCTGCCCTGCTGGTCTCCACCTTGCTTTCTCCATCTGGGAAGTGACTGAGTCTACACTGCTCAGCAACGGAGCCTTCCACACACAGAGCAGAGGGCTCTGGACATCCAGAGACGGCTGCCCTCGTTTCCCTAGAGATAAGTGTGCTCCCCAGGGGAGGGCGGCCAGGTCCCCCCAAGAGGCTCTGCTTGAAGCTTTTACTCTTTTCAAATAACCCTGAATCAGACCTTGGAGAGCTTTCCCTCCTCCCTGCCAGTCATGAGAAGACCCCAGATGATACTACAGTGTTCATCCGATACAGGGGCCTCTTCAGAGTATTGGGAGGTATTTGACACACTCCATCTGAAGGGCCAGGAGACCCCTCTCTCTCTCTCTCTCTCTCTCTCTCTCTCTCTCTGTCTCGATGCCTTCTGAGCAGCTATAAGGTGCTTACACATTAGCTTAAACCACTCCAGAAAGGCTTATAGCAAACTTTTAAAAATAATAATTATTATTATTATTATTACTATTGCTATTATTTCATGTGGTTCAACCTAAGTGGAAAAGGACATAATTAAAAATGTAATTACGGTTCCTTACTGTAATGTGAGTGAGCCATGAGGTGTGGTAGGTGTGATTAGATTTGAAGTAAGGAGGCTCCAGAGGCAGCCTAATCAATAAGAGTGACAGCCACCGCCGGGCTTTGCTGAACACCACTTGCACCCCCGGGGGTCCGCGGTGTTTACCAAACACCTTCACCAAAGAGTAGCCAGAAGGAGTTTGCCGTCTATCGATGGGGAAGGCAGGTGACAAAGGAAAGGAAACGTGAACAGGAGGGAGTAGAGGATGCGTGACCAGAAAAGAGGACAGCCATTCTAGGCCGGTGGCTTAGGGACTCTTGAGAAGATGGCTTGGCCATACAGGGTTGAACTGTGGGAGGGAGAGCCAGTGAGAAGCCCCTGAGGTAGGACCCTGCTCAGAAGAGCAGGAAAGCAGGAAGAGGTGAGAAAGGGCAGAGAGAGGCTATGGTCTCTCTCTGTGGTGGATTACCCAAACCACCCCACCCATGTGCAGGGTGCAGTCCTACGAGTTAGTGAGGGAGGTACTATTTTAAGTCTTTTTCAGTCAGAAAGCTTGAGGTGCAGAGGCTCAGAAACTTGCAACACTCACTGTCTGGCGGGGGGGGGGGGGAGCCAAGGCATCTGACCCAAAGCCTCCCCCCCCCCGCCATGCTGTTTCTTGAACGGCCAGGGTACAGTCACCTCTGTGTTCTGCTGTTTCCCCTGGGATTGCTGTGGTTTAGCTGTTCCTGTCGCTGCCAAGTTCATTGGTTGAAACCCCTAGGGTGATGGCACGAAGGGGCCGGTTGGATCAGGGAAGCCGAACACTTCTGAGGAGGGTTCATGTCCCTGCAAAAGAAGTCCCAAGAGACACACCCCTTCTACCCTGGGGACACACGGACCGTCAGACACCCTTCCCTGAACCTGGAAGCCAGCCCTCCTGAACCCTCCTAGTCTGCAGCCTTATCTTGGACTCTAGGCTCCAGTAACAGTGAGAAGTACATTGTGTGATTCACAGGCCACCAGTTATAGGACTCAGGTGGCTGTCACAGGAGTCCAGACCTAGGCGACCGGGGTGGGCCTGTGAGGTGTGTTTGCAACTCCGTGTTTGCAGACCAGTGGAGGGGTCCAACTGGTACACAGGCTGGCCCAGCTTCCTGACTCTGTTCTGTTGGTACAGCCTATGCCCTAGGCAGGTGAAGGGTTAGACCCCTTAACACACGAAGCCTTCTGAAGCCATAGGTGCTTGGACAGGTTGGAGGGTAGACACCAGGACCTGTTTATCTTTCCCTGTGTTTCCTTTGTTTTGGTTTTGATTTTTTTTTTTGGGGGGGGGGGGAGAAAATGTCTTACTCTCTACTCCAGGTCAGCCCTAAACTCAGCACTGCAGCCCAGGCTAGCCCTGGACTCACAGCAGGCCTCCTGGCTCAAGCCTCCCCAGGATTCACAGGTGTGAGCCACCCTGTCTATAATTTCATTTTAAAATGGATCTGTTATGTTGTAGGTAGATTGTATCTCAATAAAGTTAACTTACAAAGAACATGCGCTTGGTTTTTCTGCTATGAATATTTGGTGATGGGGGATAAAACTTTAGAAAAGGGCAAAAAAATAGAAAATTAATGTTTCATGTCCTCTTGTCCCAAAGAACAGTGTGAGCACTTGGGGTAGGGGAGAGCTTCCTTCCAACCTTTTGGACACCACCATCCTTGTTCTGTGGATGAGAAGCTCAGGCCCATGTTGGTTAAGGCCTCACTTTTCGTACCTTGCCGTCTGCCTGCAGAGTTCAGATATGTCGCTCTTCTCTGTCTGTAGGCAAACCCCAGAGTACCAGAATGGGTGAGTTTCACTGAGTCAGCTCTACCACCCACATACCCACCCTGCTCCCATCTGGGGAGGTAGTGGGACCTTGTCCAGGGTTTCAAGAATGACTGGGGTCTCGTTCAAAAGAGGAATTGGGGCTGGGAGAGCCTTTATGGGATTCTCTTGACAGCTGCTTCTAGCTTGGCCTTGGGCCCACAGCCTGTAGACAGCTGGCTAGTGGCTTGATCCCTGGAAGTACTGGGGTCTAAAAAGAGGCCCAGGCCAGAGTCTCATCCCTCAGCCTCGTTAGGAAGTGACAGGTGACAGGAAAGAGATGGGCTTTGCCAGGCCACACTACCCTAACCCCCAGGACTTTTCTCCTGCAACCTGACTGTACTCTTTTCTCTCCGTACTGGGCCAGCACGTTCTGACAGACAGCCGCTAGCTGGCCTCAGGCCAGGATCTTTCCCTTCCCACCTGCAAAGTAATATAATGGCACCAGCCACTGGCTTCCGGGACATGTGTGGCAAGTGCTCAGCAGGGCATGGTATGTGGGTGCTCCGCAGTTAGGCCACTCCTGCGGGCTACTCTGGGGTGGTGGCCAACCTGGTGGACTGAACTTCCTTCACAGTGAGCTGGACCACACAGGTCCCAGCCTGTGCAAGAGGCAAGCTTGGGCTTCAGGCTGAGAACCAGAGTTCAAGGTTGTAGATGAAGGACCCGTGGAATGGAAGGAACACTTACTCTAAGAAAGAGGCCTGGCCTTGCCTCTGTTGCTCTTTGAACAAACCCTGTCTTTCTTTTTGCCTGTGTCCCTGCCCATCAAAGGAGGACTTTTTCCCTCCTGTCTTATTGATCATGTTACCGCCATCCCAGCAGACATCCACTGGGGGGTTCTGAGTTTGGAGGGAGGGAGGGATAAACCAGAACCAATATAACCCTCAATGGCTTATCAGTCCAGGGCGAGCCATAGCTATAATCAAAAGGCTGGGAATCTGGGATCCTCCAGCTAGGACCTCCCACCCAGCCTGGGTGGGGTGGGAGCCTAGGGAGACAGCCTGGAAGAGGCAGAGCCTTTTGAGCTGCTTGTGGGGTGTGGAGTCAGTCAGCTACCTCTGAAGGTCAGTACCTCACCCATCCCTCCAGACTTTGTTCTTCCCTTACAGAAAGGGGGTGATTGGGCTGGAATGTGGCTTAATTGAGTGCTTATCTAGCTGGAAGAAACTCTTAGTTCAATTTCCAGCACCCCATAAACCGGGTGTGGTAACTGTGTCACTAATCCCTGTACCTGGGAGATAGAGGCCGGAGGATCTTAAGGTTCAAGGCTGTGTGGCAAGTTTGAAGCCAGCTTGGGATGCACAAAATTCAGAAAATGAGAGATTGCTGCCCAGTGCCTGCTCTGCCAAGTATACAGGTTTGATTAGAGCTCCAGACCCTAAAGGACATGGAAATACTTTTTAAGCACCAGGTACCCCTCCATTGTGATTGTGGGGCATCTGGGCAGGAAGTGCTTCTAGTCTGTTGTGAAAAACCAGTCAGGGATCAGACCAGCCAGACAAATAGCCACCACTGCCCTCGCACCACCCGACCGAACAGTTCCAGGGGAAGTCAGCTTACCCTTCACTCGGAGGGGACCCTGATGGCAGCCGCCACTCAATCATGGATCACAGACCCTCTGGGGAAGAGAACCATCTGTGCCAACAGGACCCATTAGGCCCAAAGTACTGCTTCCCACCCTTCCCCCACCCCCTGCACCCACCCACCCCACTCTGGTGAAAACCTCTAAACCCTGCCTGAGGAGGTGTAGGAGCTGCCAGGTTCAGGGGTGAGGTGTCATCTCCCCACAGTGAGGACTGGTCTACTAAAGAGAGGCCCAAGGTGGCGTGCCACTGGGAACAGAACAGTCTTTTCTGGGGGCAGAAGGGGCGTGTCTGAGTTCGGACACGAAAAACACAGTGCACACATAAATACAGAATGTTCAAGCCAAGCTTGGTGGTGCAAACTTTAATCCTAGGTACTTGGGAGGCTGAGACGGGGATTACACGTTCAAGATCTGCCTAGACATTAGATCCTGTCTCCTAGAGGTAAAAACTGGGCTGAACATGTATCAGTGGTAAAGAACGCACCTAGCCTGGAAGAGGCCCTAGGTTCCATTGTTACTACGAAGGGATGGAGGGCAGGAGACTGTTCACACATCTGTCTGGGGCTCTTGAGTGGCTAGTTTGTGTCTCTCCAGCTCTGTACACATTTCCCCACTCCCCTTGTGGTGCTGAGTCTGTAAGGGTTACAGTGTAAGACCCAGTTGGTATCAGCAGACCAGAAGGTGGAGTACCCTTCAGGTCAGGAGGGGATGGGGCACATGGAGAGGTTTGGGTGCCATTCCCAGGGACAGCTTCATGGAGATACCCAGAGGAAAGGTCTCACGGCTCTGGGGCTACAGACACAGTTGGCACTAAAACAAGACTGGCCAGAGCCAGGAGGTGAAGCATCTGCCACAGTGGGGCCCTCCTCTGAGTGGTACTGAGACAGCTAACACAGATCCGGGGACACCCAGGGGCAAGCAGGGGCCACAGCCTTGGGGTCTTTGATGCATGAAGAACCCAGGATGACATCAGGCCCACACCTGCTCATACTAGGTGTCGTCTCTTCTTCATCCAAAGCAGACTCCAAGCTAGGCAAAGGGGGATGTCCACACCACGGGGCAGCTCAGGCTACCCAGTGGCCTGAGGAGTTTGGAGAATTTGGAGAGCTTGCTGGCCACTCGTTAGCCTCAGCCCTGTTGTAACCATTACGCACAGTGGCTTGGCCACTGGCCAGTCTGGAGAAAGGTACAGAGCTCAACTTTCTACACAGTACTGCTGGAGTCTCAGCCCGGACCAGATCAGCTGTTTGCTCCCTAAATCGTTACTGTTTTTCTTTTCTGGTTTTCCAAGACAAGACCTCATTTCTGTGACCTCAGCTAGCTTGGAACTTGCTAAATAGACCAAACTGGCCTTGAACTCAGTAATATCTTTGCCTCTGTCTCCTACGTGCTGGGATTAAAGGCATGTACCGCTGTGCTTAGCTACTTTTTCTTTTTTATTTCTCTTTTGTTTGTTTTGTTGTTTGTGTTTGGGTGTTGTTGCTGCGCTGAATACAGAGTTTCTCTGTGTAACCCTGACAGTCTGGAACTCGTAGAGATCCTCCTGCCTCTGCCTCCTAAGTGCTGAGATAAAAGGCGTGAGCCACCCAGCTGCTGTTTTTCTTTTTCTTTTAAATAGTACTTTTCAATATTAATCTTGAATAGAACCTTTGTTCCTATATTCACAGCTTTCTGGGTATGAAGTACAAGCCCCAGAAACACAGTGGATCAAACAGGTTCAGGTCTTGCTCTCATAGACTCATGGTCCAAAGTTGTCAGGAAGAGTCACTGCACAGGCCCACAAAATCTGATGTAGGTAGAGGTCTGCAGAGGGAAGGAGATAAAGAGCGGACGGAGCAGAGTGGCTGGCCCTTCACCAGAAGACTGAAGGCTCCCCTCAGGAAAAAACTTTACTACCAAGCTGGGAGTGCTGGGGCGAGGGTGGGCAGTGGCCCTAGTGGACAGTGATACATACTGTTTTCAGGGGAAACAGCCTGGAAAGTCCTGAAGCAATGGGAAAGAAGAGGATAAAAAGAGGTATAGGTCTGCAGCCCAGCTCCCTGAGCAAGGTAGGGCTGGAGGGTGGGAGGCTTAGAGTCAGGCATTTCAAAAACCAGAGGGACAGAGGGAGCCTCTGTGGGGCCTTAGGCTCAGTACTCTTACTGTGTAGGAGACCCAGCTTGAACTACCAGGGGCCCTGTCTCACAAAACAGAACAGAGGACAGGTAGGCTTAACACCCGGAGTGGAAAGTTAGAGATGTTGTAAGAGGTGTTTCAGACATGAAATGGGAAGTTGGAGGCCTGCCCATGTTGGGTTGGCTCCTGGAAGTCGGTGAGAAGCATGGAGGGTGTTCTGTTCATCTGGGCCGTTTAATACAGTTCCTCGTTGGCCCACTGACAATAAGATTATTTTGTCGCTACTTCATAACTGTCACTTTATTAGTTATGAATCATAATGTAAGTATTTTTGGAAATAGAGGTTTGTTGAAGGAGTCCCAACCCACCGGGTGAGAACTTCTGGCCTAGACCAGGCTTAGCCTGTCTGTGCCTGAGAGATGGGAGGTCAGGGCCAAGAGATTATTCCAGGATGAAACACACTTTGCAGAGGTGAAGAGACTCAGGGAGGCAGCAGGGTTTGTTGAGGCCAAACAGCTAGCAGGGTGCCGCAAGTCCCTTTTCTGAATTTTCCTCTGGGACAGAAAGCAGTTGCTGCCTGAGTCTACATTGTGGGAGTCGGGAGATTGGGAGGAGGGAGACTGATCGGGAATGTCCTGTGCCATGTCAAGCTTGCAGAGCAAGAGACTTGTTCAGCCTGCATGGGGGGCTGAGTTCATACTCTGGTTTATCCCGGGCAGGAAGGAGGGTTGGGCTGTTCTGGCAGATAGAGGTTCTTTGCTTGTTTGTTTGTTTGATTGTTGTTATTATTTACTTATGGTGTTGAGAATGAACTCAGGGGCTCTCGCAGGCTAAGTACAAGGCTCTGCTATGAGCTGACCCAAGGGCAGCTTGCCCACTGGCACAGGCTAGAAATGCACTAGCACACGGAGCCAGACTCCGGTCAGCACTGGCACTGACTTGACTTCGCTGTGGAAGACTCTTTCGGGCCGCTGCCTCCTCTCCCTGATGCTCTTCCTCCTAACCCCTCCCGATATCCTCATAAGCCACAACTTGGCTTTTGGTGCCCAGTGGAGAGACAGTGGGGAGGTTTGGAGCAGGACACTGCCCTGACAGCAGCCCCCAGGAAGGTTCAGAGAAGCAGAGGATTAAACAGCCCAGACGGTGCAGGGAGGAACTGAAGAGAGCCGTGGAAACAGGCCCAGGGCCATAGCTGCCCAAGCCAGAACCCCATGGAGACTCTCAGGGTTTCCTGATGCAGTTGGCAGCAGAAAATGATGGTCTGCGTCCTGAAGGCACCCTGGTTCTCAGCCCACGGATGTCACAAAACATCCTATGCCCCCTGACAGCAACCCCAGCCCGCTCTGATGGGTCCTATTTCACAGGTGAGGGCTCACAGGGTGTTCAGGAGATTCAGGGATCCACCTGCAACGCAGCAAGAAGGCTAACTCAGCAGCCTGAGCCCCAAAGCAGGGCAAGGGCTGCCATTTTGGGTCTCTGTTCGTGGAAAAGAGTGTACCTCCCTCCACACGCACCACACACATGAGCTTTTGTCACACGTGAAGTACAAGAAGCAGCCTGGTCCGTGTGTCCTGTCGTAGCATGAACACCCTCTGTGACACTGTCATCTACCCCAAGGGCTTCCCAGAGTGAGGTATGCAATATGAGATGCCTGCAAACAGGCAACCTATAAACTGTTTCAACAAGAACAGAGCTTGGCGCTCTGTGTGGGCGCCGTGGAAGAGCACCATGGCTTGCACAGGGCCCTGGGTTCCACTCCCATGCCGAAAAGGAAAGATTTAGGGTCACTTATGATTGTCAGATGTGGACCCGTCTTTCCAGTGAGTATCTTGCAGATCTGTCCTATATGACCCAGGAATCTCTAGGGGTGACTGGGACTCCTACTCTTGGTCTGTTTAGTAGGATATCCCAGTTAGTTAACCTGGTGGATCCAAACTAACCCAGCAGATTGACAGAGTATATTAACTTCCCATTATATAACTTAACTAACTCTTCCCCAGGGGGGGCGAGTTTTTCTACGTTGTTTAAATGTATTTTCTTTATGGTTTTGGTGTGTATAGATACACATGTGGGGCTCACAGGACAACTTGCGGGAGTCAGTTCTTTTAGTATGGAGGTCCCAGGGCTTTTAAACTCTGGAACTCAGATTGTCAGGACTGGTGGTAGTCACCTTTGCACGCTTAACCATCTTGCTGGCACCCTAAGGGAGAGTGATTTTAAGATAGCTGAGTGTGATGATGCATACCTACAATCACAACAGCCAGGAGCCGGAGGCAGGAGGATCACAAATTTGACGCTAGTCTGGGGCTACATAGTCAGATACTCTTCCTCTCCCCCTCCCTCCTCCCTTCCCTTCTGCACAAACAAAACTAAAAGTAGGTTAATTGCCCCGCCCGCCCACCCATGGGGGCTTGTAACTTAGGGACAGCATTTGAAGGGCAGATTGGCAGCCACTCTGAGTAGCTGTGAATGTCCCTCATATTTCTGTCTTGTCTTTTCATATCTCCTGATGGGCTCTGGAATTTAATATAAAATACTGGTTGCTGGGTGGTGGTAGCGCCAGCCTTTAGTCCCAGCACTTGGGAGGCAGAGGCAGGCAGGTCTCTAGGTTGGAGGCCAGCCTGGTCTACACAGAGAAACCTTGTCTCGAAAAACCCAAAAAGGGCTGGAGAGATGGCTCAGTGGTTAAGAGCTCTGACCGCTCTTTCAGAGATCCTGGGTTCAAATCCCAGCAGCCACATGGTAGCTCACAACCATCTGTAATGAGATCTGATGCTTTCTTCTGTTGTGTCTGAAGACAGCTACAGTGTACTTAAATATGATAAATAAATAAATAAATAAATAAATAAATAAATCTTTTTAAAAAGAAAGGAAAGAAAAACCCAAAATAAAATAAAATACTTGAGTGCAGTCTCAGGGGTTCTGCCCTTTGGAATGATGAAAATTCGGAAGCTGGAGCTCAGCAGTTAAGAAAGAGCACCGGCTTCTGATGCTGAAGACCAGGGTTCAAGTCCAGCATCCACATAGGAGTTACAGACTCACAACTGCCTGTAACTCCAGTTCCAGGGGATCTGACCCCCTCTTCTGACCTCCGAGAGCATCAGGCACATACATGATACACAGGCAAAACATCTGTGTATAAAAACAGTTATTATTTTAAAGTTTGAAGGTGGAGTGGTACTCAAATATAATTCCAGCACACAGGAGGAGCAGAGCTTCAAAGTCACACTTTCCTTCACGGTGAGTTTGAGTCCAGCCTAGGATGTATGATAACGTGTTTCAAACAAACAAGAAACTCACAGCCTGTGCTAAACCTCTGGTCTCCTCTTGGCTTTGCCTCCATAATTGAGATGGATCTCTGTTACATACTTGCATACGTGTGTGCAAGTGTGTGAATGCACATGCAGACACACATGCACTGCCTACTGTGAGCATACAGTCCTTCCTAACATTGATCTATCAGCCTTGGGAAGATGCTGGTTGAAGCAGTGTGTTCAGGTTCACCCCATGGCACTTAACGCTGCTGGCCCTGCCAACAGGAAAAATCCTTGGTTTTGTCTTCTCTCCTGGCCCAAGAAACCCCATGTTTCCAACCCAGGCCACTCATCCTTCAAAGGCCCAAGGGCAAAGCTGGGTGAGGTGGCACACACCAGCTAACCCCAAAATGGTGGAAGGCTGCAGCTAGAACAGTGTGTGTTCAAGACCAGCCTGGGCCACATAATGAGGCCCTTTCTTTAACAGGAAAAGAAGCCCTGACCCCTGGGAGGATTCTGATAATGTGAGTGACCCCTGACCTTTCCACATAAGGCCTTTTCTCCTTTGCCAGCCATTCCTGGAATTTGTCCCTCCACAAACAAGTTCCCCTATTACTTAGAGTGGTAGAGATAAGAGGGAAATAAATATTTGGTGCTGTAACCAGGCACAAGATGAAAGGAAACTCTGTTTGCTATCTTAGTAAGACTTCCAGGCCTGATTTCTATTCCTGCCCTGGTAGTCACTAGCTTGCTGACTCAGTTTCCCCCTCCTGGATCTTGCTGTGTGATCATTCTGAGTTGTGGAGAGCCAATTGCATTGAGGGTCCTCAGCCCCCACCTAGGGTATGTGGAGCCAGACAGGGTGAGGTGACAGCTTGACACACCACAGGAAGACAACTAGAAACCGGAGAGGAACCAGGAACCAGTCCCACAAGGAAGTGTCCAGCCTACATCCGAGCCATCCCAGTAGTCCGTGGTCAGGGGCCTCCGACGTCGGTGAAGCTGTTACTGTGGAAGCCACAGATGGCTGCTGGGGCTCAAGGGACCGATGGCAGCAGAAGCCAGAAAATTGCCCTCCCAATGGAGTGAGTTCTCCATCACTGGCAGGATGCACACTCAACCCCTCTGAGTTGGGCAGAGGAAGGTGTGGAGAGGGAGGGAGCCAAGCTGGCCCCGACTGAGCCTGGTTAACTCTGGGACTCTATGTGCCTTACTCTTGGGAGGAAGAGATAGTGGGTCTGGCAGGGGATTAAACTCAGCAAGAGTTAGAGGTTCTGAGTCAGCAGTGGTGGGCTGCAGGATACAGCAGACTTTCTCTGATTTCATCCAGTGACAGGGACACGTGACACCCCACCCTCAACACAGGCGCATGGTGACATACTGAGTCCTGGTGGGATCACCGTGTTTCCTAAGTAAGTCAAGCCCTTTTCCGCCTGGTCTCCCTTTACAAGACTCCCGGCAGGCTCAGGGGGGCATGCTGGATGCTGTTCGTTCTCTTTCGTTAGATGGGGTACAGGAGCCAGGGCTTGCCCTTCTCCCAAAGTAGACAGTGGTTAGGATGAACCATTACTGCCTGGACCTGGGGGAAGGTTCCTCTGTTGTGTCCTGCAGACGCCTCAGCCACCAGGATGCATGTGCCAAATTCCCCTGCAGAGAAAGCCCTTAGTAGCTGGGAAGACAGAGACAAGAGCAACCTCAGTGGGGGGCGGCCTGTGTAAGAGCACATTAGGAACCGGCTCAGAGGCCCAGGAAAAGCTGGATGTTGGGAAATTCTCAGGGGAAGTGGGTGGGGAGACCGATGCTGTCTACTCCACGAAGGAAGACTGGGTGTGACCCAGCTCTCTCCCAGAATGGCGAAGAGAAAAACGGACGTCTTAGATCCTAAACAGGACGCGGAGCAGCCGTCCTTCAAGTAGGGTTCCCAGACCAGCTACTTCATGGCCGCTGGAACTTAGAGATGTGGGTTCCCAGACCCCGAGTCAGAAACTGTAGGGTGGGATGTCCGTATGGCTAGAGTCAGCTCTCCAGGGGTTTCAAATTTCAGACCCCAGAAAACACATGTAAAGCGCTGTCTCACACACCCCACACACACTTAACCCGCTATCCTGGGACAGAAACACCTCCTCCTGGCCACACTTGTATCTTTTTCCTGAACTCTTCACCCTCAGCTTCTAGCTGATAACAATTATAATCTGGCAGGAGACGCCACCCCGTTTGGTGCCTGTCCTCCAAGCCTCCAGGCCCAGCCTGTTCAGAGGATCTGGGCGGAGCTTGGGAGGCTGAAACAGAAGATGCTGTCTGTCAGCTGTTGCAGGCCTGCCTGAGGAATTAAGTCTGACCAGCAGCATTTATCACCATGGTGACAAGCAGGTGAGAGAGAGAGAAGCAGGGAAGAACTTCCCACCACCTTCCTTGTGGGGGCTGAGAGTTGAGGTGTTTGGATCTGGGGTCTGTGGTCGCAGGCCACTCCGAGCATAGCCAAGGATGCCCTCAGACCTCTGCAGCAGCTGGAGCAGCCGGTCCACAAAACCTGCTGCTTTCTCCTTAGACCAGCCTGGCTTGAGGAAAGACAGTCCCCTCTCAGCCTCTGAAGGCTAGCTGGACAACACCATATGACATCTACTTACAAACCTTGATGACCCCTTCCTCTCCAGCCAAGCCCCAGGCTGACCTTCAGCACCTTGGCCAGCTGCAGCACTCCCTGCCCCATTCTCTAGATACAGGCCCAGACCCTCCGGCTTCTCATGTTCACCTCCACGCCGTGACCCCTACACGCATCTCACATGCCATTCTGGGCCAGGTGGCATAAGCCCTACCTCTCACCTAGGATCCTTCCATTTCTGCAGGGCAAGCTTCTGCCTTGAAGCATCTTCCTAATGTCACTGGCTCCTGCTTCAGGTTACAGCTTAGGGACTGGGGCTGTAACTCAGTGGTAAGGCATTGGGCTAGCATGCTTGAAACCCAGGGTTCAGCCCCAGGGAAGGAATAAACAGATTTCAGCTCAAGTCACTTGTTCACCAAGAATACGCTTGACGGTTTCTGGTGTCTCCCACACCCCAGTCAACTGGACATCCACAGTTTGATCATTCCTATTTTGTCCTTACCTCTGGCCCATAGCTCAGTGTTCAGAGGGCAATGACAACCTCCCTGATTGTGGACCACTGATCCCTACACCAGACAGTGATGGCTGACTTGTGGATTCATAGGGGGCTATGGCTCAATCCCCGCCTTAGAGCGGAAGCTACAGGATCTCTGCCCTTCTCTGTCCCATGCAGGACCTTGAGCAAACATTTTCCCTGTGTAGACCTGTGGCCTTTTCTGCCCAAAGGTAGATCTGGGGGATATGTGAATCGTTAGACAGGATGCAGAGGGTGGGGCCTGTAGGTTTGGGCCTCCAGGAGACAATCTACGAAGCTTCCTGGTGGCCAGAAAGTCCCAGATAAAGAACTTGAGGGCTAGTAAACCTGCATGGAGTTTGTCTTGGGGGCTCCTTGGAGTAATAAAGAGGAAAAGGTTCTGTTCTGGTTTTCTAGGAAGTTGAGGCAGCAAGTAGCCAGCTCTCCGTGGGCTGGGGTGTCTGACGGGCAGTGCACTGTGTTCATGGGCTTTGGGAGTACCTGGCTGTGTCACGGGCTGGCTCCAGACTCCGTACATCGCCCTCATTGGTGGGCAGGTCAGGCGTAGAACAACTGATCGCATGAATGGAAAGACAGACATTGGATCTGCCCAGGGTCATGGAGTACATCAGTGTGAGAATTAAGCCTGCCTAGCACACATGCTATAAGAGACAGTTCCAGCCTCTCTGCTGAGAGGGCCTGTAAGAGTGACCTTCCTGGCCAGGTTTCAGCAGCCTCTGCCTGTGGGTCCTTCGGTCTGTGGGAGAGAGGGAAAGGGCAGGGAGTTTTCTCTTTGAGCCTGGCAAGACAGTTTGCTTACGTCACCCTGGTCCTCCAGAGCCTTGGGGCAAATAAGGAGATAGGTGTGTCGTTGGCAGTGTGTGGGGTGGAGCCATATGCTTCACACATAGGACACTACAATCAAGCCGGGTCCCCAGGCCTCTTTTAACTTTCTGAGACAGATACACAGGCTGGCCTTGACCTCACTCACTCTGTAGTCCAAGCTTCCTTTTATTATTTTATTATTTTATTTTTGTGGCTGGGTGGTGGTGGTGGTGGTAGTGAACACTTTTAATCCCTGCACTCAGGAGGCAGAGGCAGGAAGATATCTGAGTTCAAGGCCAGCCTGGTCTACAGAGTGAGTTCCAGGATAGCCAGAACCACACAGAGAAACCCCATCTCAAAAATGAAAAACAAAAAAAAAAAATTCTTTGTTGTGTTGTTTTATTTTTTTCTAAAAAGGATATTGTAATTTAATTACCATTTTCCCCCTTCTCTTTCCCCCTCCGGACCCTCCATATACCCATCTCAGCTCTCCTAATTCACGGCCTCTCATCACTAGATGGTATTTCATGCATATATGTTTTCGTATACGCCCATTTGCATATATGTTGAGTCCACGTGATGTTCCTTTGTGTATGTTTTCAGGCTGACCATCTGGCACTGGACAACCAGTATGCCCCTCCCTGGGAGGACCACTCCCAGCTCTCCTCCGTTGCTATAGTTCTTTGTGTAGGTCTGAGGTCTCATGGGCTTTTCCTCCATTCCGTTTAGAATGTTCACAGGTGTTATCTTCGTCTAGTTTATGTTTGAGCAGTCATGTCGAAGCGAGCTTATGGGTGTAGCTTCTAATGTTACCAGGAGACATAATCTTAGAACTAAGTCCCCGATCCTTTGTCTCATAAGATCTTTCTGCCCCCTCTTCCACGATGATCCCTGAGCCTTAGGTACAGAGATGTTTGGTAGATGTATCCATAGAGACAGGGCTCCACAACTTGGCATTTTGATTGGCTGTGGTTTTATGTGGTGCTCTCAGTGTGTTACAAAGAGAAGTTTCCTTGATAAGGAATGGAGAGTACTCTTATCTATGGGTATAAAGACAAGAGTTAAAGATTGCCGTTAGAGAGATTAGGCTGGGTCTGTAAATTAGTGGTTGTAGATTTGCCTCCAACAGCAATATGCTACTTTATCTATGTAATAACAATGGTTTCTATGTAACCAAGTATCTGTGTAATGACAGTGGTTTCATTAGCACTGAGTAGTTGGCTAGGTCTCCAGTACCAGGCATCATTTCCCTTTTTTTAACCAGGTAAGTCCAACTAGAGAGCTGTTGGTTACAGCCAAGGTATCTGTACCACTACTGCTCAGGGTACGCTGTGGTGGTCATTGAAGTGGTTCATAGGTATCCTAACTTGGTAGGAATGTTTGTTGCCCTAAGTGGTGTGTGTGTGTGTGTGTGTGTGTGTGTGTGTGTGTGTGTGTGTGTGTGTGTGTCTGTGTGTGTGTGTGTCTGTGTGTGTGTGTCTGTGTGTCTGTGTGTGTGTGTCTGTGTGTGTATGTGTGTGTTTGTATGTGTGTATGTGTGTGTGTCTGTGTATGTGTGTCTGTATGTGTCTGTGTGTGTGGAGAGAGAGAGAGAGAGAGAGAGAGAGAGAGGCAGCTGTCCCTTGGAGCTACAGTTACAGACTGTCATGAAAAGTGGGTACTGGGAACTGAACTCAGATCCAGTGGAAGAGAGCACACATTCTTAACCCCCGAACTATCTCTTCAACCCAAGTTCTTGAACTTTTGATCCTCTTGGCAAGCAGTTGAGATTACTAGCAGGGTTCGTTTTAGAACAACCTGTTGAGAAGCGAATGCTAAGCAGGGCATGATGGCGCTTCCTACTGAGAAGAAGGCAGAGGCAGAAGGATCTCTGTGAATTCAAGGCCAGCCTGTCTAAGTAGTAAGTTTCAGACCAGTCAGGGCTACATAGTGAAAACCTGTCTCAAAAAAAAAAAAAAAAAAAAGTGTAGGGGTGTAGGGGGCGGAACAGAGCAGGGAGATGCTAAGTGTAGGCCAACCAACAGGTACTTCTCCTCCTGCTTTGGCTACCCCTCCCCCAGTATGAAGATGAGTGCTTCATACAATAGAGTGATCTGGAGAGGGGGGTGCTATGTTGGAACCTGGAGCAAGAGAAGGACAAGAGGCAGGGGCATCCTCAGAGCCCAGGGAGTGCCAGCCAAAGACCTGGCCCTTGTGTTTTTACTCCAGACCGTTCAGGGAGAAGAGGTATGTGCCTAAGACATAGTGCTCAGGGGTATGGGGAAGACAGCACAAAAAGTGGGGGTACATGGGACCCACCACCCAAGTCCAGCAGCCTTTGAGGAATAAGGGGGATTTGTGGTGAGGTTTATGGGAACTCACATGTGAGAGAGACAGACCCCAAAAACACAGCAACTAGAGCTGCAGGGAATGAATAGCCAGACTCAGCTTGTGGAATGCCTTGGTCATCTCTGGAGCTGCACTGCCAGCTAACCCCAGCTCTGGGCAGTTGGGAGGGGGAGGAGGAAGAGGCTCTCTCTCCAGATGAGCCTAATCAAGAAGAAAGGCTCTCTCTTGGCTGCCGCCAGCTTCAATCTGAGCTTCCTATGGGCCTGAGGGAGGCATCTGTGCCAGACCAGAAGGATGGAGGGGGAGGGGAGGCAGCAGCCAGACCTGAGAACTGGGCTGGGTTCTGTGTGCATTTGCTGGCTGCAGGATGCCTGTACCTGCACTGGGATGCTTGGTATCATGGAGGGGTCCCAGAATCTGCCCTAGGCTGTGCTGATAGACAGGCCAGGGAGCTTCCCTAACCGGGCATCTCCCAGAAGCCCTCAGGGCACAGGCCTCCATCTTTGAACTCTTCCCCACCAGTAGGCTTGTTCCTTTGCTTTGAACCTATGTGTGTCTGTGTGTCCATACTTTGGTGGAGTGCCAAGGGTCAAACCCTCAAGCTGTTCATGCATCGAGGCCACTTTTCAGTCCGAATATTCTCAGATCCGAATGCTCGGCTCTGGACACCTGCCTTTCCTGAACAAAGTCAAATAATTGGCCTGTTGCCCAAATGCTGCGGTTTCCACTAAGGTTTGTTAGATGAGCGCCGGTGTGTGTCAGTCAGTCCTGTGCTGTGATTCATGTGTGACTCTCAGGCCAGCACTACGGAAGCGTTGGATCTGTTTCTGAGCGGCTTCTCATTCCAGCTCAGACACCATCGAGAGCCTTAAGCTCTCGGTGTCTTAATTTCCTCATCTGTAAAGTGAGGGCATCTCATTACCATGGGTTGCTGCAGGGTTGTGTGTATACCTGGACCATCCCCAACACACGGCACGAGGGTAAGCAGTAGCCTCTCACCACAGGGTGTTGGTGTTACTGATGAGAAAGAGATGTGTCTGTAAGCTGCGAGGAGGGGGCAGAGCGGTGTCATTAGACAGCAGGGTGGTGACATCCTACGATCACTCTGTTCAGAGTCAGGCGTGGTTACTAAGCACTGGAAGACTGGTATGTCTGCCCAGTTGAATTTTAGGTTTTATTTAATGTGAGTTTTCACATTAGTGTAGAAGTTGTATGGTTCAAGACCCAGTGGTCTTCAGCCTTCCTGATGAAACCTCGTGTTTCAGAGCCCCCCTAACCATAAATTATTCTTGTTTGCTACTCTATAACTGTAATTTTGCTGTTATGAATCGTAATGTTGTCTGATAGTCTCAGGTGACCCCTGTGGAAAGGTCTTTTGATTCCCCAAATGGGTCACAACCCACAGGTAGAGAACACCTTTCTAAAGGCCTCTGTTTTCGAGTCCTTAGAGTCAGGATGAAAACCTTACAGTCTGCTGGTTCCCCTCCCCACTGGGTTACTTTATTACACTTTGTGGGGATGGTGCGGATTGAGCCTGGAGCCTTTATTTCTTTTTTATTATTATTTTCTTTTTACCCCAGGCTGGCCTCCAATTATGGTTTTAGCCAAGGATGACCTTGAACTCCCAATCCTCCTGGCTTTACCTCCTGAGCACTGGGAACGTTGTTGTATAGCACACACCAGGTTTTATGTGGTGCTGAGGATGGACCCAGAGCTTTGTACATGGCAAGCCACATCTCCAGCCCCCTGGTCTATTCAGAGTCAGCCCCGGTGCTGTATTATTTAAGCTGTGACGACTACGCATATATTTCTAAGATCAAACTGACAGCCATGATGTGTTGCCATCACCCCTAAAGACAGCTACTGACGTCACTTAATATTGTCATTGTGGTTTCTCAGCTGCTACAGTCTGGGTTTCTGTGGCTGAATGCTGTGAATCAGGATTCTGGCTTGCCACGGAACTCCATGTCACCCCTGAAGTCTCTTACAGTCTGGACCGGTTCTGTTGGCCTTATCTCTTGTTGAAGAAACCAGGCAGTTTTTCACATTTTTGTTTTGCTTTATTGAGACACGGTCTCTTACTCTGTAGCCCAGGCTAGACAGGGTCTCTCACTCTGTAGCCCAGGCTAGCCCCGACTCACAGCAACCCACCCCCCCACCTTCGCCTCCCGAGTGCTGGAATTACAGGTGTTTGCCACCAAGCCTGGCGGACTCTCTGTCCTCTTTGTTGTTGGGCTTGAGGGATTCTGTTTGTTCCCTTTGTCATGCCCTTTCCAGGCCCACATTCCAGAGATCTCTGTCCTTCAGGCTGCTCTTACCCGATTGATACACGAATGTTTTCCATCTTCATTAAGCCCTTGAGTCCAGTTTGGCTTTTCTCTTGTTGACTGATTTTGGTCACCACCGCATCTAGTAGCTTGAGCTTCCTCTCTCTTCAAAGCATTTTATAGATTGGGTCCTTCCTTTTGGCTCTTAGTCTTTTTGAGTCCTTAGAACTGTTAAACTGAACACGGGGATTTCCTGTCTTCTGGTGCTCGACGTTTGCCTCCTGGTGAACACTTTTAACCCAGCTTGTTGTAACGGTGTGCAGGGGAACTCTGACTTGCTTGGTGCTGCTTTGGGTTTTGGCAAGGTCTCTTCGTCAGGAGCGGGACACAAAATGCCTGTTGTTTGAGCTCCTGTACAACTGAGACCAACCCGTGTCTTTAGGGCTCCATTATATCTTTGAGCCTCGGACTTGATTACAGAGCATGAGCCCATGGAGAAGACTAATTAAGATACGGCGGGTTCTGCCCTGCATCCTCAAGTGCCAGATTCTGTCTGGGTAGGGTGGGGCAGGGCCCAAGAACCTAGGGAGGGTTTTGGCAAGCTCTCTGGTAATGTCACTCTTTGGAGACTATCATGAGCTGTGGTGTCCCCAGTCCCTATAAGTCTCTTAGCTTTATACTAAACATATACAGGCATCTCCTGGGGACCTGGGGCTGTGCTGGATTTGGTTTTGTTTTTGTTGTTGTGGTTTTGTTTTTACTTTTTTTGGAGGGAAGACGATTCTGTGGCTCAGGCAGGTCTTGAACATGTGTTCCTGTCACCTCAGCCTTCCAGGTGCTGGGATTAGAGGCTTGAACCTCTGTGTCCAGCTGGTAGTGGAATGCAGTCGACCCCGAGGTTCTGTGTCTCCAGCCATGCCGACCCTGTTATCAGCCTTCAGGTTTACCCTCACATCTCAGACCTGGCGTTTCCAGAAAGGGGTGACCTCAGAGAGCAGTAACAAGAGAACAGTGACCCAGACATTCATCCCTTGCCCTCCAGCCCTGGCACTAAGCCCTGAGCCAGCCCTGGGTAGGGACTGGTAATGGAATGAAATCATAGTCACCTCTTTACAAACCTTCTGGAACTTTCTGCTTCAGAATGTTCTAGTCTCTGGTTTAGGATGCTGGGCTCTCTCGTTTCCATAGCTTTCTCTTTCACAGGAACGTTGTCAAAGTCAGGGCTCTCGGGGACTCACCCATCACCTTTGGTTGAGCAAGTACTTGTCCCTGTCTATCTGGAATATCCTCAGGTTTGAGGTTTTGGGGTTTAGTTTTTTTTTTTTTTTTCCAGTCCTAGACATTGCACCTAGGGACTTGCACATGATAGGTAAGTGTCCTGCCTCCAAGCTGCCTCCTCAAACCTTTCTTGTCATTCCGTTTGTTTCCTGAGATGCTAATCTCACTATGTAGTCCCAGGCTAGCCTCAAGATTGTGGCAGTTGTACCTGAACCTCTCTAGATGTCAAGTTGCCACACCCAACCCTTTTCTCCTGGCTTTTTATTTTGAAGCAGACTCTTACTACATTTTCCAAGCTGGTCTTGAACCTGAAATCCTTCTGCCTTGGCTCCTCCTTGTCCAGGGAACCGTCTGTGGTACAGTTGGTCACCTGAGGAACTACCAGGCCTCTTCTTCCTTTGAAATAGGGGGGCAGAAATTGAGGTCCTAGTTGCCTGTGACACTTGAGATCATTGCTGGCCTGGAGACAGAATTCGAAAATGTCTTGTGCCAAGAAGTTGTGGTTTCATTTAGGGCTTGGCCTCAGATTGAGAGACTCCGTATTGAGAAAACGTTTACCAGAAGGAAGCAGGACCTGTGGTTTCTTCCTTTTTCCTTGTGAGCAGAGAAGGCACCATGAGAAAGAACTGGGTACATCCCCTTGACCTGGGAGGAGCAGAGACTCCTATGGTTCTCCGATTGGCTCCACGGGCTAGCTGTGCCACCCCATCTTATATGGATTGGGCCCTCACTAGGGATTCTATGTGTATTAAAAAGAGACTTGGCAAGATGGCTTAGCAGGTTAAAAAAAAAAAGCATCCCTTGAAGTGTGGTGACCTGAATTTAATGCCTGGAACCCACACAAAACACCAGATACTGCAGCTCGCACATGCACAGTGCCAGGACCTCTACGGAGAGGCAGAAGGCAGAGGCAGGAGGAGCCACTGGAAGCTTGAGGGCCACTGTGGCACCGTGGGTGGAATAACACCCACCTCAACAGGCTGGGAAGAGAGAACCATCTACAGGTTCTCTGACCCCCTCGGGGAGATTTCTCGTCAGCTTGCTCATGCACTCTATAGGGTAAGAGCCAAGGGTTTTGGCTCTGTGTGGGGTGACCTTCTAATTGGGTTTTATTGTGCTTCTTTGAAGATCACTGTCAAATAAAGTGGTTTGGTTTGGTTTGGTTTGGTTTGATTTGGTTTGGTTTGGTGTGGTGTGGTTTGGTTTGGTTTGGTGTGGTTTGGTTTGGTATGGTTTGGTTTGGTTTGGTTTGGTGTGGCGTGGCGGTGGTGTGGTGTGGTGTGGTTCAGTTTGGTTTGCTTTGGTTTGACAGGGTCTTGTTGAGTAGCCCAGGCTAGTCTTTGAGTCCACTGTGTAGCCGGAGCTGACTTTAAACTCTTGGCCCCCACAATGGGGTTATGAGCAGCTGCCCCACACCTGTCTTGCCCTTTTAATCTCCTTCTATCAACCAGGCTATGATAGAAGGTGGTGCTTCAGACCCTCCCACAAAGCACTTCCAGGGAGCGGCCTCTGTGCCCACAAGGTCAGATTTTAAGAGGAAGAAACTAAAGAAAAACTTGAGCTAGCAGATGTGGAATGGTGACAGCAAACTCCAGCCCAGGCCACCTGTGCTCAAACCAAACCAGGTAATGTCCTACTCACAGTGAAGCCACCCACAGTGGCATCAGGGAGCACTCTGTTGGAGGGTCCCTGCCCCTTCCAACTTGAGTTCCAGATCAGCTACTTGCAGGGCTGGGAGAAGAAGGGGACCATGGAGAGTGGCAGGAAAATCTGTTGCTTACCGCACACTCCCCACTGGCAGCAGCATTCTTACACACACGTGCACACACAAGGGCACACACAAGTACACACACATAAGCACACACACACAAGCACACACACACTCACACACACACACACCTCACAGGAAGAAGATAGATGAGCTCTGAATTCCCACATTTGCTGCTCATATCAATACACTTTCCATCAGGTAGCGTCCCCTGAACCTCCATTTCCCATCCTCGAATACGGATAGTACTCCCCCACCTCAGGAGGGCTGCAGGAGATGAGACTGTCTCTAGCCAGTCCACAGCCAGACTCAGAGAAATTACTCCCAGAAGTGTTAACCCAGAGCCTACTAGAGCCATTTCAGGGAGGAGATTCCCAGCACCCAGCCTAATCCCATGGCATAAAGCCACAGGGCACACACAGGACGATGGCAAAGTGGAAAGTGTCCCATTGTCACTCCCAGGAGGGCTGCTGTGGAGAGAAGTGGGCCCCGCCTACAGTGCAGACAAGTGCCTGCTAGCACAGGAAGTGAGGCCGTTGCTCCCGAGTGCTGAGTCATCAAAGCCTTGTGCAAACAGGGTCCCTGAGTAGAAGGCACCAGACACTCCTGGGACAATGCCAGCACCCCAAAAGCTCTGTGATGAATGCCAGGCTCATGGCACACATGTCAAACAACGGACACTCCCATGCCCTGACCTTACTAGGTGCCATCCTCCCTCACTTCGGTGACCGCTCCTCCATTTCAGACAAACCTTGGCAATAGAAATAAGGCCTGGGCGGGGCAGATGGGTAATGACAGTCTCGGTCACGTTATTCTGGACTGGGTAGCTTCATTCATGGGGACCACCAGCTCCCTTTCCAGTGAGGAGATACAAGTCTATGAGACAGACTTATGATGTCCCATTCTATAGACAGGAAAATGGAGTCTCTAAGGGCTAAGTCACCAGAGCTCAGCCGTAGTGAGACAGAGACTGGCTGGCCTCAGAGAACACACTGGATCTCACTCAGTTGGTAGGAGAACTTGTCTGTTGAGAGAAGTTGGAGTAGGGGCTGTAGCAAACATTCTGCAGAAGTGGTTTTGGGGATTCATACTTGAAAAAACTGAAAGGCCTTAATGTATCAGCAAACAGATCAATAGCTATGACTAGTAGCCTCCTCTGTCACCACAGTGATCGTCTGCTTACCTGGCTTAGAGTGAACCTTTGTAGAATTGGCCACTATCACCAGGCTTGGTGGCACAACCTGTAACCCTAGCACTCAAGAGATCAAGGAAAAACAGTCATGAGTTCAAGGCCATTCTGGTCTAAGATTGTGCCTCAAAAAGAGCCGTGAAACCAGACCACTGCCCAGACTGTGCCTGTTAAGTCGTCTCAACTGTGTCCCATGATGAGGCAGTGAGCCTTATACTATCGGTCCCTCCATCCCCTGCAGATGTCATGGCAACCCCAGTACCGCAGCTCCAAGTTCCGACATGTCTACGGCAAGCCCGCCAGCAAAGAGAACTGCTACGACTCGGTGCCCATCACACGCAGTGTCCATGACAACCACTTCTGTGCCGTGAACCCCCACTTCATCGCTGTGGTCACTGAGTGTGCCGGCGGGGGTGCCTTCCTGGTCATCCCTTTGCACCAGGTAAGGACCCTATCGATCATGAGGCCCAGCTTCTACAGGCCTACAGACAGATGGACAAGGTAGGAAGCCCAGTCCAGATATGACTGAAGGCCGGGCCTGCTTCAGTTGTGTGAGCTTGTGTTATCCAGTTCTTAGGCTCTTGGTCTCCTTTGGAAAAGTCGACATTCTGAGAGTTGAGCTGGCCCAGCCACTTATAGGACCTTGTCTCTCCCAAGCAAAAATAGTGCTCACTCCAAATTTTCCTCTCTTGAGTGAAATATACTTCTTAGAAAAAAAAGAAAGAAAAGAAATATACTTCTTAGAACAATTAGCTGGGCTCAACTGGAATTGGGGAGATTGCCGAAGCCACCTCCCCTTGTCAAGAGGAGAGAATGGGAAGCTCAAAACCAACAGGGAAGAGGGAGAACACTTATCCCTAGAGCCAGCAGTGAGAACGTGGTTGCACCAGAAACCATTGCTGTCACCCAGTGTTTGGACCTACAGAGTGACATCATATAGGTCTATCCTAAAGGGGACCTTTGTGGGATCCGAGTGCTCAGCCTACCTTCAGCAGAACCCATGCAGAGGCCTGGGGGAGAAGGGATCTCAGGCTGGTCCTACACAAGTAGGAGAGGTGTTTAGGAAGCCTGGCCACGGGAAAGGAGCCCAAAAATTAGTAGGCAGGGAACCTGGGAAGTCACAAAGACTGACAATCAAGAGTCTGATGAAAGGCAAGAAGCAGACCTGGAGCACTGAAGAGGCAGTCAAAGCCCGGAGGGCGGTGAGTTCAGAGCTAGCCCCTCATCACAACGCAGCGGGTATAGGAACCAGTAACAGCAGACCAGCTAAATGAGGCCTCGTGCACCCACTCGTGTGGAATGTTTGCTGGCTCGCTTGCCTGCTTTTGACAGCGTCTCCTATAGTCCAGCTCTGGAACTCCCTGTGTAGCCCAGGTTGGCCTTGACCTCTTCCTCCTAAGTTCACCTCCTGAGTGTGAGTTACAGTTGTACACCACACTTCCAGATGATTTATTAGTCAAAGGGGGGTCAATTGCCTATTTTACTATTGTTGTCTGTTAATTTGTTGTGTATGTGTTCCTCTGTGGGGGAGTTATGGGGGTCATGTACATGCATACCACAGTGCAAATGTAGAAATCCAAGGACAACTTCCTGGAGTCAATTCTCACCCCCAGCCTCATGAAGTGAGGCAGGGTCTTCATTATTGTTTCTAGCACTGTGCAGCTTACGCCAGGCTAGCTGGCCATCCAACTTCTTGTGATTCGCTGTCTCCTCCTATCTCCTAGGATTTGGGTACTAAGATTACAGGTGAGCATCTAGGATGCAGGTGCTGGGGTTACAGGTGAGCACCTAGGAGGCAGGTGCTGGGGTTACAGGTGAGCACCTAGGAGGCAGGTGCTGGGGTTACAGGTGAGCACCTAGGATGCAGGTGCTGGGGTTACAGGTGAGCACCTAGGATGCAGGTGCTGGGGTTACAGGTGAGCACCTAGGATGCAGGTGCTGGGGTTACAGGTGAGCACCTAGGATGCAGGTGCTGGGGTTACAGGTGAGCACCTAGGATGCAGGTGCTGGGGTTACAGGTGAGCACCTAGGATGCAGGTGCTGGGGTTACAGGTGAGCACCTAGGATGCAGGTGCTGGGGTTACAGGTGAGCACCTAGGAGGCAGGTGCTGGGGTTACAGGTGAGCACCTAGGAGGCAGGTGCTGGGGTTACAGGTGAGCACCTAGGAGGCAGGTGCTGGGGTTACAGGTGAGCACCTAGGATGCAGGTGCTGGGGTTACAGGTGAGCACCTAGGATTCAGGTGCTGAGTCATAGATGATCATCGCTACATCCAGCAGTTTATTTGTTTGTGTAGGTGGGTTGTTTGTTTTTCTCTTTGTAGTTTTTGTAGACAGGGTCTCATCAAGTTACAGCCAAGATAGCCTTGGCTTGACTGGTACTTACTGTGTAGACCAGGATAGCCTCAATCACAGAGATCTACCTGTCTGTCCTTCTTGAGTGTTCAGATTGAAGGTATGGGCCATCACACCCTGCACATCGAGCTTTTTAAGTGTCTTCTGGGGATTAAATTCAGGTTGTTAGTCTTGCACAGCCTGAAGCCTCTGGACATTTGTCATCCTGCCTGGATTGTGTTGTTGTAGTTTCCCATTGGCTTTAATCACAGGACTTGGTAACACCAAGAGATTCCCTAATGGGTCTCCTAGCCAGCTAGACCGCAGCCTGAAAGCTACTATATAACTCCCCCCCCCCCATATATTGTAATTCATTCTCTCAGTCCTGTTCCTCTAGAGAACCCTGACTAGTACATACAGGTAGTGAGTGCTTTTACACACTGATGCTCTAGCCCCAATTTCCTTTTCTTTCTTTTTTTAAATAGCTAGATACACCTTGTATGTGCTGGGTAAGTGTTCAGCCACTATGCCTCCAGTCCCTAAGAAAGGCAAAATTTAAAACACTTGGAACTGAGTGACCATGTCCGTAAACACACCTGACACTCGGGGTGTGATCCGTCCAGATCGTCCAGATCGGGAGTCTCAACACTGATGCTTACGTTAAAGGGGGAGAAGGCTGAAGTTAGTGAGGAGACATTCAAGCTAAGAACTTAGGGGGTAAGCAATAGAGCAAGCCCAGAGAAAACTCAAGGGGGAAAAGATGAGAAGAGGCAGAAGTCAGGGTTGGAGAGGTGGCTCAGCAACCAAGAACCCATGGAGGACTCAAGTTTGAGTATCAACATCCAGTTCTGGCAACTCAACCTATGTCTGTGCCTGTAACCAGCCTCCATGGGTATCTAACAGAAACACACACGTAAGCACCCACGCATGCATGCACGCACACATGCACGCACGCACACAATACCTGCTCTCATGCACATGTGCACAAGCAAGTTAAAAAATAAATAAATAAAAAAAGAAACCAAGGAAAGATAATTCAAAGATGCATTAGAAATATATATATATATAAAATGGAAAGGTAAACTGAGCAGTCCAGAGGCAGCTCATCCGTGCAGGAGAGCTGCGGGAGCCAGAGAGCACTGATTGCTGTCGTCAGCGACCTGAAAGTGTGGCTGAAATGGACAGACTCCTTGCATTAGTGATTCAAGTAGGAATGAGCCACCTGGACAATCCTGTGGTCATTAACAGACAGAGCATTAGGGCTGCAGAGATGGCTCAGTAATTAAGAGCACTGACTGCTCTTCCAGAGGTCCTGAGTTCAAATCCCAGCAACCACATGGTGGCTCACAACCATCTGTAATGAGATCTGATGCCCTCTTCTGGTGTGTCTGAAGACAGCTACAGTGTACTTATATATAATAAATAAATAAATCTTAAAAAACACACACACAAACAGAATGTTAAAAGCCCTTCACAGAAATCTTGGAAAGGAATGGTAAATTGTGAAATTAAAAAAGGACATTCTCTTTTTAAAAAAAAAAAAAAATGTGTGTGCTGTGTGTGTGTGTCCATGCACATGCAAACCAGAGGCACTGGTTCCTCTACAAGAGAAGTGTAAACTATGGACCACTGAACCGTCTCTCAAGCACTTCCCCTTACCACATTTCAAGACAGGGTCTTACTCTGCAGACTAAATTGGCCTCAGATTCCCAGCAGTCACCCTGCCTCTGCCTCCAGAGTTCTGGGGTTACAAGTGTGAGTCACCACACCTCGCCGAGGGTACTTGCCTAATGAAGAACTCCATTCTGGTGGTTGAGGATGTAGCTCTGTTGGACATAAGGCCCTGGGCTCCATCCCCAGTGCTGGATAAGCTCTGCATGGTTGTGCACACCTGTAATCCCACTCAGGACTAGAAGATCCATCCTTTGCTACAGAAAGAGATTTGGGCCAGCCTGAGCTACATAAGACCAGTTCGAAAAACAAAACCAAAATTCACTTCCTGAAGCCAGACACCAGACACCTTGGTTCAGACTGTATTCCTTTGCACTTGGAAGACTGCAGCAGGAAGATTAGCACAAGCTTGAGGCTAGCCTAGGCTACATAAGGCCCTGTCCCACTCCCACCCCCCCACAAAAAAAAAAAGAGGAGGAGGAGGAGGAAGCAAGAGAGTGAGTTTAGGAGCATTGGTCCTGTTATTACCAAGCTGGGGAGCCCATGTATTGTCAACAGTATTTCACTTACACAACACATAGCTTCATACAGCCCAATCTCACATTGAGATTACAAAGTACAGATTCCATCATCCCATTCCCCTGAAGTTAAGAACAGTGGTACTGTAGGCTTTGAATAACCAAGTGGGCGTGGCTGTGAAATCAGACACCTCAAAGGTTTGGCCACTAGTGATGGTTCCTGGACCTGGGAGGGCTGTCCTGCTGATCCGTTGATTGATTAACCAAGCGTTCACGAGGCTGAACATTTCCAATCCATGCACTTTGGGGGCATATTTGTTGCATTTACAAAGTCCTACAAAGCTGGAGAGATGGCTCAGTGGTTAAGAGCACTGGCTGCTCTTCCAGAGGTCCTGAGTTCAATCCCCAGCACCCACAAGGCAGTTCACAACTTTATGTAACTGCAGTTCCAGGGGATCTGGCACCCTACAGAGGCATGCATGCAGGCAAAACACCAATGCCATAAAAATATATCTTAAAATGAAAAGAAGAAAGGAAGGAAGGAAGGAAGGAAAAAAAGAAAAGAAAAATGAGGCAACCATTAAAAAAACTAAAAAGAGTTCGAGGAAGTGATTACTCTAAACTGTTATAGACTCTTCCAGAAAAAGAGCCTCTCCCTTTGGTGTTCTGGGAGCTTGTAACCCTGATGCCAAAGCAGGTAAGGACAAAGAGAAACGTGCACATCAGCTGCGCTCCAGGCAGAAATGCTGCCTGAGTAGCAAAGATGGTACCCAGGCAGAGAGGACAGCTGGTTGGGGTGTGGCCTAGTTGGGAGCGTGGTTGCCTGGTGTGCTTGAAGCTCCAGCTTCAGTCTCAGCACCCGGTACCCCAGACACCGCTGTGGTGGAGCATGTCTATAATCCCAGCGCTTGGGATGTGGAGGCAGGCAGCTCATACTTTAAGGTTACATGGCAAGTTCAAGGCCAGCCTGGGATATGTGAGTGAGACAGTATTTCTAAAAGAAAAAAAAAAAGAGAGAAAAGAAAAGAAAGGGGTAGAGGGAGGGAAGGAGGGAGGGAGAAAGCAGTTACATCTGGGTCAAAGTGGGTTTATTCCAGAATCTAACGGTGGCTTGCTAGGAAAATCATCATTTAGCAGCTGAAAGGAGGTACTTACAGCTATCCCCATAGATGCAGAAGGAAGTTGGCCAAAGCTTCATTTGAATGGTTTCAGTCCGTAATTCACTGGCCCTGTTACAAATGGGCCACGGGCAGGTGACTGATTATATGGGAAGCACATGCTAGATAATTCTGCTCACCAGTAAGCAAATACCACAGTCCCACCATCCCTTTCTTTCTTAAGATACGATCTCTCTCAGACAGCAATGTGGAAGTGTAAGCTGAATAAACCCATTCCTCCCCCTGCCCCCAAAAAAGATAGGATCTCCCTCTATAGACCATACTAGACTCAAACTTGCAATCCTCCTGGCTCAGTCTCCTGAATACTGCAATTATAGGCATGCACCACCACTGCTCCCACCCAGGTCTCCTTGCAGGGCCTTTCCCCCAGGACCTGAACACATTGTATAGGGCTCTTCCTCCCCAAGACTCTACCACATCCCAGTCATGGTTCCCTGGGACTTCCTCTTCAGCACAGACCTTAAGGAGCCACTCCAGACCCAAAGTGTAGCCCTAGGAATAAAGATAATTGTGTAACATTGTAAACTACACAAGAAATTCGGAAGTGCGGTTGAATGAACTCCTGGTTTTCTTGTATGGGGTTTCCCAGTCATTAACCTTTGCCAGATCTCGATGAGCACTTGCATGCTTGTGCGTGCATTTGTGTGTGTGCTTGGAAAAGTTACAGCTCTAACCTTTCACCTCTAATAGTACCCATCAATCATATACTGTAAGAACAGGACCGTTCTTTTGTATAACTACTTCCTGGAAGTTGAAGGTGCCGTGGTAGAAGTGCAGCCAGTCCTTACACCATTTTTCAGTCTGATTGAGAACAAGACCCCAATTCCAGATCACACTTCATATTTAATTATCGTATCTCCTTGTCTTCATTTAAAGATCTTAAATGTTTTATGTTTAAGGAGCAAAGGATAGTGACTTTGTGGAACGTGACTAAATTTAGGTCGTCAGGTCGTTGCCTCGTGGTGGTTAGACTCCTGTGTATGTGGAGCAGGAAGACTAGACAGTCATGTTGTACCCTTCTGGTTCATTGCATCATGGAACACGGCTGTCGTCCTCCTGCCGTGGTTGGGCCGTTAGCTTTGATAAATTATACACGGGAATTTTTGTGAGCGTCTTGTTAAAAAGAAATGGCTCTTACTGGCTGATGAGATGGCTCAGTGGGTAGAGGTGATGATGGCTGCCTAGCCTGACAGCCTGAGTTCAATCCCTGGCACTGAAATCCTGGAAGGAGAGAACCCACTCCTGAGAACTGTCTTCTGACTCCCACGGGTGGCGTGCACTACAGCATGCGTCCAAACACACGATACATTTGTAAATATAATTGTAAATGTTTAAACAGAATGTAGGGCTGGAGAGATGGCTCAGTGGTTAGAGCACTGACTGCTCCCCCAGAGGTCCTGAGTTCAATTCCCAGCAACCACATGGTGGCTCACAACCATCTATAATGGAATCTGATACCCTCTTCTGGTGTGTTTGAAGACAACTACAGTATACTTGTATAATAATAAATCTTTTTAAAAATAAACAGAATATGTAGCCAATTCAAAGATAGCATTTGGAAGAAAGATGAATATAGGACTCAGAATTCAAAAATGAATTCACTTCTACATCACACAAACAACATGTCAGTCACTAAGCATTTCTAGTAGAATAAAAATTGTACGTGTGGTGCACACCTTGGATCTCAGCATACGGATGGCAGAGGCAGGTGGGTCTCTGTGAGTTAAGGTCCATGTGACCTACATAGTGAATTCCAGGACAGCCAGAGCTACTGTGAGATCCTGTCTCCAAAAAACAAACAAACAAAAGCAAAAACAAATAAACAACAACAAAAATTCCTACGAATGGACAAGCCGGCCTTAGAAAATTACGGAGCATTACAGAAGGACTCAGAGAAGGTGATGTGAGAGTTAAGTGGAGACACATCCTGTTCCTGGGTAACCACTCTGTAGCTGAAGTGAACCGTGAGCAGATCCCCCAGCCCCCACCTCCCCTGTTCAGGGACAACATTGTGTACAGACCCCGTTCATTGTCCTTTCCTCAGACACTCGCACAGAATGTTTCCTGCTTGTGTGCCCTGGTGTCTCAATGCTCGTGCTCCTAAAGCGGTCGGGAGAGGCCCGGGCTTTGTCTACTCCCGATTGGGTGGTCGACTCGCAGATTTCCACTGACTGAACACACATTGTTTACGCTACTAAACAGTGTGATTCCAAACGGTAAAGGGAAGGGCCTGCCAGAGTGTGGGGCGCTGAGAGAACAATTACAGCCACAGTCTCACTAGAACACTTGAAGGTGGAGCAGAGGGTTCGGGAGCTGGAGAAAAATGAGTCGAACCGAGACTCGCTGGTCACTGCTGGAAGACGGTGGGCTTGTCAGAGGTAGAGGGGCCCGGATGTTTCTCACCTCCTGCAAGCTTCTCCCATGCTCTAAAAGGTTCTGTCCACCAAAGGAGCCACATTCTTCACCAATTAATGAATTAATTAGGGCAGGGGTGGATCTGGCTAGTCCACACAGCTGTGGGTTTGATTCCCAGAGGTGGACAAAAGAATGAAGTCGTTCATTCCTGGGTTTTCCTACTCATATTCTTTCTACTGCGCGTGAATTGACGATGAGTATCCCAGCGTGTTCAGACAACGGGTATCAAGTGCGTGGGCCCAGTGATGACAGGCCTCGGGGAGGGGCCTGCTTCACACAGGATGCTCCAAGAAGACCTCCTTGGGGAGATACCCCTAGACAATGGCTTCAGCTCTAAAGAAACTGTTCAGGCTGAACCAGAAGCAAGAGCGAAGTCCCTGACCTGGGAACGAGGGGTATTTATGTCTGTTGAGCAAGTGTGGTGGAGCCACTCTGAGACTGTCATGAAGGTACTTTGAGCCACAGAAAGTTTGGGCTTATCTGACTCAAGGAGGAAGCCACTGGAGCTGAAATTCAGCCTGGTCCTCGATAAGATTTATGAATCCTTCGTGCTCTTTTCCTTCTTTATTTAAAACAACCTCACAGCCCACACTGACCTGTACTCTGAACCTGCCATCTCCACCCTCCGAGGTGTTGGAACTATGGGAGTGTAGTGTCACACCTAATGTCCTTTGGGACATTTGCAATCTCACACATAGCTCAAGGACATGGCCCAGACTTCCATGAACACGGGCACAACAGCTGGTGCCACCTGTGAACCTATCACACCTTTGTGGGACCATAAAGATAAAGAGAAGCTGCATTCCCAGCCTACCTCAGAGCTGGCATTGCTCCTAACGCCCAGCGAGAGTGTTTCAGATGAACTGCAAGCACTTTCACACACACACACACACACTTTTTACTTTTTATTTACATTGGTGTTCTGCCTCCATGTGTGTCTGTGTGAAGGCGTCAGATCCCCTGGAACTGGGGTTACAGATGGTTGTGAACTGCCCGGGTCCTCTGGAAGAGCAGCCAGTGCTCTTAACCACTGAACTATCTCTCCAGGTCCCACACTTTGACTTTGTGTGTGTGTGTGTGTGTCTGTCTGTCTGTCTGTGTGTGTGTGTGTGTGTGTGTGTGTGTGTGTGTAGGAAGTGGGTCTCTGGTCTCTCATCCCTTGTGATCCTGGAGGCAAGCAGTTACGTGCCCCCTTCCTTTCTGATACTTGCAGACTCATAAGCATGCGTATGAAATAATCCAGTGGGACCCTGGTGCCTTTTTCCTGATTATCCATACCGACAGCCCTGCAGTTCGGAGTCACAACCCTGATAAGGACGTCCAGGTCACTGTGGAGCCTAAGTGCTGCCCCACAGACCTCTCCCTGCTCCTCCCGTGCACAGCCACTCCTCACCACCCCCACTTCCTCCTTGACCCTGGCTAACTTCGGTCTGTTCCCCATTTCATTGCTCTTGTCCTTTGAAGGCCCTGTAACTGGGCCCCGCACGCCTGTGGCCCATAGAGTTTGAAGCCTTTAGCTTTGGAAGCTCAACCCAGGCCTTTGGCTCCGTCAGCAGGGGTAGCTCTGAGCTGCACCTGAACTTGCCTGTCTTCACTCAGGAGTGAGGTTCTCTGGAAACCCATCCAGGGTGCTGGGTCAGCAGAGGCAGGAAGGTACAGGCCATTTACAAGCATCTGAGGACTTCCCTCCCCGCCTCCCCCCACAGAGTTATCTCAGAGATAGCTGATCTCCCTCTCCATCCAAGTGAAGCAGAGTTAGAGAGCTTGTACCCTGTGTAGGCTGGGTGATTACCAGAAGACAGGCCAGCCCCAACGATGTGTGCGCACCATTCAGAGAAAGTTACTTACCCTCGCCTGTCTGCACAACTGCTGGGTATGTGATCTTGTGCCATTACAGCCCTCAAAGGATATAATTTTCAAGGTTTAAAGATGAAGTGAAGCTGAAAATTTGAAGTTGGAAGCTCAGTAAGACATATGAGCTGGGTTATTTTTTTTTTCTTAAAGAATTTTCTCTTAGAAATTAAATTCTGAGGTGTACTGTTTAAAAATGAAGATGGAAGATAAACCAGACTCAAGGCCACGTACAATCTGTCCCTAAGCACACATAACTCACTGGTTGTTGCTCTCTTTTGTTTTGTTTTGTTTTGGTTTGGTTTGGTTTGGTTTTTTGGGTGTTTAAACTGGGTCCCTGTGTAGCCCTGGCTGTCCTGGAACGCCATATGTAGACCATATGCTGGCCTGGAACTCACAAAGACCCTGCCTCTGCCTCCTGAGTGCTGGGATTAAAGGTGTGCACCACACCCAGCTTGTTGCTTTTTAAATTTGGTTTGGTTTGTCTTGAGCCCTGGCTAACCCGGAACTCCCTGTGTAGATCAGACTGGCCTCTGACTAGTGCTGATCTTCCTGCTTCTCCCCCCCAGACTCAGACTGGAGGTGTGTGGATTCTGCCTCCCTCCCTCTCGCTTCCTTTCTTCCTTTTTTTCTATTTGTTGCTTTAACATCCTTATTTGAAATGCTTTCCAGAAAACATACATTAATCTCTACAGGCAGTGTTTTGTCATGCTTTTTTTTTTTTTTTTTTTTAATATTTCTTGACTCTCAACCACCAGGAAAGACAAACTAGATCTTGAAGGGGCTTCGCTGTCTTCTGTGTCCTTAATCTCCTATGTTTTTTGTCTACATTGCCTCAGTCACTGTCTTAACAGGGTATTTCCCATTCACCCACAAAAAGCAACCTACTAGGTAGGAGGTAGGGATAAAGCTAGTGGAGAGTTTTTTCTTATCATACATGAGGCATTGAGCCAAAGCCCTACACACACACACACACACACACACACACACCCTACTTGGTAGTCTAAAAATACTGCCCACACCGTAATCCTAGCACTTGGGAGGCTACACAGGGAGACCTTGTCCCACAACAAACCAAGCAGGTCAAGTGTCTGGTTGATGCCAGTTCAGGGCTTTCTTCGTGAAGCTGTGTCTCTGTGATCACTTCCTGGGCGGCTGCTGAAGACAGCTGCTGGATCATACGGTGGTTGTGAACTCAGTGTTCTCAGAGACTTCGGGTAGGTGTGGTGGCACATACCTGTAACTTCAGCAGTGCAGAGGCTGAGGCAGGAGGATTACTCAGAGTTGAAGGTCAGGCCTGGGTTGCATAGTAAGACCTTATCTGTAAAACGAAACAAACTAAACTTTTCACAACTCATTCTCTTTTTGGTGGGTAGGTGAGTATTGAGAAAAGCTGTACTAGTGTATCCAGCCAGACCACTCACCATGTAGCCCCGGGTGGCCTTGAGGTAGAGGCAGTCCTCCTGCCTCAGCTTCATATGCTTCAGATACAGGTGTATCTGTTGAAGATCTGAAATACAAATTTAACTGGACAGCCTGCTTTCTTTTCTTTTCTTTTTTCTTTTTATCTTTAGGGTAGGGTCTTCCTATGTAGCCCAGACTTGCCTCAAGTTGTCTCTTTCCTTGCCTCAGCCTCCCAAAGTCTGAGATTACATGAGCCACCACACCTGGCCACCTCCAGTCATTCTGAACAGGCACTAAATGCAGAGAAAGGGATGGGAACCCGCCATTGCCCTGCTTCCTAGAACTCAGCAGCATAGCTGCCGCTTTAGGTTAGTCAGTGTAGGGTGTTTTTGCATGTTAGAGCCTCACCCGCACTGATCTGCTTGGAAGAAGTATTACCCCTTGTCCAGATGAGCTGTTGGGGCCCTGGGAGCTATAGATGAGAAGCCCAGAACTGGGTGTGGCTAGAAAGCCTCCTGGTCTCCTAATCCTCCTGCCCTCCCAAGACACCCTTCTCTCCCCCTGTCCCCCAGCCAATCCCCCCTTGCAGGAAACTGGCTGTTTATGCTTGACTCCTCACTGGTTCGGAGACTGCAGCCAGGCCTAGAGAAATGTGGGCACAAGGGTGAATGAAGGCAGCAGAACCCCACTGCCTGAACTGAAAGGGCAGGGGAGAGCAGGCTTGCCCTAGCCTGCTGTCCTAGGTGTTACCAGAGTGTCAGGCTGTCCCGAGCTGAGACTCAAGGCCGAGAAAGGGTGCCACCGTGCCTCTCCCCTGTGCACAGAGCGGTGAGCCTCTGGAAGAAGGCCAGAGGGTAAGTTTCACAACCTACCCTGCAGCCTTGGCAACTGAAGTCTGCTGGGGTACAAAGGGGAATAGCAAGGTGTGTGCAGAAGCTGCCTGAGGCCTCCAAACAGGAGCAGAAGGGATGGGCTTTGAGGCCTGGGCCTGTACCAGAGGCTCCCAGGGCACTGGGATGTGGACTTTGGGTGAGGTGTAGAAAAAGAAAGGAGAAAACAGACAGAGCCCAGGGGTTAGACCCCTGGGACACTGATGCACAGGGGCCCAGAGCCTGAGGTCCAGAGGATCACCATAACAGGCTGGCCTAGAAGAAATGGAAAAGACAGTTCACTGGGTTCTTAAACTGGTATCAGAATGGGGTGTGTTTGTGTGTGTGTGTGTATGTTTGTGTGTGTGTGTTTGTTTGTTTGTGTCTGTGTATGTGTCTGTGTTCCTGAATATATGTTTGTGTGTAGGTCTGTATGCATGTGGTGTGTGTTTATCTCTGTGCATGTGTCTGTCTTTCTATACATAAGTGTATGTTTGTGTGTGTGTATATATATATATATATACATACATACATATATATATATGTGTGTGTATATATATATTCATGTCTATCTGTGTGTCTTCTGTGTGCATGTATGCAAGTATATGCCCAAGTATATACATGTGTGTATGCACACATTTGCATATATCCGTGTATGTGCTTGTGTGTATGCACATGTGTATATTGGTGGGTGAGTGTGTGTGTGTGTGTGTGTCTGTCTGTCTGTCTGTGTTTGTATCTGTGTGTGTATTTGACTGTACCCCCACCATTGGAACAGTTTGTTCTCACACTAAGTATATCCCTGGGCCCTGGAACATACCAAGCAACAATTAAAGTTGGGTGTGTTTTGGGTGTAGCCCAGTGGTAGTAAAGGCAGCTTAGCATGTATGACACCCAAGTTCCCTCCCCAGGGCCCTGCAAAGCTGTAGGTGGATAGTTGTAATGGCTTCAGATGGATCAATGCAGGCTGCTTTGTAGAGCCTTATGCCCAGGCAGGTTCTCAGCCCGAACTGCACATCTCTCCTCACACCCACACTGGGAGTGGATTTTTTGCTCCCCCTATTCTGCAGAGGAAGAAGCCAAGGTCCTGAGCTGAGCTCAGAGGCCCAGCTTGAACAGTAATGGACCGGTATAGAAGAGGTTCAACCCCAGGAAGCAGGAGTCAGCTAAACTGCAGCTATACCGTGTGACTTCTTTGTTTCTTCTTCCACAACCCAGGCTTGGCTTTGCAGTTGAGAGGGGTTTGAAGCAGCTAGCTTTCTTGTTGTAGGTAGAGCCGTGCTCCCCTGGCCCACCATACAGCTCTCCCCCATCTCAGGACCTGGATCTGTAGCTGCCCCACCCCTACCCTTCTTAGACTCCCTCGGAGGGGTCCTAACTTCCCACCCTCTCTGCCTACTTTGGAGCAGGCCCAGTGGGCTTGTAGTCTACACAGGCCTGGAAGCCAGCTATTCTAACCAGCCAGGCCTGGCTGGAGTTTCAGAGAGGCAGAGCTGTCACCCCTGACTTAAAGCTTTAGACTCAATAAACCAGAAGCCTCTTCCTGGCTGATGGCTAATCTAGTGGATGGAAAGTTTAAAAAAAAAAAAAAAAAAAAAAGGCCTCCTAATTATTAATGTCCCTCCCAGACAGGCTTTTAGCAGCCCGGTCAATAGCTTCAGACAACTAATATCACTAATGCCTTGGGTCTTGAGTGGAAGGAGAGTGGGCTGATGTGGCTTCTGCTCTAGGGGCCCCAGAGGAGCACAGCTCTGATGGTCAACCTAGCCCCGAAGCAACAGCCACCACAGGAGGTGAGGGTGTGGTGTCAGCAGCCTCTTGGCTGCTTGCCTAGGGTTAGCCCAAGACCTGCCTGACAATTGGCATTTCCTGCGAAACCTGCGGGGCAGAAATGAGGGCATGGCTCTGGGCCAGAGAACAAAGATAAAGGCCCAGAGCCATCCAGCTTATAGCAAAAGGTTATGTACTGCCATGCCCTTTGACCCAGGAAATGGTACAAGAAAAGGGCAAGGATGTAGGAAGCGGAGAGGCCTAGGACTCCTTGGATCATAAGAAGTCCACCAGGGGTTCACTTCAGTTTGTTGAGCAGAGGCCCAGCTCTGTTTCTCTGAGTGGCAATGGCCTGGGAACATCGGTCCTCTAGTCTGCTTGAGAGTATTGTGATCCATTAGTGATGCCTGCCACAGGTATAGCACTGGAAAACCTGGCCTGTGTGCTCACCATTTCTACACGCCTGAAATGCTTTGAACTCTAGGACCAATTCTCAGGTACTCCTAGAAGGGCCATCTTTTCAGAAATGTCACAGCTCTGATCATATTGTTTAAGTCACTTCATAGTCCTGACTGACCGGGAACTTGATATGTAGATCAGATTGTGTTCAGCCTAGGGACAGTCAGTCCTTCTACCTCTGCCTCCCAAGTGCTCGGATTACAGAAATAAATTTCTTTTCTGTTTTGTGCCAAAAACATGGAAATTTGCTTTCCCAAAAGAATAACAAGAGTGCGGTCATGCCCATAACCTCAGCACACAGGGAGCAGAGTTGAGGACTGAAAGTACATAACTAGGGGCTGGAGGGATGGCTCAGTGGTTAGAGCACCGGGTGCTCTTCCAGAGGTCCTGAGTTCAGTCCCCAGCAACCACATGGTGGCTCGCAACCATCTGTTAGGGGATCTGATGCCCTCTTCTGACACGCAGATGTTCCTGCAGATAGAGCTCTCCTATACATAAAATAAATAAATCTTAAAAAACAAAATAAAAGTAGCCTTGGATATATGATGAGTTGAAGACCAGCCTGAGCTATAAGAGATCCTATCGCAAAAAAGGCAGAGAAAATGATTAAAAGAAGGCCATGTTTCCATTGTCTGCACACAGCTGTTAGTGCTGCCTCCTCCTGCTCTTCCTCCTCCTTCTGCTCCTCCTCCTCCTCCTCCTCCATTTCCCTCCTCTTCCTCCTTTCCCCTCCTTCTCCTCCTCCTCCTTTTCCCTTCTCCTCTTTCTCCTCTTTTTCCCTCCTCCTCCTCCTCCTTTCCCTCCTCCCCCTCCTCCTTTCCCTCCTCCTCCTCCTCCTTTTCCCTCCTCCTCCTTTTCCCTTCTTCTCCTCCTCCTCCTTCCTTCTCCTCCTCCTCCTTTTCCTTCCTCCTCCTTTTCCCTCCTCCTCTTCCTTTTCCCTTCTTCTCCTCCTCCTTCTCCTTTTCCCTCCTCCTCCTCCTCCTTTTCCCTTCTTCTCCTCCTCCTCCTTTCCCCTCCTCCTCCTCCTTTTCCCTTCTTCTCCTTCTCCTCCTTTCCCCTCCTCCTCCTCCCTTTCCCTTCTTCTCCTCCTCCTTCTCCTTTTCCTTCCTCCTCCTTTCCCCTCCTCCTCCTCCTTTTCCCTTCTTCTCCTCCTCCTCCTTTTCCCTCCTCCTCCTGCTCCTCCTTCTCCTCTTCCCTCCTCCCCCTTTTCTCAGTCTTGAGATACAGATTTTCTGGCAAGGGCATAGTTACTATGCTGAGCCTTTACCTCAGCTCCTCCCTGGTTGTGCATCACACTTCCTGTCTCTCTTAACCCTTCGCAGTCCTACAAGGAAGAGACTGTTACGGTTCAAGGCTGAGAAAGGGGGTCGCGGAGTGAAAATTAGGTGCATGACGTGGCTGGATTTTAATTTTCAAAACCTCACCCTGGAAGCCATTGTGCCACACCCCTACAAATGCCATGTGTCCCTGTCTTGTAAAATGTGGAGGCAGAAGGACCAGGAGTTCGAGGCCAGCCTGAGCAGCACAGCATGCATATGTGGTGGGCTGGGGAGCCCAGTGCACTCTGGGACTGTGCACTGAGTGGTCTCCAGACTGAGTAAAGAGCTGCTGACTAAGACTGGTCCCTTACAGGAAGCCTAGGGGACAGGACCTGCCTGTCCTGTCCAGGAGGCTGGTGCTTCCAACATTGGAGGCGGAGCCATCGATAGAGCGAGGCAGCCTGTTCTGCCTCCTCACACATCATCAGCAAACAACACAACTCACATTTGTTGAGTGTGTGTATGTGCATGTCCTTCCTCGGTGGCGGTAAGGACTGAGCCCAGGGTCTTCAGCATGTCAGACATGTGCTCTGCTTCTGAGGTATAGTCCCTACCCTGTTTCCCAATGTGTGTGACCGTCCCACTGTGTGGTCCAGACGTCCTTTCGGTCCCCAGGCCCGAGACGGCCTCCCGTCTCAGCCTCCTAAGTTGCTGGGACAGTGGGCATAAGCCACCAGTACCTAACTACTATCTGATTTTATGTTTAAGTTCAAGTTGGCCTCCCCAGTGCCGGGGTCACAGGTTTGTGCCACCTCACCTGTTAAGTAGCTGTCCATGCTTGTTTCTTTCACTTACACTAATGCCTTCAAGGTTCATTCACCGTGTTCCTTTTTCTAGCTGAATAATATTCCACCGCAGAGCCATACTTGGCGTTGCGTTTTCCACGTGTCACTCGGTGGGCATCTCGGCGGCCTCCTCTTTTTGGTTGTCATAGACACTGCTGCCATGGGTGCTGATGGATGAGTCTCAGTGGATTCATGCTTTCATTTCTCTCGGGGATACAGCTAGGTCCCTGCTGGGTCACATGGTACCTCTCAGAATTTGATGGCCAGGCCGTGTTCACAAAGGGCTGTGCCACATTAGTTTTTGCAGTTGAATGGGCAGGAAAAGGCCCAGACTGGACACCTGCTGGGTGCTGGACACTGGGACAGATCATTCCCATAGTCCTCAGACCAGCTGTGGAACACCACATCCTCCCCTGTGCCGAGGAGGATGGGAAGGTTCAGAAAGGTGAAGTGATTTCCCTGGGGTCACACAGCAGTTGTGGGAAGGCATGCTGCCTTGGCTCTTCCCCTTCTGTCTTCCTGCTTACTTGGAGCCTCCTGTGAGGCTGTGACAGTCTTCTGATGCCTGTGACACTGTTTTACAGACGGGAAAGTTGGACCCTCACTACCCCAAGGTCTGTGGGCACAGAGGGAACGTCTTGGACATCAAGTGGAACCCTTTCAATGACTTTGAGATTGCCTCGTGTTCTGAAGATGCCACAGTGAGTACATCAGGAGGAGAGGAATGCTGGGAGGAGGGTGAGGAATGCTGGGAGGAGGGTGAGGAATGCTGGGAGGAGGGAGAGGAATGCTGGGAGGAGGGTGAGGAATGCTGGGAGGAGGGAGAGGAATGCTGGGAGGAGGGTGAGGAATGCTGGGAGGAGGGAGAGGAATGCTGGGAGGAGGGTGAGGAATGCTGGGAGAAGGGTGAGGAATGCTGGGAGGAGGGAGAGGAATGCTGGGAGGAGGGTGAGGAATGCTGGGAGGAGGGAGAGGAATGCTGGGAGGAGGGTGAGGAATGCTGGGAGGAGGGAGAGGAATGCTGGGAGGAGGGAGAGGAATGCTGGGAGGAGGGTGAGGGATGCTGGGAGGAGGGAGAGGAATGCTGGGAGGAGGGTGAGGAATGCTGGGAGGAGGGTGAGGAATGCTGGGAGGAGGGTGAAGAATGCTGGGAGGAGGGTGAGGAATGCTGGGAGGAGGGAGAGGAATGCTGGGAGGAGGGAGAGGAATGCTGGGAGGAGGGTGGAAGGCAGGCACCAAGTCCCCGCCTTGTCCCCACAGTGCTAGGCCGAGGTGATGTCACAGGAAGGAAGTGGGAGCTGGAGGTGACATCGTGGGTGTGTGGGACTTGGGATCCATGGCACCTCTCTAAGGGCCTCAGTTTACCCTCCTATAAAATGACTGTATTGGCTTCTGCCCATCTCGTGAAGACGTAGTGTTCTTAGGGGAGCTCCACCCTTGGGGAGTTGGACATGCTGTGAGGAGACCATAAAAGATCAGGCCACTCCACATCTCAGTGAATGAATTAAGGACAAGGAAGAGGCTTATGTGAACGAACGCAGACCCAAAACCACCCCAACTCTGTGTGCCACTAGGGGTGATCCCAAACTCCTAGGTTCAAGCAATCCTCCTGTTCCAACCTCCTGAGAAGCTGGGAACATAGCAGTCTTCAATACACCCAGCCCCCAGTGAGTTTGGGCTCAGGTGCCTTGCCAGGAGCACATACTTTGTCCACACAATGTTCAGCATTATTTTTTATCCCTTTGGCACCTACTTCAAAGATGCGGTGCTTGTGACTTAAAACAAAGGGCCCAGTCATAAGCAAATAATTAAAGTATAGATGGTCCTGAGAGGCAGCTCAGCAGGGGGAGGGGGACTTCCTGCCAAGCCTGACAACCCCTTGTATCATATCATGGACCCACTTGGTGGCAAGAGAGACCAACAAGTTGTCCCCAGACTTCCATATGGCCAGTGGCAAATGTGTCATACTCGGTAAATAAAGAAAATGTACTTGGGTATGGACAAAAGCCACCGGCAGCATTTCTTGTCACCCTGCTGTATTCTGACTGTCACTCTGTCTTCCCAGTACCCTACAGACAAGCCAAGGATCAGAGACATACAGCAACTTTCCCAACATTACACAGCACAGGCAGCAGAGCCGGCTTCAGGCTGAGGCCTGTGTGACCTCAGAGCCTAGTCTCTGTCCCCCAGCCGTGCTGCTTCCCTTGTGAGAAATGACCGCATATAGCAGAAGTGAGGGGCTACTAGAAATGTCAGAGATGCAGGATACAGCCGCCAAGTTCCTAATTTAGCTCAGGACTGCCCAGCAGCTGAGGCAAAAAGAGAAAGAGAATTCATTATGGAAGGAAGCGGGGGGGGGGGGGGGGGGGAGGAGGGGGCAGAGAGAATTCATTATGGAAGGAATGGAAGGAAGCAGGGGGGGAGGCAGAGAGAATTCATTATGGAAGGAAGCAGGGGGGGAGGCAGGGAACACTGAGAAAGCTGGGTAGAGATGTACACCTGGAATCCCAGCTCTTAGGAGACTGAGGCAGGAAGATCTCGAGTTCAAGGCCAGCCTCGGTTGTATGCATGGCTTTGTCTCAGGGCCGAAGGTCAGGCCTGAGAACTTGGCTGGTCTCCAATTCTCAGGCTTCTGTAAGGCACGGGTGGGGCAGCAGAGCTGCCATCCTCAAACCTCCCCCTAGAAGGTCTGCTCCAAAGATCCCCTGAAGGCAGAAGTGGGGTGTTTTGTTATCGTTGTTTTAATTGGGGGGATGGTTTTTGAGACAGGGTCCCACAGTGTACCCCAGGCTGACCTTGAACTTACAATCTTCCCACTGCAGACCCCTAGTGTTGGGAATCACACCATACCCTACCAGGTCTTCCTGAAAGGCTTCTTTCTGCAAGCTGGGGGGGGGGACGACAGGATGCTGGTGGGGGGTGGAGAGGGAGCCTGGGTGACAACAACCCCAGTTTATATAAAGTGCTCCCTGCTCCTCCTCCCCAGAATAAAGTAGGTGCCACTTCCTTCAGGACAGACCTCCTCCTCCTCTGAAAGCCCAGAACCGTCTCCCTCTAGACCCGCAGAGAGAGCAAGGAGAGTTCATGGCCTGATGTTAAGGCCAAAACCAGGAAATGTCCCTGAGCTGCAAGCAGAGCCTCCGCGTGGGAAACCTGTGTATCTTAGGGATGGGGTCTGCACAGCAGCCGGGAACCCAGCGGAACAGAAAGAGCTGTACACACAGCACTTCCTGGGCTCCGTGTCCCTATGCAGCTGTCCCTGTGGTTCAGTGCTGTATTTTTCCACGACGGAGACCTTACCCTTTGTCCTGAAGGCCCTTCCGTCTTCAGTGACTCTACCTGCTCAGGTCACAGTGATGGTCAGAGCCCCTGGAGCAGGTTTGAGAGTGAGGCCTGCCTTCTAGTCAAGATCAGCCCAGCTTAGCGGAGGACTTTGGGGAGTCTCCAGTTTCACCTCCACTGGGTTGGAGGTCATCCTGTCCCATTTTTCCCTTTGCACTAGCAAATCTATGGCTTAGGATAGAAACAGCCCCGAGATGCCACCAGCTCACACAGCCCGTGTCTCCCCCTCCAGATTAAGATCTGGAACATCCCCAAGCAGCTGTTGACAAGGAACCTCACAACCTACAGGAAGGAGCTGATGGGCCATGCGCGCAGGGTGGGGCTGGTGGAGTGGCACCCCACAACTTCCAATATTCTCTTCAGTGCCGGCTATGACTACAAGGTGAGTCTGAGGCTCCCATGCACAGGAAACCACACACTGGCACTTCTAGAAGCTTCTCTGAGAACGCTATCAACTAGAAAGACTCAGGCAGCCCGCTACTTCCACAAGCCTGGGGACGTCCCTTTCCACACCTATCACCCTGCTCTCTGCCTCCATTAGACTGAGAGCCCTCCCTCATTTGTTGTGACCTCATGTCTACTAACTACGTCTGTTCAGACTTGGCTGGCAGACAGTCCCATCTGAGGTTCTAGGTAGAGAGGAGCAGGACACACTTCAGTCCACTGTAGTCAGCCTCAGGTAAGGTTGGGCTGGGCTCACCGGATGCTTCCCTGTCTCCACCTAGTGGCCTTGGAGACCATCCCCAGAACTGGAGATTTGGAACCTGTTGCAGCTCATCTCTGACCTACAAGGGAATGTCCCATGGTTCTCCTTGGGTCTTAGTGTCTTGAGCCCCAGTCTGCAGACAGAGTGGGTTGCACTGGTTTTTCTGCCGACTCTATTGGGGTTGACAGAGGCACCTCAGGAACCTCTCAGATCCGAAAGAGGCAGACACTGTTGGAAGGTTCTGGTCAGAAATGCTTGTTCATCTGTTGTGGAGGATGTATGTGTGGCTACATCTTGGAAGTGCACTCACAGCTTAGGCTGTGCCTATGGGCTCTTAGCATCCCTGGAGACGAACAGATAGTGAGCTGTTGCTACCCCTGACGAAACCTCATGGCCCAGGTCCTCCCAACATAAACATTTTGTTGCTCAAAGGCTGGTGGTGGTTTTCTTCCACTAGACAGCCTGACTCCCAGCAGCAGCATCCCAGCTGTGCGTCCAGCTGTGCGTCCAGCTGTGATTCCAGCTGTGCGTCCAGCTGTGCATCCAGCTGTGAGTCCAGCTGTGCGTCCAGCTGTGAGTCCAGCTGTGCGTCCAGCTGTGCATCCAGCTGTGAGTCCAGCTGTGCGTCCAGCTGTGCGTCCAGCTGTGCATCCAGCTGTGAGTCCAGCTGTGCGTCCAGCTGTGCGTCCAGCACCCCTCGGGAGTGCCCTGGCTGCCAGTGGCATCTCCCCTCCTGGGAATACTGTGTGTCACCGATGCCTGCTGTTGTGTGGCTTTGGGGGCTGGGAGGAGTGACCGCTGTGCTCAGAGCCAGCACTCTGCCAAGCAGGTGATGGTGTGGAACCTGGACACAAAGGACTCTGTCATCTCTGGGCCGGTGAGGACAATCAACTGTCACCAGGACGTGATCCTCTCCATGTCCTTCAACACCAACGGCAGCATGCTGGCTACCACCTGTAAGGACCGAAAGATTCGGATCGTTGACCCCCGGCTAGGGATCGTCCTCCAGGTTTGTGCTGGGCCGAGGTTTGGGGCTACTTTGAGAATGGGGTGACAGCATTGTCAGCGGCTGGGCTCAGCATCATGGGAGGTGGGGGGACGTTGAGATATGCTGTGTCCACTCTACAGATGAGAAAACTAAGTCCAGAGAAAGGAAATGACTAGGCACTGTAGAGAGGTGGGCTGCGAACCTGTTCTGATCTCAGAACTGGCCGTGTGCCTCATCTCTGCACTGGCCAGGGGTCGGGAGCCACCTCATTTAAGTTAAAATGGACAGTTCTAGAGCCAGTACACAGCCACGCCCTCCTGGCTCACTCGGGGCAAGTGCTCACTATCGAGCAGGACATGGTGGCACATGTAATCCTCAGACTGGAAGGGTGAGGGTTCAAGGCCAGCCTGGGCTACATCACGAGCCCCTGAATCAAGAAAAGAGCAGGGGCGGGGGCAGAGGTTTGCCTGACTATTCAGTAGCAGCTCTCAATAGAATGGAAGATTTCACTTGACAAAGGGAAGAACCTAAGACGGCTTCCTGGAAGAAGAGGCCTTTCAACCAAGGTTACAGCAGGAGCCAAGTGGGTTGGCAGGAACCCCACCTGTAGCTGGAAGGCCCTTCCCCACAGCTCTCCAATACTGACCACACCTATCCCTCCAGGAAGCCAGCTACAAGGGGCATCGGGCCAACAAAGTGCTGTTCCTGGGGAACCTCAAGAAGCTGCTCTCCACGGGGACATCCCGCTGGAACAACCGGCAGATGGCCCTGTGGGACCAGGTGAGTCTTCACCTGGCCTCTTGCAGCCCCTCCCCGCTCCTCCTCCCTTCACTCACAGGGGTACCTCTCTCTCCATTCAGGCTCACACTCACCACAGTGGGGGGAGTTGCGGGGGGGGGACAGCAGGAATGGGGGCCAGGGCCAAGTAACAGACATAGGAGAGCCAGCCTTATACATCTCCTTATTCAGGAAAGAGGTGGGGTCCCAAGAGAGGCTCTGGGGAGGCCCACTGTGGATGGAAGGTGAGCGGTGCTGTTCTCTTAGGTGTTTTCAAGTGCTGAGGACAGAAGCAGGACCTCCCACCTACCTGCAATAAATCTGTCTCCTTCTTTTGTTAATAAACGGGAAGCCGGGCCTAGCACTTGGAGATGCGGGATTGAGAGCTACATATTAAGTTCGTTCTGTCATGTGAAAACATGTGTACTAGGAAGCCTCAGTTTTGAGACTAGCCTCAGCACCATCTCTCAGCTCTCAGTATTAAAAGAGACGTGTAGATGTAGCTCAGGGATAGGTGGTTTCCCAATCCCTGGGTTTGACTTTCAATGCTGGGAAAAAGCAAACAAACCAGACAGGTCATGCTTATAATCCCAGACAAGGGAATTGCTCTGAGTTCAAGGCTAATATAGGCCACAGAGTGAATCCCCATCTCAAATATTTTTCAAAAAGATTGTTATGAACAAAATTTCAGAGGCTGGAGAGATGGCTTAGTGGTTAAGAGCACTGACTGCTCTTCCAGAGGTCCTGAGTTCAAATCCCAGCAACCATATGGTGGCTTACAACCTTCTATAATGGGATCTGATGCCCTGTTCTGGTCAGTCTTAAAACAATGACAGTGTACAGTGTATTTACATAAAACAAATAAATAAATAAAGAACGAAATTGTTGACAAAGATGACTCGGGGGCTAAGAGTACTGGTTGCTCTTGCAGAGTTCCAGCGTTCCTAGCACCCATGTGGCCTCTCACAACTATAACTCTAGTTTCAGTGAGTCTGACACCCTCTCCTGGTCTCTTTGGGCATTGTATGCACATAGGAAAGAACACACATAAAAAATGCATAAATCTTTTTATAAAAGGCTGACAAAGTGGGGTGGAACCGTACTGACTAAATATCATTTTCTCCAGAGAATAATCCACAGACTTCATCTTGAGGACCAGGGTCTTTTCCCAAAACATGTCATACAAACAGCCAGTGTTCTATCTCAAACAGCTACACAGGGCAGCAACAGTTAGACGCTCAGGACCAGCAGGGGTTCCAGGGGTGATCCTCCAGAAGTGATGGTCTCCCTTCCCTTGCAGGACAACCTTTCCGTGCCCCTCACAGAGGAGGACCTGGATGGCTCCTCTGGTGTGTTGTTCCCCTTCTTCGACTCGGACACCAGCATGCTGTACATTGTGGGGAAGGTCAGTCTGCCTAGGAGCCAGCCCTCTGGACTCTCAATACAGGAGACGAAATATGCACAGCTTAGCTCTGTGGGTGTTCAGAAGACATCCTAGGGTCCTTGGAGTTTCACCCAACCTTGTTCCTCCCAAACTCCTCGTCCAGGTGGTGGTTCTCCACAGAGAATCTTTAAATTTGAAACTTAATAGCTCTCCTTGGGCGAGCATGTCCTGTATCTAGAATTCCTGTTCCCTATTCAATATGGCAGGAACAGCACCTCCAAGTGACTCCGACGATGGAACATGTCTCAGTGGCTGAGAACCAGGGTGGTATCTGAGGCCAGTCATCCTGACTTCCTCGTGGTTGTCATGTGGGACTTTTCTTAGGGCCTCTGCACTAGAGAAATGTAGGTGAGCCGGGGTTGTCAGTCAGGGACTTAGCCTTGGCAACTGGCAAGGTGAAAGCTTCCCGGCGTCCTTATAGGCTATGGGTCCACAGATGGTCCAGCTCTGACCCTCTGGCTTGCACTCCCCAGGGAGACGGGAACATCCGCTACTACGAGGTGAGCACCGAGAAGCCTCACCTGACCTACCTGACTGAGTACCGCTCCTACAACCCACAGAAGGGAATCGGTGAGTGGCACACCAAGGCCATGTGGGGGGGGGGGGGGTTTCAGGGCACCAGGGCCAGGCCTCGGTGCAGGAAAACATCAGACAGGAAGGGGATGACAGAGGGGTCTGTGGGCTGTATCCATCTGTTTCTTGATACCAGTATCAGCGCTGAAGCTTGGACGAGTTAGGACAAGCAAGTCACATTGGGGCTCTTGGCTCTGGAATTGCAAGGGTTTGGCTCTGGTGGTGCCTCTTGTATCAGCCGATTCAACTGATGGAGGAAGGGGGATCAGAAGGTCATCCTTATCTGTATAAATTTAAGGTCAAGGTAGCCTTATGTGTGACCTTGTATCAAAACAGAAGAGAAACAACGAACTGGAGTAACCATATTGGGAACATTTAGAAAGCCAGGTATAGTGATACACTTCTGTAATCCTAGGCTCATGATCAGCCTGGATTATATAACAGCAAGACCCTGCCTCAAAAAACCAAACAAATGAGGGTTTGTGTTGTATTGGCCAGTCATCTGAGCATTCAAGAGATAGAAGCTGGAGGGTCAAGAGTTCAAGGCCACTCTCTGCTACCTAATGAGTTTGAGGCTAGCCTTGGCTCTGTGAGATCCTGTCTCAAAAATAGAATACAAGACTGGCATTTAGGTTCCAGGCGTATACAGATGTAGGAATGGGATGAGGAAGGAGGGACCTTTGAGCAGAGTAGACCAACTCCAGCTGAAAAAGTTACCCCTCGAAGGCACGTGCTTAATCATGGAATCCTGCTGTGTTCCCTGGCTCAGGGCAGCACAGCTATTGGTCAGGAGCTGTTCACAGAGAGATTCGGGAGGAGGGCGGTCTGTGGTCAGAGGTGTGCAGTCTGCCTTCGCCCTGCCCACTGGACCTCTGCAGCCCCGGCCAGGCCAGGGTCTCTCATCTCTTCTTGCCCATCTGTCCATAGGGATCATGCCAAAGAGAGGCCTCGATGTGTCTTCCTGTGAGATCTTCCGCTTCTACAAACTGATCACAACCAAAAGCCTCATCGAGCCCGTGTCCATGATTGTACCCCGGAGGGTAAGTGCCTGCCGTGGGCCTGTCTCAGGGAGACACCCACCTAGAAGGACACAGGTGATCAGAATCCCAGATCCCAACCCAATACTGTGGGAGCCCTTACAGGGTCAGCATGGACGGCCCTGGGACGTGAAATGCCGAGGCTTGTCCCATCTCTGCTGTGCCGTCCTGGGCTCCTCACAGCAGGTTTGGGGAGAGAGAGACTCCAAGGCTCAGCCCTCACGGTCCCCATTTCTCCTGCAGTCAGAATCCTACCAAGAGGACATCTACCCGCCCACTGCAGCGGCCCAGCCCTCCCTGACAGCTCATGAGTGGCTCAGCGGGATGAACAGAGGTGAGGGAGGCTGGGAGCAGGCTACTGGGGTGGGGGAAGTGGAGTCCCGGAGGTCCCAGGTAGGTGAGAGGTTTGGTCTGGATCTTCATTTTGTTATGTTCTAGGGACAGGTCCTGGTCAGCCAGCCCTGTGCTCCACCCCACCCCCACTTCATGGCTGGTTTTATATGATACCAAGAGAACAGAGGCTTTGCCTACCCGGTCCCTAAACTCTGGTCAAGAGTCTGTCCCTCCGTAGAAACTGCTGTTGTGATTGCAGAGTGTCTGGCTGTCTCAATCCCCCATCCCTCACCATTTCCTCTGGTTATTCTGCGGCCCAAGATTCTCTAAGCAATAGGCCTCGGCCTGGCCGGATTCTGCCCCGTTCTTGTGAGCAGGAGGAAGCCAATGCAGGCTCCGCACCTCCACACTTCATGTCATGCATCCCTAGAGCATGTGAGACCTTCTACTACACGCCTCTTCTCGGTTGTGTTCGGCCCTTCGGCAGACCCTGCCCACCCCCCACCCCCATCTCCTGTGTCTGCAACACTTGCCTGAAGATGTCAAAAAAACAAAACAACAACACCAGTTTGCTTGCTAGATAGCAAGAGATAGTGGGTCTCTCGTTCCAAAGCAAAGCCGGAGCCAGGCAGGGTGGCCTTTGAGAGATCGGAGGCAGGAAGACCGTGTGTACGCAGCCACCCAGAGCTACCGAGTAAGTCTAGGGTTAGAAGGAGAGAAAGGACAGGCGTCTGGAGACAGCTCCAGTGTGCGCTATGCTGTTCCTACATGCTAGCCTCCTTTCCCACACATATAATTCACATGTTGGTACCCGATTGCCCCAGGATGGGTTCGTGCCTGTCTTCCGAAGCCTCTGCCGTGTCCCTTCATGCCCATGGTCACTCAGCCCTCCTCACAGGCTGCTGCTTCCACCCCCAGGGCCCATCATGATGTCCCTTAGACCTGGCTCCGAGCTGCTGGACTCGAAGACGCTGCCGCCAGAGAAACCCCTGTCCAATTCTGTGGTCAAAGTTTCATCTCAGCCCTTAGAACCTGTGACACAGCGGGTTGAAGATGGTGACCAGGCGCCCTTCTCTCTACGGGAAGAGAAGGTACCAAAGTGGGCCACGGAGCGTCAGCTGGAGGAGAAGTCCTGGCTCACTAACGGCTTTGATGTTTTCGAGTGCCCTCCACCAAAGACAGAAAATGAGGTAGGAGGGGAGAGGCCTGCAGGGTGGGAGAGGGTGGTGGGCTGCGAGGGAGATGTGGACAAAGGGCAGCCAGCTGGATGGTCTGGGCTGAGCCTTCATTCACCGGGAGTCCAGTCACCACGTGGGATGGGTGTGTAAACTTCAATGACCTGTGAAGTGCAGAAGGTATGACTGGGTGCCATTATGGTCCTAGTGCCGCACCGAGACTTTGAGACTTGCTCTTTTTCCAGCCAGTGTGCGTTAAGCATTTGCCGTATGCTAGGTGGTGTATTACTTACCCGCTGTGGACGGAATGCGAATGGAGACAGCCTCAGTTCCCACACTGAGAGAGGGGGGACTCACATTGCCACCCTAAGGAGATATCACAGACGTCTTGGGGAATAGAGAGACCCTCAGGGTTCCCAGCCTCTACTGGCTATTTTGTACAGTGATAATTACGGTAAGGGATTAGTTTTCCCTTCCCAAAGCAGAAAACTGACTGAGGACAGGTGCTACCGGTAACTTTTGCCTGTGTATTAGCAACTTTTGATTGTTTCTGCTGCTGCTGCTGCTACAAACACTTGGCAGAAACAACTTAAAGGAACTTTATTTGGGCTCACACCTCCCGCTGTTGTGAAGGAGGCACGGCAGCAGCAGCTTAGGGAAGCAGGTTACGTGGCATCCACAAGCCGGAGGCACAGAGAGATGGATGCTGGCACTCAGCCTTCAGCTCAGGACCCCAGCCCATTTGTCAAAGCTTCCTACAGTTAGGGTGGGTCCTCCTTTCCGCTAACTCAATCTGGAAACTCCAAAGGTGATTCTAGATCCCGCTGTGTTGTTAATATTAACCACATAGTCTTGCGATGGGAAAACCATCCAACAAACAAGCCCAAGTTTTTAGGCTTCAGGTCTCTTTGCTCTAGCCCTCAGGGGTCTGAGGAGGAGGGATAGGACACACACACACACACACACACACACACACTATCTGAGCTTCACTGCTGGATAAAGCAAGCCACGGCTTTTTTGCCACGGCTGAGAAATGGCTGTCCCTTACCAATCTCTTAACCACCGTCACCAAGCCAGAATTTCGTGGCTGAGCGTCTGTGCTATTGCCTGTCTCAGCCACCGAGACGACCTCACCCTCTTCCCTGTGCTTCCACAGCTGCTGCAGATGTTCTACAGGCAACAGGAGGAGATCCGGAGGCTCCGGGAGCTGTTAATCCAGAGAGAGGTCCAGACCAAGCAGCTGGAACTGGAGATCAAAAACCTGCGGATGGTCTTAGGACAGTTCTGAGCAGAGGCCTCCTCTATCCATGCCCTCAGGGACACCGCTAGGCTCTGTGGCGAGGTCCAGAACCAAACCGCAGGTCCCCGAGAACAACCACTATTTCTATATTTTATACCAAGAAAACAAAACTCTCGGTTGCTGAGAGATCCCAGTGGGACACGGTGCCGCTTTCCTGTCGTCTTCTCGAAGCTGCAGTTCCCGCCCTGGCTGGTTTAGATTACACCCTACCTTCTGCTGAATTCTGGTTTTAAGGGTTGGTGAGGAGCTATGACCTCCCAGATGGGAGAAAACTTGATAGATCTGGGAGGACTGGGGAGGCCAACCTGCCTGTGGTTTGCGACTCTGGCCATAGACGAGGAGGAGGCAGTTTTGGTCAGTGGGCTCATTCCAGAAGATAACCCCCCTTCTCCATCTGCCAGCTATGCTTTAACCGCTAAATTGTTTTTTAGAAATTTGAAAACCACTGCTCTGTTCATTTTATAGTGAGGAAACTGAGACCCAGCGAGAGACAAGTAAGATCTGTTTCCTGGCAGGGCTGGACTGAGGTCCTGTGTGCCTGGGTCTGTCTGACAATGCTGTTCAGTCCCACAGTAAGATCCGCTGGTTTTGCCTGCATCCATGTCTGGGTTTATCTGGCAACTTCTAACCGAATACTTCTCTCTGGTCTCCTTCTTCCATTTGAACAAGGGGAAGGTTCGAATGAGCTGCCCGCTCTTGTGGCTAGCGCCAGAAATTTGACTTTGACCGTGCCCTTAGAAGTGATGGCCCAAGTTGAATGCAGAAATTCACTCTGGTCCAGGGACTCAATCTGAGAGGAATGAGTGAAGATTTGGCTCAATTCTAAACCACAGACAGGCGTTCAAACCCATCCTTCCAACCAGAATCAGCCATGTGTGGGGGGACTGTTCCACAGGTGGGGGGGACTGTTCCACAGGTGGGGACACAGGTCTAGGTTGTGTCCATATCTGTTGACTCCAGGAGGGCAGAAATGTATTCCACCCAGGGTACCTAAAGTCCTCTGGGAGGTAGAGGGGTCCAGCACTGGATGTGGCAAAGCCCTGCCACCACCAGCCACCAGTAAGGGCTCTGGCTAACTGCACTGGGTGGGAAAATGGGTCGAGATGGCCTGGTCTGAGAGCCTGTGGCCCTCACTTGTGTGTCTTGTGCCTGCCGGTTCTGAGGCTCTTTTCTTTCTTGGTGTACAACAAGCCCAGCTGGAGCCTGAGAAGAACTTGAGACAAGGTTTACCACAGGAGATAACCCTTCTCCCATCCCCCACCTCCGTCACTCAGGGTCATGCTGGAATTCAAGCAAGAATTGCAGGGGCCGTCCAGGCTGACAGGTTTCGATCCACGTTGTCCATTAGCACCCCTCTGGATGCACATACGGGTGACCAGACCTGCTGACGAGCGAAGGGCGTGGCCCTCCGGACAAGCCGAATAGGTGGCTTCTGTACAATAGGGACAGGCACACTTTGGGCTCACATCCTGTTCCTGCATTGGCAATGGAAGCAGTACACATGACCACATCACTCGCTGTCGCTGGTATCTGCACACACCAGAGAGCCCTGTGCCCCTTGGTTTCTCCATCGCTGTTCTACACTAGGGCTCTACCCAGTGATGAGCTCCTTATAGTCCTCTGTGCTTCTGAGTAAGAGGCTCCAGGCCTGGAGCTCCTGGGATGGGGTTCTCTCTCTCTCCTCTCTCTCTCTCTCTCTCTCTCTCTCTCTCTCTCTCTTTTTCTCTTTCTCTCTTTCTCTTGCTCCCTCCCTCCTTTCATTTGTGAGCAGTATGTCAGTTTGCAAAGCTCCAACACCATGTTCAGAAGGCAAAATGGCCTCATAGTGAAGAAACCAACCAACCCCAAAACCACTAGCTGCCACTTAGGTGTGGCTAGGGTGTGGTCCAGGGAGCTTCCCACCACATCTGTACAACACCATCGCCTCAAAAAAGCTGTCCCCACTGTAAGGAACCCAAACCCAGACCTCACATTCAGGAACAGGTCACAGGCGGCTATGAACAAATTTGTTTTGTTTTTTTTGTTTTTTGGTTTTTTTTTTTTTTTTTTTTTTTTTACAGCTAGAATAAATTATTTAAATTATTTCATAGCAAGGGGGAGGGATAGGTAATTTTTATCAGATATTTTTTTAAGTCATCTTTTTCTTTTTTTAAAGATTGTTTTTTATGTTCTTGAGCTAATGGAGCAACACTTCCCACTAAGGCAGTGTCCACCCAAGCAGTAAAGAAGCCCTCATCTCCTTCCTTCATGCCTTGGGAGCTCCCTTTCTGCTGACTCAGGAACTTTGTGTGGATGAAGAGAGTGCTTGCAGATGAGATTGGACCCACCTAACTCTAGAGTAATTCTGCTTCCTGGAGCAAAACTTGAGGTCGGGTCCAACAGGTGAACGGGAAGTAAGAAACAGACCTACACTTTTCGTATGAAACCGTGCCTGAAGCCGTTTGAGTGATTGTCTTAATGTCTCTTAAATCCCTTGTACCTTTGTAAAAGAAAATAATTAAGAAGTAAAAGTTAAAATAGATACAGAATCGTGCAACGGAAGAATATGACAATCATCCGTGGGTGGTAATTCCCACCTGTAACCCCAGCACTTGGAAGGCTGAGGCAGAAAGACTGAAAACTTCAGACCAGCCTGGGCAAAGAGCCAGAGACCCTGCCTCAACCAAAATAATCATAATAAAACACCAGACGCAATGTTGTAATGCTTGGCGATTTTCTTTTGTTAATTCGTTCTATACAAGTATCAGTTTATCACTAGGTGTCTGGAACCCTGGCTGGCAAACCCTTGGATTTTCACCCGTGGTTGAGAGAATTCGCGAGGGACTGGATAGGGCAGGGTAGTAAGACTGCTCTAGAAAAGTGAAGCTTCCTGAAGGCCACACCTCCAAGTGAATGGTGACAGCACCAGCTATACCTCAAGCAGCAACTGCTGGAAACAGGGTGGGTCGTCCACCAGTCAGCAGGAGAGATCAGAGCATCTTTAGGCCTGGGGCTTTGAAGTTTTAGCCTGAAGGTAATTGGGGTTTCCTGGAAGTCTATTCCAACCTCACCCCCACCCTGTCCCCTCAAGGCTGACCACGGGGAGGAAAAGGCCAATGTGGGGTGTAGGAAATATGGGCCCTCTGGGCAGGCCACACCACGCATCTCCTCAGTCAGAAGCCCAGCATCACCAAGCGGAAGCTCACCTTTTCCAGGGAGCCCATTCGTGCAAGCACCCGCGTTTCTATCTATAGTGGGTGGCCTCCTCCTCCTCGGGATGAAAGAGTGGAAGGATGGGGCGTGGCGAATCCATTAATAGGCGGGACCAATCATCAATTCTTCCAGCAGGTCATTCTTTGCCCCTTCAGCCTGCACTTGAGAGCTGGGTCGCCCGCCCCGCCCCGCCCCGCCCCGCCCCGGGCAAGGTTTCGATTTCTGCAGCAACTCCACACAGGACCACGCTGCACAGAGGACAGCGGTTGCCACTGAGAATGGCGAGCGGAACTGCCGAGGCGCCGGCGCCCGTTCAGCCCGACGGTGCGTTTGGCTGGCGCTGTCCCGAGCACAGCGAACGCCCGGCCGAGCTCTTCTGTCGCCGCTGCGGCCGCTGCGTGTGTGCGCTCTGTCCCGTTCTGGGTGTGCACCGCGGCCACCCGGTGGGCCTGGCCGAGGAGGAGGCTGCGCGCGTGCAGGTGGGAAGCCGGGAGGGCGTGCACCGCGGGTCTGAGAGCCAGTCGAGGGAGAGCCAGGTCTTACCGCCAAATCCCGTTAGGACCGGGGAACTTAAAGAGGCCCTGAGGTCCCCTAGATAGTAGATGTAAGGTTGGGAGGCAGAAACCCACGGAAGAGCAAAGGTTCCTCAGACCGCCAGCGAAGCTTCCCAAGATTGCCTTGGGGTATTGGGAGGCTCAGGTTGGTATCCACACGTCCTTCTGCCAGGGCAGCTCCCTGACCAGAGTCGAGGGGACGTTCGCCTAAAAGAGCACCAGGGAGGATGAAGTGGGGGAAATTGAGGGTTTAAAGCCAACCTGTGCTATGAAGGGAGACTATCTCAAAAGACCGGATTGTAGAAAAAGAAAAATGGATGCATGCGTGTGTTCCGCGAAGCCTGGAAATGTCTGGCCTCTGGAGTTCATAAAAGGCCATTCTGAACTGGGGCCTGGTGGCCTACATTATTCTGCAAAGTCCTCTTCCTGCCATGAATCCGGCTCCTCCCTCTTGGCAAACATGTCACTGTCCCCTCCCCATTCCACCCCCAGCAGCTGCGTGTCAATCACAGGCTTATCTTCTATAGCTAAGGAAAAGCAGAAACTATCCTCAGCTCTATCTGAGGAAGGCAAGCTAAGCAGAGCCTTCGGAATCCTCAGGACTGATTTTATCATGTTTATCTCCCAGAAGTCTTCTTAACTGCCCGTAGCACCTTCCTTCTGCTCTCCCCAGACTTAACCCCCTTGACAAGTCCCCAAGCTGAATCGGGCCTGCGGGAGGACAGTCTGGCTAGTGGAGTCCTTCCAGAACCTTCCTTCGGTACCTATGAAATGACTGTTAATAATGATCCTCAAAGACTGCTACTCGGAGATGGAGATCCAAGGCTATTTTCCAAAGATGTAGCTCAGACGTCTCCCTCTGCCAATGCATTGACCTAGGCACCCTTCCTCTACCTACTGACACCTACTGACACAGCCATTCCTTCATCAACACATTCAGCACAATGCCCTGTACCGTGAGCTAAGTCCTAAGTCAGGAGGCCCTTCCCCCAGCCTCCCACCTCCAAACCCCCACTGCCTACCCCCTCAACCCACACCCCCATCCTCTAAATTCCAACTCCTACCCCTAACTCCCCACCCCCATCCCCTCAACCCCCACCCCTCAACCCCCTCCTCTTCAACCCCCCACCCCCAATCCCCTAACCCACCAACCCCCTACCCCCACCCCCACCTCCCAACCCCCATCTCCTCAACCCCCACCCCCCACCCCCTATCCCCATCTGGAAGAGTTGCCTGGCTGGTCAGGGAAAAGGTAGTAACATTGTTATGTACTAGATATCATACTCAGGAGCCCATGGTGGTGGTCAGCAAGGGCAGGAAGCCATGCAAGCCTTTCCCAGGAAAGCACCATTGCTCAACCCCATGTCACCACACGACTTTGGGCAAACTACTGACCTTCAGAACCCCAGGTATTCCTCTTAGTCACGTGGCTCAGCAGGTGGAGTTCAGTCCCTGGTAGAAAGAAAGAGAGCTTGATAGCTTGAAAGTGAGTTTTCCTTTTTCTCCTGACCCTTGTCACAGAAACTAATCCAGGACTGTTTAGAGTGTTTGGCAACCAAGAAGAAACAATATGCTGACAACATAGCCCAGTTGGAAGACGCTGGGGAAAGGCTCAAGGCAAGTGGACACATCTGTTTTTCTCAACACAGATGTCCCCAATATCCCCCAGGGTCAGGGGTCCAAACAAGCTGGCGGGGGAGGGGGGGAGTGGTGGAGCACTCTTAAAGGGTCTTGAAAGAACGAAAAACGATGAATTTCAGTACAAGATCACAAAGGAAGCGCGCATGCAGGTGAGTGGCCCTGAAGGTCTGTTTCACGAGCTTTGTGAAGCCTCTGCCCCGAACCTCACTGGGCAGCGGTTCAGCTTCCTCCTGTCCACCAAAGCCAGGACTCTGTCTTTCCTCGGCAAGACCAGAGGAACTTGGCCCTCCATCCTCACACACCCCAAATTGCTTTAAGGAAAGCAAATCAGCTCAGGCAGGCAAGCAACTCTTTCTTGGTTATTGGCCATGGTACACAGAGTGTAAATCTAGTCCGTAAGTACATGCTTCCTTCAGCCTCACCCCTTCATACAACGTTATTTCGTTATTTTACCGTGTGCTGCAGATTGAACCCAGACCCACCCACAGGGTAGGCAAGAGTTTTTCCCACTGGGCTATTCACATTTCCCGACCTCTCTTTACTTTATCTGCGAGTGGGATGAAAATGTGAAAATTTTATTAAAATTGGAGTCTCTGCAAAGTCTCTTTTTAAAAGGGATTTTAGTGGCATGGATAAACTACACACATGAAGGGCTTCCTACAACATCTTCAGATATGTGTAGAATGTAATTTGATCGTATTTACCCATTTCCTTCCCTTTTCCCCTCCCACTGATTTCATCCTTTGTGTATGTAGGTACCAATGAGTTCAGCTGGGGTGACATAAAGGAACATGGAACATGGGAAACATGTCTGTCTTGAGGCAGGGTCTTAAGCTAACCAAGCTATTTCAAACTTACTCTGTCTCCGGCTGGCCTTGAACTCATGAACTTCCTGCCTTAGCTTCCTTAGTATTTGGGATTACAGGCCTTATTTAAGGCCAGGATCACTTGGTTGGTTGGTTGATGATTGATTCAGGATCTCCACTACATAAGCAAGGATTGATAGGGGCCAACAAGATGGCTCAGCACTTGCTGTCCAAGTCTGACAACCTGACTTCAAGCCCCAGATCCCACAGTAGTAGAAAACAGACTTCCAAAAGTTGTCCTCTGACAACTGCAGCTGTCCTCATGCACAACACACACACACACACACACACACGCACACACACACTAATAAATAAAAGTTTAAAAACAGCAGGGTTCTGGGCTCAAAACAGTAAATCCGTTCAAAAGGACCAGGCAAGTGATCGTAGAAAAATGTCTCCCCCGGCTTCCTGCAGGAGGATCAAAGGGAAACGTGAATCGAGTGTCAGCAACTCTTAAACATTTTACCCTGAAACAATTCTAGATTCATGGGTAACTGCGAAGGTCCTGTTCCCTCACTTACTCGGCTAAGGGTTACTTCGATGACCCAACTGTCCCTCAGTGCCGAGCACAGAATCTAATAGTGTCTGTGCCTTAAACCATGTCTCTACATGGATTAGGATAGGTGATGATGGGTCTTGAAAGAAGACCTGCTTTACTGTTCCAAATTTCGGCTCTTTAGCTGGGTGTGGAAGCCCACACCTGCAATCCCAACACCCAGATTCTAAAGCAGGATGTTTGCTGCAAGTTTGAGGCTAGCCTGAGCTATATAATGTGTTGCAGGGCATCCTGGACATACAATGTAAGATGATTCTGTCTTGGGCAGAAAGGGCCAAAAGACAAACAAAAAACCAAACAAGCCAAGAATGGTACTCATTGTTTTAAAAAATTTATTTGTTATATGTGAGCACACTGTAGCTGTCTTCAGACACACCAGAGAGGGCATCGGATCCCATTACAGATGGTTGTGAGCCACATGTGGTTGCCGGGATTTGAACTCAGGATCTCTGGAAAAGCAATCAGTGCTCTTAACCACCGAGCCTAAGGGATGGTACTCATAATTCCACAACATGGGAGGCCAAAGCCCAAGTATCTCAAGGTCAAGGCTAGCCTGAGCGATATTCCGTCCAAATTTATGAACATGGGCTGTCCCTTGGTTTATTTAGGCCCCTTTGTTTGATCAGTGTCTAAGTGTCCCACACATTCAACACATAGTATTCAAACTCAGCTTGTTTTTAATCTATTTTTTAAATGTCTTTTAATTGTGTGATGTGTGTGTGTGTCTGCCTCATGTGTTTGGATGCCCACAAATGCCAGAATAGGGTATTAGCTCGGTCAGAGCTGGAACTGCATACAGGTGCTTGTAATCACAGAGCTGCCCATTGTGGGTGCTAGGATCCAAAACTCCTTGCCAGGCGACAGTTAAAGTCGTGGTTGTCAGTCCCTAGCCCATGCCCTCCGAGGCTGTGTGCTCCCCTGTGGTGGCAGGGGTGACCCTGACCTCACCTGCTGTCCTAGAGGCTCCCTCACACACAACAATGACCCAGGCACTGTTCTCTCTGAGTCTCTGTTTTGGACAGTGAAGTTTACTTGTTTGGAGCCGGGGCTTTACCTGTGTCTCCAGGTTGGCCTTGTGTGTACGTGTTCATACCTGAGTTCATGCAGGTGAGAGTGCAGATATGTGCACGTGATCGTGGGGTCAGAGGTCGGCTCCAAGCGTTGTCCTCAGTCGCTCTCCCACTGAGTGCGGAACTCACAGGTTCAACTGTGGTGACTGCCCTTTGAGCTCCAGGCCTCCAGTGATCTGCCTGCCTCTGCCTCCTCGGTGCTGGGCTCACGGCTTATTTTTAAAACATTATCTTTGTTTTATGTGTGTGAGTGCTTTGCCTTCATGTATGTCTATGTGCCACATGTGTTCATTGTCTGTGGGGGTCCTGGAAATGAGCCACCACATAGGAAGCAAATCCGGGCCCTGTGTAAGAGCAGCGAGTGTTCTTAACTGCTGGGCTGTCTCTCCCGTGCACTCGACGTTCATGTTAGTCCTGGAGATCCGAACTCAGGTCAAGCCTGAGCAGCAAGCTGTCTCCCCAGACAGTCCCTATACTCCATTTTATTTCTTTAAGCAGTTTTATTACATTTTATTTGAGAGAGAGAGAGAGAGAGAGAGAGAGAGAGAGAAGGAGTTGGGTCTCTCCTACCCAGTAGATCTCAGGGATTCCATTCATGTTGGCAGACTTTGTCTTTACCCGCTGAACCACAACCAGCCATTGTTTAATCTTTGTGTTGTTCTGAGACAGGGTTTCTGTGTACCCCAAGTGTGTGTACCCCAAGTGTCCTGGAACTAGCTCTGTAGACCAGGCTGGCCTTGAACTCAAGAGATCTTCCTGCCTCTGCCTCCTAGGATTAAAGGTGTACGCAATTTTGGGGGGTATTTCTGTAGGATCTAGGCTGCTCTTAGGGTCACTGTGTAGACCAGGCTTGAATTTACGATGATCCACCAGCCTTGGCTTTCTGATTGCTGGAACTGCAAGCAGTTCATCACAGTGCCCAGGTTGCCTCTTACCTGAATTCTCCTGTTTCATCCTCCCAAATGCTTGGGAGTTCAGGCATGTGCCACTATGTCATACTGTGATACGTTTACAGATGAGGAAGAAAAGTAGGAGATGAGAGAGAGAGAGAGAGAGAGAGAGAGAGAGAGAGAGAGAGAGAGAGAAAGAGACAGAGATTGTGTGGGTGAAGCTGACATTGCCCGCTGAAGCAAACCCAGGGATTTAGAATGTACAAATGAAAGACCCATAAAAGATTCATGTCTGAGCCAGACAAAGAGCTCTCACTCCCTGTAGTCGAGGCTGCATGAGAAGCTGAGGCAGGAGTTCAAAGCCAGCCCAGGCAGTTTAGTGAGATTCTATCTCAAAAAGAAAATAAACAGTAATCAAAAAAAAAAAAAAAAAAAAAACACTCAAAAAACAAAGCTAACAAAAACAGTCTTTCAACCCTACCTTTGTGTAGCTGACCAAATGCTTGGGGTAAGCAGGGGATCTGCTGGTTGAGAACTTGGGTTCAGCACCTACAGGCCTCCATCAAAACCAGCCAGGGCGGGGTGACAAATACTCACAATCTCAGAACTGCGGAGGGAGAGGCCAGAGACTCAAGAGTCAAGGTATCCTCAGCCTCAAGTTTAAGGTAACGGAGGGTGGGAGGGACTGTGGGAGCCACCTCTCAGCCATTGCCCCGCTGGGAGGAACAACCTGCAGTTCCCTTGTCCTTCCCTCTAGTTTCTCCTCACAGAAGGGAGAGAGCTGGAAGGGCAGCCGAGGCACACCGTCTGAGGCTGGTGCCAGACCATCATCAACAGGGGCTGGAATGACTCCCCTCAAACCCTGGCTGCCCCACCCATGAGAGCCCCTCAGTGGAGTTGTCCACTCATGCCCCGGAAGGAGCTATCTGCCTTCTCCTCAAAGGCCCCTCCTTCCCTCCTGTAGAGGCCCAGAAGGTGGAGTCACAGAGCAGGCAGCTAATTCCCTCACCCTTCCTTCACCCAGCTTCCTGGCTGGTCAGATTCTTTCCTGCAGGCAGTCCTAAGGCGCCATCCCCACCCAGCCCGTGCAGCCCCCGACTCTGTTCAGCGTGGGATTCCAGTTTCACTTTGACTTCTGACTCCATAGGACCTAAACTGCAGCCAACTTCCTGATTCTTTCTCCTCCCTCCTCCTTTCCTTCTCCCTCTAAGTGTGCCTGTCTCTGTCTATCTGTCTCTCTCCCTCTTCCTCTCCCTCTATGTGTGTCTGTTTCTCTCTGTCTGTCTGTCTCTATCTCTGTCTATCTCTGTCTTTGTGTCTCTGTCTCTTTCTCTGTTTCTATCTCTCTGCTTCTGTCTCTCTCTGTCTCTGTCAGTCTTTGTGTCTCTCTGTCTCTCTCTGTCTCTGTCAGTCTTTGTGTCTCTGTCTCTATTTCTGTCTGTCTTTGTGTCTCTGTCTGTCTCTGTCTATCTCTATCTCTGTCTTTGTGTCTCTCTCTGTCTCTGTCAGTCTTTGTGTCTCTCTGTCTCTCTCTGTCTCTGTCAGTCTTTGTGTCTCTGTCTCTATTTCTGTCTGTCTTTGTGTCTCTGTCTGTCTCTGTCTATCTCTATCTCTGTCTTTGTGTCTCTCTCTGTCTCTGTCTATCTGTCTTTGTCTTTGTGTCTCTGTCTCTCTCTGTTTCTGTCTCTCTGTCTCTCTCTGTCTCTGTCTCTCTCTGTCTCTGTCTATCTCTGTCTTTGTCTTTATGTCTCTGTCTCTCTCTGTTTCTGTCTCTCTGTCTCTCTGTCTCTCTCTGTCTCTGTCTTCCTCTCTGTCTCTCTCTCTCTCTCTCTGTGTCTCTCTCTTTCTCACCCTTGACAGTCTTTGTGACAGAGAGGATCTTCAGGACTACTTGGAAGTCAGCTTAGCTGGAATGAACAATGGCTCCCGTTGGTCTCTCTCCAGGGTAATGGGTCACTCCTAACACGGGCTCATCACTCAAGGCTTTGGGACGTCTTTTCTCCCATTCATGCACTAACCAGGCCCAAGCCACCTGCTTTTTGAGACCACACTGGGTCACACCCATTCGGTATTCTGTGGCTGTGGACAAGAACACAGTTTCTTGCCTTCCTTTGGTCATTCGATAAAGATACACCAGGAACACACTGAGTCATGTTCCAAATAAGGCCACGGATGCTTGACCTGATCCCAGCACCTAACACTGCTTAAAGCCTCTGAAGGACACACAGAGACACATCTCATCTCTTGCCAAAGGGAGGGTACATCTCGGTAGCTAAGGGCTAGTCTTAGTCCTTAGATGTTCAGGACTCACTATGCAGGCTGAGCTGTATGAAAGTTTTCATGAGGGAAGGAGCTGCTCTAGTTTTTAGATTCCATTTTTCTAGATGCTTTCTGCTTTTTCCATTGTATAAGTAGGCCTGTGAAGGCATTCCTTTTTTAAATTTTACACTTTATTCTATGTGTCTGGGTATTTTGTCTGCATGTGTGGCTGTGTACCATCTATGTGCCTGGTGCTCACGGAGGCCAGAAGGGGGCGACAGATCCCCTGGAACGGGAGTTACAGAGGGTTGTGAGGCATCCTGTGGGTGACGGGAACTGAACTTGGGTCTTCTCTCCAGCTCTGAGACCCTTTTATAGTGGCAAATATAGATATAAAAACGGTGACTCTTGAGGAGCCCTTTCTGGGGCATGAACTACATTCACAATGTGTCCAAACTTGAAGGCCTTACTACTTCCAGAACTTGTTTGTGATCTCAAATAGAAATTCTGCCTGGGTGTGGGGGTTTGTGTCTGTGATCTCAACATGTGGGGGGCAGAAGTGTTGTGGGGCATCTACCAGAGAAGACTGTTTGGACACGGGTGTAAGCCAACAGAAATCTTTCTGGCCGGCTGGCAACTACACCGGTGTTTGGGAGCCCAGTGTGGCCTCCAGCCTTTCTTAGGGTGAGCTTTTAAGCACAAAAACATATCCTGGGTTGACATCCTTCAGTTAGCAAGAACAGTTAGCCAGAGGCAGAACTAGAAGCCAAAAAGCAAGGTGAGTACGTTTACAGACTTTCCCAGGTTAGGCCTTGTTTTCATCTTTGACAGGCAGTGCTGTCTGTGTGCTGGGTTGCGTAGCCTAAATGGTTCTTCTATCATGAAGTCTGTTGTGCTAAGGTCAGGGGCCCTAACCTTAAGTCTGTTACAAAGGCAGGATAGCCATGAGTTCAAGGCCAGCCTAGAGTATATATATATAAGCTCCAAGCTAGGCAAGGGCATATATCCTACTGCAAACAAAGAACCCTGCCTAGCAACAAATCCAAAACAAACAAACAAATAGGAACTGAAAGCAGAGCTGGTAGAGGATCTGGGATCTGTCCCTAGCACCTGTGCCAGGTGGCTCCTGGCCACCTGTAGCTCCGGCTGGAGAGCTGATGCCTTTTGTCCTCACCTGCGTTCATATTCGCCAACTTGTACCCACACACAGGCACATACTATAATTATTTTTTAGATCAACTAAATTTTAGAAAAGAAGAGAGAAAGGAAACAAGTCATTACGCAGTCACTACCCAGGCCCCTTCCCAGCCTCGGGTAACCTCCTCCCTACTTCCTGTCACTGGGTGGTGCTTTTTAATGTTTTATTTCATTTAGGACATGTCTTCAAGCTCCCATAGTGTAACACACATCCAAACCACACTGCACTCTGATCACTTTGTGCCTTGTATTGCATACAATTGTATTCTAATGCGATTTATATAATTAGCACACCTGAGTGCCCTATGCTGAAAACACAGCCCAGCTACCGTCCGCGTAGAAACGCTTGCTTGCTCAGAGGCTCAGCACGGAGGTCTTTTCATACATTTTCAGCGTAGTCCCCAAAAGAGGAAGCAGTGGTCAAGGTTCTTTGTGTCTCCCAGTGTAATGTTATACTCTAAGTTAGATGCTGGGAAGCAAACCCAGGGCCTCCTGCAGACCTAGCAAGCTCTCCACTGAGCTGCACTCTAAGACTTTTTACGACTTTGCTATATTTAGTTTTAGACATTTTGCTATCCTCACTTTAAAAAATTTCCATTTCATTTTTTTTTTAGTTTTAATTTTTCATACAGTATATTTTGATTGAATTCTTTCCCTTCCCTCAAATCCTCTCCAAGATTTTTGTGGGGGGGGGGGGGCAGGGGACGGGGTTCCTTTTGTTTTTGTTTCTAGACAAGAGCTCCAGAGACCCAGGCTGACCTTGAACTTCCTGTGTCGTTGATGACAACTTTAACTTCTGCTCTTCTTGCCCCCACCTTTGTGGGGTGTGCCACCGTAACCTCTGTGCCCAGGGCATAGTGCATGTTGGGAAAGCTCTACCGACTGTGCTATGTGCCCAGCCCACAAAGGGAACGTTAAGCGGGCATGGTGGTTACATTCAATCCCAGCACACAGAAAGGAAGCTAATGTAGAAGAATTGGGAGTTAGAGGTCATCTGGGCTACCAAGAAAGACATTGTTTAAAAAAAAGGAGAGGAGGAGGAAGAGGGAGGAAGGCGGCAGGAAGGCTCTTTAGCTGGCTGAGGTGCTGTACACCTTAATCTTAGTACTCGGGAGGCAGAAGCAGCTACTCTGTGAGTTCAAGGGCTGGTCTACTGAGTGAGTCCCAGCACAGCCAGAGCTACACAGAGAAACCCTGTCTCAAAACCATTTGCTGGTGCTTAGAAAAACTTTCTTTTTCTACACGTGGCCTCTTGCTTTGACCAGCCACCTTGCTGGGCTCGTTCCGTAGACGCCGTTTTCCGTTCTAGACTTCCTGGAGAACGTCTAGTCTACCATTGGCTTTTTTTCCCCCCTTTAAGGTTTATGCAGACTCAAGTAAAGCCTGGCTGACCCAGAAATTCACAGAACTCAGACTACTCCTCGATGAAGAGGAAGCCCTGGCCAAAAGACTCGTGGATAAAAACGCACAGCTCACCCTCCAGGTGTACAGGGAGCAAGTAGAGTCTTGCGAGAAGCAGATTGAGGTCATGGATGATGTCGCTACCAGGGTGTGGGGCATCAGCCAGGAACCCAACCCTGTTCAGCTGCTGCAGGTACGGCTGGGCTCCCTCATCTCCAGCTGGTACAGCTGGGCTCCCTCATCTCCAGCTGGTACGGCTGGGCTCCCTCATCTCCAGCTGGTACGGCTGGGCTCCCTCATCTCCAGCTGGTACGGCTGGGCTCCCTCATCTCCAGCTGGTACGGCTGGGCTCCCTCATCTTCAGCTGGTACGGCTGGGCTCCCTCATCTCCAGCTGGTACGGCTGGGCTCCCTCATCTCCAGCTGGTACGGCTGGGCTCCCTCATCTCCAGCTGGTACGGCTGGGCTCCCTCATCTCCAGCTACATCCTGCTACTCATATGGCACCTGGACCACTGCCACATCAAACACAGTCTTTACACACTAGGGAAGTGCACAGGACTGTCCCCAGCCATCCGATAAACTTTATTACCACCACACAGGTAGGTGGTCAGGAAGTACACACTGCTAGGATAATTAATGTATCTCTTGAATTATAAATAGTCCCAGCAGCAGCCTTTCCCAGGGCCCCCAAGTTGCAGGCACTTGGTGAATTGTCTTAATGTTCTATTGCTGTGAAGAGACACTATGACCATGGTAACTTTTTTTTTTTTTTTTTTTTTTTTTGAGACAGGATTTTCTTTTCTTTCTTTCCTTCTTTTTTTTTAATAGCCTCGGCTATCCTGGAATTAGTTCTGTAGACCAGGCTGGCCTTGAACTCTCAGAGATTCACCTGGCTCTGTCTCCTAAGTGCTGGGATTAAACATGTTCACCACCGCCACCCAGCTGATGATGGTGACCTTATAACAGAAAGTGTTTAATTGGGGCTGGCTCAGAGTTTCAGAAGCTTAGTCCCCACTGCCATTATAGCAGAAGGCATGGCAGCCCGCAGGTAGACATGGTGCTCAAGAAGTAGCTGAGAATTCCATACCCAGATCCACGGGTAGCTGGAAGAGAGTTTCTGAAACCCCAAAGCCCACCCACAATGGCACATTTCCTCTAACGAGGCCACACCTCCTAATCCCTCTCAAGTAGTGCCACTCCCTGATGACTAGGCATTCAAATATATGAACTTATGGGGGCCATTCTTACTCAGCCAACACATGAATCTTAGCTCAAATATTTACCAGAGATCTTCATTAAGGCTTCTGGTAGATAAGACTTAGGGGTGGGGAAGGAGGGCTCACTGGGTTCACATTCCAGTAGAATCAGAAACTGTACCTGGCCAGGACTGGTGACATGCGGCCTGTAAGCCCAGCGTAGGAGGTGGAGGTAGGAGGGTCAGGAGTTCAAGGTTCACCTAAGCTCCAGAAAACCCTGTTCCAGCAAAACAAAATAAAACAGAATTTAATTGAGGCCCCCACATATTGAGGTGCGTCTCCACTGAGACAGACCCTCATCATGGCCTGGACCTTAGTGCTGGTGCCTGGTCATTCCTCTTCACTGGGGCCCTCTTAGGCACCCTGTGGGAAGGGCAGAGAAAGGGAAGGAGGGAGAAATAAAGGGAAAGAAGCATGAGAGGAGGCGGCAGGAGCAGCTCTAGCTGAGCAGTCTCCCTAGGGCACGGCTCATCTAGACCATGGTGGCGAGGCCGAGTGGGTACGCAAGGTTAGATGCAGCTTGCCGTCCCTGGAACCATTTTGACCCTGTGCCGGTCCGGTCCACACAGGCATATATAGCCACCAAGCCAGAGATGGGACAGCATATGAGGCCCTCGGAGCTGAACCACCCTGTGCCCCTGTCCTTTGAACCTGTCAAGAACTTCTTTAAGGAGTTTGTGGACGCCATCAGGAACACGTTTCAGACACCAATGGACACTCGCCTAAAGGAAAGTGAGTTGCCTAAGACCGATTCGTGAGTCCCTGCTCCCTGTGCTGTGCACCGGACAAGAGCAACTTAGGGAAGGAAGTGCTTGTGTTGGCTCCGGGTTGCAGCCTGCTGTGGGGACCCATGGCCGCAGGCGCGTGAGGCCGCTGGTCTCTCCGCATCTGTCAGGAAGCAGAGGGAGATGGTTCTGGGGTTCGACTCACAGGCCCCAGCTATGGAGTGGTATTTCCTACAGTTAGGATAAGCCATCCCAGTCTAGATGCCCCCTTGAAGATGCCCAGAGATTTGTTTTATGCAGACTTAAATCCCAAGCTGACAATCAAACCCAGCATACTCCACTAACGCCTTACCCAGAGAAACAGACACAGCTGACTACTTAAGACACAGCTTTCTCACAGGATGCCCTGCCGGGGTAGTTAGGCGCTCCTGGCTTGGTGTCCAAACCACCCCGATCGCCACCCCCAGTACCTGAAAATGGAACCTGGGGCCTCAAGCATGAAGTAAGCACTCTGCCCCTAAGGCGGGGGCCCCACTCTCTTTATTTTGAGAGCTTCTCTGTTAGGTCACTCAGGCTGGCCTTGACCTTTCAACCTTCCAGACTCAGTCTCCTGCGTAGATTACAGGTATGTGCCACCATGTCCCATTCCAAACCATCCTTGACAGCTGATGCCACCTGTGCCTTTCCCTCTTTCCCCAGCCACCATTTCCAGGGCTGATCACAGCAATACCTTGCCAACCTTACCCTCCTCTTCTGCCCAGGGCCAGTCCCACCATCCCTGCGGTGGCTGACACTAGGAGCCTTTTTACTGACTGGCTCACTCCCCTGCCTGCCACTCAAACTCTGCCCTACACCTTCCAAGCCCTCCCCCGGTGACCTGGGGCTTTATGAAATGGACACTTGAGCCCTCCTCAACCACAGTTAGTTCCTGGAGGGCAGTACCCACTTGGGGGTCCAGCTCTGAAAGGGCCCACAAAGCAAACCAGGTCCTCTGAGTGGGAAGTGGGGGGTGGGAGGTGGGGTATGGGGGGCTGAGGGCAGGGGTAGAGATAGGGAGCTGGGAAGGAGCACACAGCTGTGAAGTCACCCTGCCACCTTGTCCAGTGCACCTGGCTTTCTAGGCTCCTATGACAGAGACCCTGCCTGGGAGGCTGCTGTCCAGGGTCAGGCACAGTGTTACATCTAAGTGTTCTCTGTTCCCATTGTTGCTGTGATCCCTGGAGAAACAGGCTCCAGGCACCAGGAAAAACAAACGCAGAGGTCCTGAGGGGAACGGAGAGTGAGCTCAGCTTGCTGAAGGGAGTGTAAATGGTTAGCTCACCGGAATGGGCAGGAGGAGAGGAGGAGGGTCAAGAGAATGGGGTGGGGGAAGGGCAGGGGCCAGGCTTGTCTTGGTTTGCTTTCTATTGCTGTGACAAACACTATGAGCAAAGGCAGCCAGAGGACAGGATTCACTTCACATTACAGCTAACAGTGGGGGGGGGGGGGGACTCAAGGTAGGAACAGAAGCAAAGACTGAGCTGATTACTTACTGCCTTGCTCCCCATAGCCTGCTCAGCCCTTCTTACACACCCAGGCTTACCTGCCCAGGGATAGCACCACCCACCGAGGGTTGGGTGCTCCCACATAAATCTGTAATCAAGAAAATGTCCTCCAGTGTCAGGCATAGTGGATCACACTTTCCATCCAAGGACTTGTGTGGGGAGTGAGGCAGAGGAAGGTGGGTCTCTGTGAGTTTGAGGTGAGCCTGTCTAACATAGCAAGTTACAGGACAGCCAGGACTACATAGAGAGACCCTGCCTCAACCCCCTCCCAAAAAAGCCAGGTGGTGGCAGCGCCTCTAATCCCAGCTTTCAGGGAGCAGATGCAGGAAGATTTCTGAGTCCAAGGACAACCTGGTCTACAGAGTGAGTTCCAGACAGTCAGGGCTACAGAGAGACCCTGTCTCAAAGGGAGAGAGAGAGGAGAAACAAAACAAAACAGACAAGCAAAAACCAAGGAAAATGCCCCACAAACTTGTCTGCAGGCCAATCTGATGGTGACCGGTGACCGAGGTCTTCTCAGACAAGGCTCTTCTTGTGACAGCCTCACAAGAGACTAATCAGGGTGGGATGGAGCGAGTGGAAGGAAGTCGTGTGGAGTGGGGGAAGTGTGAGAAGTCTGAGCTCCCCAAGGCTTATCTCACGCAGGCACTGTCATGAATGACTCCGGCGTTGCCACGGTGATGAAGGAGGCCTTGCGGGCAAGATACAGGGCAGACAGGGGCCCCCAAGGAGGTGTTCCCTAAGGTGCCCTCTTGCTGGAACAACCTCTGCCCTTTGCTCTTTCCCAGCCCTGAACCTCTCTGCAGGCTTAGCTGGGCTTTGTGTGACACACTTTACTCTTTTGAATACGTTATTAGCATGTACTAATTATACATAAAAATGGGTTTCATTAGGACATTTTTACACATTCACATAACATATTATGGGTGTGTGCTCTTGCATTACCCTCTCTTACTTTTTTAAGATTTTTTATTTTATATTTATGGGTGCTTGGCCTGAGTGCGTGATTGTGCACCACGTGTGTGCTGCCTGAGGAGATGAAAAGAGAGCCAACATATGGGTGCTGGAACTGAACATGGGTCCTCAGCCAGTGCTCTTAAAGGATGAGCCATGTCTGCAGTCGCCCGTTACGCTCTCTTATCCTCTCCCATTACCAGTCACTCTAGTCCTCTGCCTCCCATTACCAGTGCTCTCTGCTGCTTTCATGTCTGTGAGTGTGTGTGAATGTGTGTGAATGTGTGTGAGTGTGTGAATGTGTGTGTGAGAGTGTATGAATATGTGTATGAATGTGTATGTGTGTGAATGTGTGTGAGTGTATGAATATGTGTATGAATGTGTGTGTGTGAATGTGTGTGAGAGTGTGTAATGTGTGTGTGAATGTGTGAGAGTGTATGAATGTGTGTGAGAGTATGTGTGAGTGTGTGAGTGTGAGAGTGTGAATGTGTGTGTGAGAATATGTGTATGAATGTGTACGTGTGTGAATGTGAGTGTGAGAGTGTGTGAATGTGTGTGTGAGAGTGTATGAATATGTGTATGAATGTGTATGTGTGTGAATGTGTGTGAGAGTGTATGAATATGTGTATGAATGTGTATGTGTGTGAATGTGTGTGAGAGTATGTGAATGTGTGTGTGAGTGTGTGAATGTGTGAGAGTGTATGAATGTGTGTATGAGAGTGTGTGAATGTGTGTGTGAGAGTGTATGAATATGTGTATGAATGTGTATGTGTGTGAATGTGTGTGAGAGTGTATGTGTGAGTGTGAGAGTGTGTGAGTGTGTGTTAAAGTATGTGAATGTGTGAGTGTGTGTATAAGAGTGTGTAGATTTATGTTAAGTCAATACATGATTAAACAGGGAGAGGAGGTGGGGAAAGGAGAGGAAATGGAAGGGGAGGAGTCAGAGGAGGAGAAAGAGGGGAAGGAAGGGAAACAGGAGGACTGTTCACAAGTGAGAAGGGATCTCCTAGGAGGGGAATAGAGAGTGTAAATCTGCCCAAAATAGACGTGCAGCTTGTGTTCCTAATCACTGAGTTGTGTTTTCATTGAATGGGTTTATTTGGGTTGAAGAGGAAAATGCAACAAATCGACGATTGGGTTGAAAATGATATTGCAACAAGAGTGTGTTCGTGTGAGAGTGTGTGTGAGAGTGTGTGTGAGAGTGAGTGGGTGTATGAGTGTGTGTGTGAAAGTGTGTGTGAGTGTGTCTGTGAGTGTGTGAATGTGTGTGAGTGTATAAGTGTGAGAATGTATGAGTATGTGTGTCAGTGTGTGAATTTAGTTAGAGCAAGGGTAGAAGTTATTTAGAGGACCATGGGCATTTGTAAATAAATGGCTGTGCACTCAATACACAGTGTCCCCAACAACCATCAGTCAGTCACAGATGCTTGGGAGGGAGGGGCTCACAAGGCCCCTTCACAGGTTACAGCACTGCTGAGAGTTCCCGTCAGCTTGCTTTCCTTTTTAAAAGTTATGCATGTATCTGTGTGTCCGTGTGTGGGTGTGTGTACACAAGTACAGTGTCTGCGGAGGGGAGAGGGGGCATGTGCTTTCCTGGAGCCGGAGTTACAGGTGCTGGTAACTGAGCTCAGACCCTCTGCAAGAACAAGAAACACTTTTAACAGCTGATCCACAACTTCAGCCCCCCAACACACCACACACACTCACACACACACACACACACACACACTCACACACACACACTCACACACACACACACACACACTCACTTTAGGCTTCCTGCTGTGCCCCTTCCCTCGGGTTCAGTCCTGTTTTCAGGGAACGTTGTCTCCTGTCCTCCAGGGCTGAGCTGAGGCTCACCCTGCTGCCATCAGTGAGCAGCTTCCTGCCCCCACCCCAGAGTCTGTATGTTCTAAACTTGCATGTGACCCTTGGGAGAGATGTGCAAGTTTTGTCTCACTTTGGTGTTTGTCTGTGTTGTGTATTTGGGCTCCAGGCCCTCACTCCTCAATTCCAATTCCTTACAGACATAAACTGCCAACTTTCAAGCTACTCCAGCACCAAGCCAGGCACCTTGTTGAAAACCAGCCCCTCGCCAGAGAGAGCTCTCTTCTTGAAATGTGAGACCGGGGAGTGGGAAAGGGAGGTTGGGTGGGAGCAGAGGTGGAAGAAGGGGAGGAAATGAGCCCTCCAGCTTCCTGTTAAAAGACTTTCCAAATGAGGTTCAAACAGTTTTTGCTGCGTGTGGTTCCACACAGATTTTAGCCCCAGTGCTTAGAGGTTTACGCAGGGAAATCTCAAGTTCTAGTCTCCCCTTGGCGATGTGGTAGGACCTTGTCTCAAAACCAAAATAAAGCAAATAAAAAACAACTTCTTTTAGGCTTTTAAAAACACATATTCACACAAGAAAGTTATTTATAATTAAAGAGCTATTATTAGCCTCTGTTTTGTTTTTGAGACAGAGCCTCCTGTGGCCAAGGCTAGTCTCAAACTTATATAGCCAAGGCTGGCCTTGAACTCCTGATCCTCCTGACTTTCTCTCCCTAGTGCAGGGACTGCTGGTGATTTCTACCATGCCCAGCTTACTATTACATACAGTGTGGTATCATTCTATACACATAGTTTTATAACCTTTTCATCCTCTGGGAAATTGTGACCCATCTCTGTTTGCTCCCTAAAACTTTACAGAAGCAGAGGGGGGACATCTCAGTGATAGAGCACTTGACCTGGTGTGAGTGAGGCATGTCTGAGAGAGAGAGAGAGAGAGAGAGAGAGAGAGAGAGAGAGAGAGAAGGAAATGATATATGTAGTGCATGCATTGTGAAGAAAATCAGAAACTAAAAACCAAAAGAAAACTGCTATTTTACCCAAAGTTAACTGCAGTCAGTGTTTCCATAGATGGCTCTTTCTGACACTTAAAAAGAGTGTCACCAGGCACTGGTGGCACACGCCTTTGATCCTAGCACTCAGGAGGCAGAGATGGCCAGTCTCTAAATTCAAGGCCAGCTTGACTGACAGGCAGGGCTACACAGAAGAGCCCTATCTCTAAAAACCAAAACCAAAACCAACCCTCCCCAAAACCCCACGTAATAAGCTTTTGTAACTTTATGTAACAGTTTAAGAACAGTGCACCATCTCAGTAATGCTATTGTAAAGGCCGCCAGGAAGCAAGCACATCACACGAACATTTATTTCCCTCAAGACACGCAGCTTTTACAAGGTATGTCTCCAATGCTCACAACAGCCCTATTCAAAGTTGCTGGGTTTTGGGTTTTTTGTTTTGGTTTGGTTTTTTTGTTTTGTTGTTAAGACAGGGTTTTCCTCTGTGGCCCAAATGAGTTTCAAACTTTGTGGGGCCCAGAATGGGTGGATAAATGCGTGTTATTTGCTGCACATTTTAGAAGTAATTTCTCAAAACAATATCATCAAGCACACATTTTTTTAAAAAAGAAACGTTTGAAGAAAATCAGTCAATTCATTTGAAGAGAAGCACACCAAAGGTCCTCTGGTCCGAGACGCCTTCTTCGTGCTCCCACAGTTACTACGCCAAAGGGATGGTAACTGTTTACATTTCTAAGTCTTTAGCTTAGAAAAAAACCTCGGAGACTGGTGGTTTAAGAGCATTAGTTGCCCTGGTTACCCACGTGGAGGCTCACCAGCAGCTTTAACCCCAGTTGCAGGGAATCTGGCGCCGTCTGCTGGCCGCTGCTGGGACTTCACATTACAGCGAGACCGCACATTAGAGCAACTCACGCCCATAAAATAATTTAAACACACACACACACACACAAACTGGTATCACCACTGAAATATGTTTGATATGACTCAAGCACGTTTCATGAATATGCCATTAAGGTTTTAAAAAAAATAGGTCGCCTAAAAGCGTGCGTGGCATGACACCAATATTAAGACCAAGTATAACCCTCAAAATTAAGGGATAAAAAGGTCCGAGGATATGCATCCGGGTCCTAATAGTTTAAGATTTTCTATCTTTCTGTTTTTGAGACTGGGTCTATGTACCTCTCCCTGTCCTGCAACATGCTACCCTGTAGACCTCACTGTACTGGCCTCCAACTCTCAGAACCTCTCTGCCTCCTGACTGGTGGGATTAAAGGTGTGCTCCACCTTCCTCGGCAGTAAGATTTTTTTTTTAATTAGAAATAAACTCCACGATCCAACCCCAAGCCGCATCGAGCGTGTAATAAACCTCAGTTTCCCTCTCACTTGGGTTCCCACTGAGCTTTTTGGCTCAGGCAGGGACCGGCGCACGGAAGATGAGCTGCGCTCTCTTCAGCCCCGCCCATAAATCAGCCTTTCCCCGCCCCTCTCCGCACACGCATGCTCAGTCCGAGGTGGGCGGCCCCGTGTGGCTCCGCCCAAGTTTTCTGACCGCTTCTCCCCGCCCCTTCCGCAGACGCCCGCACGCCCACGCTGGACCGGGACACGATGCACGCGCGCCTGCGCCTGTCGGTGGACGGGCTGACGGTGCGCTGCTCGCTGCTGGGTCGCCTGGGGCCGCGTCCCGCGCCGCGGTTCGACGCGCTGCGTCAGGTGCTGGGCCGCGACGGCTTCGCAGCGGGACGCCACTACTGGGAGGTGGACGTGCAGGAGGCCGGCGTGGGCTGGTGGGTGGGCGCGGCCTACCCGTCGCTGCGGCGCCTCGGATCCTCCGCCGCTGCCCGCCTGGGCTGCAACCGGGAGTCGTGGTGCGTGAAGCGTTACGACCTGGAGTACTGGGCCTTCCACGACTGCCAACGAAGCCGCCTGCGGCCCCGCCGCGACCCTCACCGGCTCGGCGTCTTCCTGGACTACGAGGCCGGCGTTCTGTCCTTCTACGACGTGGCGGGTGGCATGAGCCACTTGCACACCTTCCACGCCGCCTTCCAGGAGCCGCTCTATCCAGCGCTGCGCCTCTGGGAGGGGGCCATCAGCATCCCCCGGTTGCCCTAAGCGAGAGCGTGCTTCCCTTTCTAGGCTAGTCCCCTGTGCCCTCCCCCCACGATACTTTTCTAGGACGCGTTCTTGAAAGAAACTTGTGTCTGGGACACCACCGTGTAGCACCTAAAACCTGCTGACACAGTAGGCACACAGTGTCAGTGAATGTCTCCCTGCAGGGCAAGTTCCTCAAGAGTTCCCATTTGAGCCAGCCGCTTCAGCTTGTCCCGGTCACCTCGATCCAGACAGCACTGAGAGGGTTCTTATCTGGGTCTGCATCCTCTCCCTTTCTTCTTCATCTTTTACACTTAAACCGGGGTGAGCATCCTGAAATTTAGCCTGGCCTCTTGTGATTAGAGGGAGGCTCTCAAAGCGCTACAAAAACACAAGAAATGCTTTTTCCTTGGCTTTTTAAGTACTTTCCCCAGCTTTCCTAGCCCGCCTTTGCTTGTGTCAATCTTTTTCAGACAGGCTCCTGTCGGAAGCTCGTTTCACAGTTGAAATATTGTGCTTCTCAGCATAAATAGGAAAACCCGCTCTCTGCCTGACTCTGTTCTCAGGCTTATCTGCCCAAGAAGTTCCCTCCCACCCCCGCAAAAAAAAAAAAACAAAACAAAACAAAAAACCGATTAGGCCTGCAAATCCCTCCACCCCACGCTCTCAAAACAAAAAAACAAAAGCAAACAAAACCGAAAAAACAGGCCTGTAAATCTAGAACCTGTCGTTCCAGTTGCTTTCTAAGGACATATGTGTCCTTTTCTCCCAGGCACTGACTGCCACTCATTGGAGAGGAAACTACTGAGAATATCTCAAAGGACTATTTGAAGGCACATAGTATGTCCTCCGTTCACAGAGCTTTTCCCACACTCCTCACTGCAGGAGGAGCGGAGTCAGGCATCCCTTACCAGGCATTACGGTACACTCAGACTGTGCACACATGATCCTTACATCCCTGAAGGTGGGAAGCGATCCCATTGTACACAAAGCGGAATTGGTACAGATGACTGCCCAGGATAATAGAATCAGTGTTGTGCTCAGGATCTATGCTGCCCACCAGGCTGGGCTGTACATGTAACAGCTCTTCTCCCTCTTTGTATTTCCTTCAGTTTTCCTTCGGTCAAACCCTGATTCTAAATTACCTTCATTGGTCCCCGAAACGAGGTTTGATAACCTTCAGGATGGGGGATGGGATTGTTTTGAGAGGATCTGATGTGGGTATAAATCAGAAAGATGGATTCTGAGCCAGATTTTGTGCTGGCTGGAAGGCTTAGCTTCCTGTCAGCTGTGTGGCCCCAGACAACATTTTTTCTGCTTATGGCCCCCATCTTGGAAGCGTGGGTCAGTGCCAGGTTCAAAGATGCCAAAGCTAATGAAATTGCCTTAAAAACTCATGTATCAGGCTGGGGTTTGTTAGCATCGCCCATAGATTCTCCCTACCTTGTCACAGTGCTGGACCACAGCAGCTGGGCAGCAGCCAATCAGGGCATCCTTAGCATCCATGTTATTGAAGGTATAGAACATGTCTTGATGCTCTTGGTTTTGTAGACTTTACCTCAAAGGCACACACATTATTTTCCCCTGTGGTGCTTGGTCTAGAACCAGTGGTCTTGCACATGAGCAAGGGTCCCTCAAGCTCTCTACTCCAGCCCCAGCAGGTTTTTGTAAGGAGGAGGCTTGGTCAAGGCCAGGGAAGTGGAGGACAGACCTCTGACAGTTTCTAATACGTGCTTTGTCGAATACAATAGGAATACCCTTGTAACTGTTTCTCATTGGAAGTGGGTAGCATTCAGGCTTGAGTAAAATCTTGTTCACCTGCCATCTCCTTCAGAGCTTTCTTGAAACAGTCAGCTGGTCCTCAAGTGAACATCTCCAGTGATGGGGAGCTCACACTCATAATAACCAAGTTCTTCCGAACACTGCCCTTGTGGGGCAGCGGGGCCCTAAGTATGGTGTATGCATGAGAATGTCAGAGGAACTGGTGGGAGTCAGTTTCATGTGGGGTCAGGATGGTAAACATCTACCTGCAGAGCCACCTCAGAGGCTTCTGAATTCTGTGGAAGCAAACCCAGCTCCCAGTTTGCAGGAAAAAAAAAAAGTGAGGCAAAAAAACTAGTATTCACCCTTTAGCACTATGGAAGCCTCCTAGTCTCTAGCTTCTACAGAATCCAGGGCACTCTCCTAGTGACACTAGCCTGTCCCTGTACAGGTGGGACCAGTGACAGAAGCATTTGTCGTTCTGAGACAGTTGTTCCAGAAAGCACAGGTTATGACAGGAAGCGAGTTTGAGTGCAGGGTCCAGGACAGATCCTACGATGTTCTAATGAGAGGTCTTCTAGCAGGGGGTGCAAAGTAGGGAGGCTGCTCAGATGGCTTAGCAGGTCAAGGTGCTTGCCATCAACCTGAATTCAATCCCCAGGGCCCACATGGTGCAAGGCTAGAACCAAAGTTGTCCTCTGGCCTCTGAAGAGTGCACACCCACCCGTACATATACAAACAAAAATGGGAGAGGCTGGAAATAGTCTCTGGTTCAGAGCACTGGTGGCTCTTGCAGAAGGCCCAAGTTCAGTTTCCAGCACCACGTGGTGGCTCACAACCATTATCTCCGCCTGATTGAACGTTCTCGTCTGGCTTCTGTAGGCACCAGAAACACGTGTGGTGCAGACATACATGTAGGTAAAACAACCATACACATAAAAGCAATGTAAAGAAAAAAAGGAATCGTTGGTTCACCATTCCCTAAGGAACTTGGAAGGCTCTGACCCCTCCCCACACGCCACTCCTACTAAACCATCACTTCCCAGCTTCTAGACATTCCCCAAGCCCTCACACAATCAGTCCCTCAGCTACTGCCCAACCTACAAGGCTAAACTAGCTGAAAGTTCTCGGAGGCTTTCCCAGGTCACTGCCTCCCGGTGCAGTCAGCTCAGTGAGCCCTGTCTGGAGATGCCACAAGTGTTTAGGCGTGCCTTCCAAACCTGAGTTTTCCTACTGAGTCGGGTGGGAATGGGCTACGAACCAGTCCAGCTACAAACCGTACACCCATCACTCCCACCACCCCACAAGTTATCCTCGCTTCCAAAAGAGGGAAGTCCTAGTTCAAATTAAACTGCTGGGGCCAAGTATACATTTCAGATAGGAGTGAGAGTGAGTGAGGCCACTCTGGGCCCGGAGAGGTGACAGTCTGGTGTGGTTAAGGGTTCAAATTGTGCTTACAGGGGACCCAAGTTTGGGACCCAGCAGTCGTATCAAAAGCATCTCACAACTGCTTATAACTCCAGCTCCAGGGGATCTGACACCCATGTCCTGTGCTGTGGACATATCCACACACACAAACACACACACACACACACACAGTGAATACAGGTCAAGCATGGTGGCGCACGGCTTTAGTCTCAGCCCTCAGGTGGCGAGGCAAGCAGGTCTCAGGGTCTGAGTCCAGTTCTAAGGCAGCCAGGGATAGAGTGGGATCCTGTTTCAAAAAAAAAAGTTTTAAAATAAAGACAAGGAGATACTTGAAAAGAACAAAATGATTAATCTCGGCATTGATTCCAAAGAACAAAGTGAAATGTGACAGCGAACCTCTGAGAGTTCATGCACTTAATTGCACTTAAAGAAATCAAACAATGGGACCTTTGTCTGGGATTGTAATCTGTCATATGTGACAAGACACTGGTGCTTACGGTGGGGTTGATTTCTGCATCACCCCCTCATGGTTAAGAAGTGCGAACTCCATGCTCCACCCTGCCACCCCCTTACAGACCCATGTTCCTCCCTGCCTCACATTCCCCTGCCTCGGTGATCAACTGTACTGTGGGTTACTGTGCATCTGCTATCTGAGGACAAGGCCTCTGAGAAAGGGACTGGCTGCTAAGAACCATGTCCCTAGGCCTCTGATGGTGACAATTTGTGCCCTGTCCCTGCCTTTGCTCATAGAGACAGGAGAGCTTGTCCCTGCCCACAGGGCCTCAGGCAGAGTCTAATGCCCACTGTTCGGTGCTCTGTGAGGAGGAACTGAGAGCTCAGGTCCCTGGAGTTACTCTACAGAGTGGGAACATGAAGGCTCAAGATGTCACCAGACCCACACAGAACCACTAGAGGAGCTGCATCTGCTCTGGGCTGCCTTATCTGGCTGGACACCTCAAAGCAGAACAGCCTCCCCAGTTCTTCCTTTCCAATGGGCTGGACACAGGTGGCCACTGTGACAGGGTGGCACCCAACTGGATGGCAGCAGTGGGGTGGCTGAGAAGCTGGAGTGGCGCTTGATTCTAAGCCTTGATTTTCTTGTTCTGACTTTCCACGGCTTCTTCCATGACCGTGTCGTCTTCTTCCACAGTGACCAGCACCTTTTTGCCCACTAGGCTGAAGATGTCTTCAGGAGGATAGCCTTTGGGCTCCCCCACCTTCACAGTGAGCATGTCCAGGGTCAGGACGGTGCCTGCTGGGATTTTCACTTTGGCTACCACGGACTTGCCAAGCTGTAGACAAAGCAAGCTCAGTGTCAGGTCCTAGACGTAACTCCTACACACTTGCCGTCCCTGTAATGGGACCTCACCGCATGTCCCATTTACTCTCACCACCGTACCCACAGCAGCACCTCACAGAAGAAAAAAAAGACACAGCCAGAGGACATTACAGTGGAAAGGCTCAGGCCCTGCAGGCGCACAGATCCAGCTTACACACAAGAGCCTGGGTTCTAATTCTGCTTGGACGTTAGCACCAGGAAGAAGCCTTGCTATGTCTCACTCTCTGCTTTAAGCACCACATCCACATATAACTCCTGCAGCTTCGCACCGGTTTCCCTCCCAACTCTCTCCAGTTCATTTGCAAGGCTGTGACTATTCCTTTACTGCTAACTTCGCGTGTTATTTAAGGGGGCAGCAGGCGGTCTCCCCTGGAATAAAAGACGACAGTGTTCTTCATGTACACCCAGTGTCTGGACTCTGCCCAACCCATACAACTGCAGGTGAGGAGTCTTGCACCCGGCAGTCCTCGGCTCCAGGCTCTAAACGCAGAAAGGACCGGGCCACAGCTTCCAAGAAGCCAGGAGGCATGCCTCAGCTTCACACCCCCCCCGGCCCCCCCCCATCAGCAGCCCTACCCATGCTGGCCCACCCCATGCATCCTTGTACTTCCCCTGCCTCAGTATGCCTGCTCCAAGTGACCCAGGCTTGACCATCTCAGAACTTCACATCCCCTGGGGTCCAGAGTCCTAGGGCCACAGGCTTCAGAGCCTTAGTGGGAAAGCTAATGTGACCAGAAGTGGCTGAGAAAGCCTGAATTTCTCTTCTGGAACACATTTCCCTGCAGCTCACATATGATGATGCTCAGGATGGGTAGGACACTCCTTCAGCAGCTCCACCAGACTCAGACAGGTCACCCGGAGCCCCACTCCTCAGCATAAGGCCAGGCAGTCAGGCAGCACCCACCTTCTCATTGCAGGCCATCTCGCAGGGCAGCAGCTGCTTGGTCGGGGAGCCTAGTGCCCGCTCCACCAGGCGCACAGACCGCACGAGCTCTGCCAGCTCTCCAGGCTCCAGTGAGGCCAGGTGGTCACTCCCCTTCCAAGTCTTGTCCAAGGTGATGTGACGTTCCAACACCTTGGCCCCCAGAGCCACTGCGGCCACAGAGATGGCGATACCCGTTTCATGGCCAGAATACCCTATGGGGATGTCAGGGAAGAGCTTCTGGTATTCCTGTAAAAGAGAAGAGGGAAGTGTCTACCCTTCGGGCTTCACACACGTTCTCCTCGTCAGGGAGATCTGAACAGCACCCCGTTTCAGCCAGTCAAGAGCAGAGCAGCCACAGGCGAGAGGCAGTAAGGCACTCTGACCAATCCTTTGTGAGAAGAATAAAAGTACTCATTGAGGGCTGCTGGGAATTCAGGAAGGGCACTGTACTGGCTAGTCCTGTGTCAGCTTGACATAAGGGCTGGAGTAACCAGGACAGGGAGAAGCCTCAACTGAGAAAATGACCTGACTGTAGGACATTTCCTTCAGCTCCTGCCTCCAGGTTCCCACCCCGTGAGTTCCCGCCCTCACTGCTTTTGCTGCTGGACACTTATGTGGAACTGTGAGAGAGAGACACTTAGCCTCCCCAAGTTACTTTGGTGTCTAGTCATAGCAAAAGGAACCCTAAGACACCCACCGTACTGTAAAAGTCGCTGTTGTCATTGAGAATGCCTTCTGTGGGTCACCAAGATGGCTTAGAGAATAAAGGCAGGCATCTGCTACCAAGCCTGACGACATGCTTGATCCCAGGAAGCCACAGGCCTGGCCTCCCTATACATGCCATGGTACATGAACACACATACACAGATCCAAAACACGTTAACAAACCAACACCTTCTGTGACTGTTCAACCCCGTGAAGACCGAGAACAACATCATAACTGACATGGGGGCCTGAGCTCCCCAGAGAACACCTGCCCCGTTTAATGAGCCTGAATGGCCGAAGCCAAGTGCACCGCACAGAGAAATATTAGTTATGTACACAGCCCAGGCCCAGGACATCCTGCTGGGAAGAATGCTGAACACGTTACCCACAATTCCCTGATGCACCGAGCCCTCCTCAGTTGAGGGGGCACTGCCAGTGATGCCACCAGGCAGAAAGGTGCAGGTGGGGTTAGTAGCAGGTTAGGGACGTTAGGTGACAAAGGCCTGGAGATCTGGCCTACAGGTTGCAAGGCAGGGAATTGTGGGTACTGTGACTGCGTGGGCCAGCAATGCCGCTCTCTCCTTGTTGCAGTGTCCAGAGAGGAGAGATGGCACTTCTGAAGGTGGGGACTCGGGGACCACCCGGAGTCAGACACTAAACGTTAATTACGTTAACCTCTCTGGAGGCCTTTAATCCCAGCACTTAGGCAGAGACAGGGGCAGAAGCCTGGTCTACATAGTGAGTTACAGGCCAGCCAGGGCTACAGAGTAAGGCCTTGACTCAAGAATTAAAAAAAAAAGAAAGAAAAGAAATAAATTATAAGGTATACATGCATATATACAGACACACACAGACACACACACACAAAATGGAAGAAACTAAGGTTGGTGTTATACATTTTAATTTACACTCCCCTTCTTTGGAATGTATATTTCCTTGGCTACGTAGGTCTAATTAGATTCTGTCACACTTAAGACAGGATCTGTAAATTATAAAGTGTTCCGGGCTAGAGAGATGCTCAGCTAAGAGCACTGACTGCTCTTCCAGAGGTCCTGGGTTCAAATCCCAGCAACCACATGGTGGCTCACAACCATCTGTAATGGGATCTGATGCCCTCTTCTGGTGTGTCTGAAGACAGCGACAGTGTGCTTATATATAAGAAATAAATAAATAAGCTTAACAAGAGTTCCACAGTTGGTGAGAACTTTGTTATACGAGAGGCTAGGGCCTCCACGCTCACCGAGATGACACGCAGGTTGGCATCCTCCGGCTGCAGTGGATAGGCGCTGGTGCACTGGAGGAAGCAGAAGTTGGGGTTCAGGGGCTTCACGATCTGGTAGACCTGCTTCATGGTGTCCATTGACTGCATCCCGCTGGAGATTACCATGGGGCGACCTGGAGAAGCCAGTACCTTCTTCACAGCGGCTCAGACGCTCCCCCACCCACATCTAATACTCCGCAGAGACTGAGAAGAAAACGCACTGCCCTCAGCAGCGCTTCAGCAAAGGGAAGCACGCCAAGGGGTCTCAGTCCCGAGGGGAAGAGAGGCGCCTCTGCAGGTCCAGAGGCTGCACAGCACAGATAGGCCTCATCTCATCTCTTTCTACAAATCCAAAGTCTCAAATACTCTCCTGGTCCCAGGCATTCTGGACATGAGATACACAACCTGCAATATGGTGTCTCCCCAGTGCAAGAGCACAGCTGAGAGAGGCTTGCATAGGGCCCTGTCCTGACGGCTTCTGATGCCTTGCCTATGAGACAAGTACAGAACATCCTGGTAATACAACCTGCGTCCATCCTGGGTTTGAAATGAGGGAAGGGAGGTCATTCACATGGGGCGTCTATTTAGTGTCATGTAGAGACATTAGGAAGAGATTCCTCCACCGGCCAGGGGCGTGGCCCCGTGGCTGGATACTCATACAGGTGCCAGGACACTGGGCTCAGTCCCTAGCACTGTCCCAAAAGAGAAGGGTAGAAACAGGTTTCTAAGACGAGTCTCCAAAGCTGGGGTGATGGTGCACATCTTTAACCTCAGTACTGGGGAGGCAGAGACAGGCAGAGCTCTAGGAGTCTGAGGTCAGCCCGGGCTACACAGAGAGACCCTGTCTCAAAACACAAAACCAAAAACAAACAGAGTTGAGCATTCATGAGTACTATCATACTGAGCAGCCACGAGGGGACAGAAACACAAAGCTTGGGGTCTAGTTTTAGGGAAAGATGCTTACCTTTCTTGGCTGTCTTTTCCAGATAGGGAAAATTGTTAGTGTCCCCCGATCCAACTTTGAAAAAGGGAACATTCAGTTCATGTAGAAACTCAACTGCCATCTACAAAAAAAAAAACCAGAGGGAATACATTTCACCACTGTCCTTGGGGTACAGGACTAGTTGACAGAGGAACCCAGTGTAGACCAGAGAACATGCCATCACATGTCTGCACACCCATCTGTCACACCCAGGGCTTGTTCCCCACCATCAATTGCCACAAGAATCTGTAAAAGAAACACCACCTCTGGCCAGACTGTTCCTTCCCCAAGGACTTATGAACAAAAGCAAAAAGGGTTGAGACCTGTGCGTGACCCCGAAGCCAGGCGGAGAAAGTGATTGGCCCTCAAAGGTCAACAACCAGAAAGAAGGCATTGAATCCGACCAGAGGGGCAAGTGGAGAACCTGTGTCCTGGTTTGACCTGCTGATCAGCAGCCGGCCACATTCGGACTCAGTGAACCCTGTAATGTGCGATGCAGTCAGAAGACTCCAGAAGCTGGAGGTGTCAGCAAAGGGTTCCAGGATAATCTCAGGACTGGAGGAAATGGGTAAGCACTTCCCTCGCCTGTGAGGCCCTGGGTTCGAGCCCTAGCACCACACACACACACACACACACACACACACACACACACACACACACACAAGCAGAATCTCGGATTCTGCTAAACTGCAGGAACTAAGGGTAGATAGGAGTTCGAGATCAGCCTGGTCTTACACAGCAAGTTCCGGCTCAGCCAAGATGGCATAAGAACGTGTCTCGAAAAAGAAAGCAAGGGCAGGAGATAGCTCAGGGGTTAGAACACTGGCTGCTCATCCAGAGGACCCAGGTTTGGTTCCCAGCGCCCACGTGGAGGCTCAAAACCATCTGTAACGCCAGTTCTAGGAGACCTGATTCCTTCCCTCTTCTGGCCTCCAACGCATAGAAACGGCACACAGACATATTTGTAAGCAAAGCATCCACACCCATAAATAAAAATAAATCATATTAAGAAAAAAAGAACAACAACCTGAAAAACAGAAAAAGAATCTTTAAACTAATCCATTGCAAAGACCTCCATCTACCCTCCTGGCAGCTTTGGAACCTCTAGCAAAGAGCAGACAAAAACACCTGGTACAGAAAAAAAAATATTTAAAAGGTTTACCTACAAGGACCGTGAAATATAAAGTGGAATTCTATCATCTGCATACTGTTTTTCTTTTTTACTGACAGAAGGAGCGAGCCTCATTTTATAATCCACCTGGGGAACCATCGCCACCTAGTGGCCATTTTGAGAACTGCCACGTTGGTTCATCACCTTGCCATCTGTAACCCTTCAGGTCAGGTCTTGCTGGTTTCCTCTGACAGCCCTACAACTGTGAGACCCCCTTCCCTGGCACAAGCCAGACAGCCCTATCCCTTCCTCTTGTCGGTTTGCCTCAAAGGAATCCAATCAATAAACAGATTGGGCTTAGTGAATGAAACAGGCCACCCCCTGCAGATTAGTGCTAAGGGAACTTTGACCAGTTTGTTACTCCTTAGAGGGTTCCAGGATATAAACCTGTGTGATCTTAAAGCCAAGTCTATCAACCTGACTTGACTTAGGATTGCTTTTCTTTGCTTTCTGAGACAGGCTGGCCGGAAACTTGCTGTGTGTCTACACTGGCGTCTAACTCTTGATTCTCCTGCCTCAGTCTCCAAGTGAGACATGCACCCACCATGCCTGGCTGACTGACTCAGAACTGTTTAACCTTTATTAAGAGCAGGCAGTGGGCATGGCTGTGGTCCAGCACTCCAAAGACAGAGAGAGGCAGGTGGATCTCTGGAGTGTGGCTAACAGAGACTCTGCCTCAAAAATAAACACAGAATAAAGTAAGAACCGGCTGTATGTGCTCTTTCTTGTGTGTATACTAAGAGGCATTGTGCTCCAAGGAGTTACAGAAAGAAGAAGGCTAGGGCTTCTCTTTCTTCAAAGAACACTACCATACGTAGCCTAGGCTAGCCTCAAATTGCCTCCCTCATAGCCCTGCTTTGCATGCTGGGACTGCAGACATGGTCAGCCACACTGGGGAACTGAGGCTTTTCTAAAACCCCTTCAGCTGGGGATCATTCCAGAGAAGAAAAAGAAGCCCATGGTGATAAACTGGGGTGCAGGGGTGAGTGACCACAAAAATTACTTAAAAAAAAAAAAAAGGTATGTCTGGCTGTGAATAAAGCAAGAAGAGAAGGAAGGGGAAAACGAAAACAACTCTTGGGAGACCTGACTTCAGTACTGTGTAAAGACTGGAGTTCTGTAGCTCAGAAGCCAATGACTTATCTCAGGCTAGTTTTAACCTTCTGGAAAAGCCATGCCTTGCCCTCTCTGTATCTGAACTAAAACCTCTTGGTAATACCTAAAAACCTCTTAGACACTGCTAACTTAGCGGAGCACACTAGCTTCTACCAATCCAGGAGCTAAATGCCATCAGAGAGCATCCTGGGCCGTAGGACAGCTCCCCGCCTCACTTTTCCTACCTCTCTGGTATACTCTCCGATGTATTTGAAAGGTACCTTGACCTATGATGCCGTTCTGTAACACTATAAAAACCTTGTCAAACTGCTTCTATACTGGAACATGGAATCTGGGGTAACCTAAATCTGTGCTCCCAGGCTCTTGTCACTCAGAATGGCTCCAGAATAAACTCTCCTTTTAAGATGAGAGCTGTGGTTTTTATATCGACAGAGCACAGCACCAAAAAAGACAGGCCAGCCCTGTCAGAGGCACCAGGCAGCAGGCGGTCAGGGGAGGGAGGAAAGAGGCAGGGGCAGGAGCAGAGTCACCGAGCAGGTCCCCAGCAGGGCCACCAGGCTCTGGGCTTCTCTGCTAGAAGCCTCAGTACTGGGGGGTAGATGGGAAGGTATGTCTGGCTATGAACAAAACAAGAAGAGGAGGAAGAGGAAGAAAACAACTCTCGGAAGACCAGTCTGCAGTACTGCAGCTTTCTTTGGTTAAAGTCCACACCTCTCTGCACACCTTCCCGACACGTGTCCTAGGAACTTTTTCCGTTTCGGGCTCCGTAAGATCCTGCTACACCCTAACCTCTCCTGAGCACACAGAGCCGCCAGGAACAGCTGGAGCAACCGAGAAAGACAGAACTCGTTAAATGAAGTGTGGGAAAGGAAGCCAAGGAGGTGAGCATGGGACCCGCCTGCTTCAGAGACAGGTGGCGGACGGGAGGACAGGCGGAACCCAACCAAGCCAGCTCTAAGGAGGTCTGGCACAGCAAGATCAGTGCGCTCTTTTGTAAAGGTCTCCGACCCATTTCTGCCTTGCTGTCCCAGGCTAGCTGGGAGGCTTGTCTCAAACAAATGAGCCCCCGTCCCGAGCAGGGAGATCAAGCCAGTTTTCGGTAAGGAAAAGCTGTATTACCTCCGGCTTGTAGGCTGTGCTGCTGCCCAGGCTGTCTATGGCTGGGTCTACTCCAGACTCCACGTCCCGACTGCTGGGACTATTGGTCTTTCCAGCTTTTTTGTTTGCTTTTTACCCCATCCCATGATGGAAGGAGAAAAGCAACTCCTCCAAGTTCTACAGATGAAACTCAGTTTGTCAGGACAGGACAGGACGGCTCACTACGTCATCGCATCATAAGGCTTTGACGTGAGCAAAGTGTGGTCTAGCTGATGCCTGAGCTCTCTGCCTCCCTCATCCTTCTGTCCGTCCATCCATCTATCCATTCTTCTGTCTATCTGTCTGTTTTTTGAGACAGGGCTTCTCTGTGTAGTCCTGACCGCTCCAAAACTCACTCTGTAGACCAGGCTAGCCGCAACTCCGCTGGCCTCTGCCTCCCGAGTGCTGGGTTAAAGGCGTGCGCTGCCAGCACCTGGCTTGTTCATTTACTTTTAATTCTGCACATGTGTTTATTCAAAGCAGAGGGGCATGAGGCCCACGGTGCACGTGTAGATTCGTGGAAATCCAAGGACAACTTGCAGGACTTGGTTTTCTCCTTTCACCGTGAGGGGCCTGGAAACTGAACCCTTGATCATCAGGCTTGGCAGCAACTGACATTACTGACCAGCATCTCAGAGGCGCCATTTATTTATTACTGGGATGGATCTCACTTTGTAGCTCTGACTGGTCTGAAACTCACTAGGCTGGTTTTGAACTCACGGCAAATCCTCCTGCCCAAACTTACCAATGCTGGATGACAGGCACAAGCTACCATTTGAGGCTTCCTGTCTTTTTACAAGGACCACTGCTTACAAGTACAAATATCTGGAAGTCTGGAAGACTAACACAAAGGCAGAGGTGTGTTTTAGGTACCAGGTGAGGTAGGGCTCACCTTTAGTCCCAGTACTCCTAGGTAAGACACTGAGACAGAGATGGTGTGTGTATACATGTGTATTCCTGTGTATTCACACATGCACGAGTGAATGCTTCAAAACTCTAAGGAAATGAGGGACTAATCCAAAGGCAGCAAAAGCACGTCCACACAGCTTAGCCTAGGAGCCACTTCTAGAAACAACTCTGAGGAAGCACCCGAGGACACAGGGCAAGGACACTCATCTTGGTGTCTTGTTTTAAGTCAATCTCGTGTATTTCAGGCTGACCTCAAACTCACTGCGTAGCTGAGGCTGGTCTGAACTCATTCGCCTTCTCCACCTCCCAAATGCCAGTTACAAGTGGGGCCCATCATCCCTGGCTTGGCTTCATGGCATAAGAAACTGCAAGTAGAGCTGGAGAGATGGCTCAGTGGTTAGAACACTGATGCTCTTCCGGGCGTCCTGAGTTCAATGCCCAGCAACCCACCACATGGTGGCTCACAGTCATCCGTAATGGGATCCGATGCCCTGTTCCGGTGTGTCTGAATAGCTACCGTGTAAAATAAATAAATATTAAAAAGAAAAGAAACTAAAAGTAAAGCAGGTGGGCCTGCTATGTGTCTACAACGGCTGTACTCAGTATTCTGTCGGAGAATCATGAGGCCAGCTTAGTCTACACCGTGAGTTCCAGACCAGCCAAGGCTGTGTGCTAAGACTCCGTGTCTAAAACAACAACACCCAACATTCTAGTCTATCCTCCAAAAGAGACACTGCTGTGCTATCAGAGCCTTCACACAGGCAGAGTAAAGCTGTGTTCTAACACTAACTGGGAAAAGAGCACACAAACCCAAACGTAACGAGCCAGGAGTAACCAGCCACAACATACACAGAAGACTCAGGGAGGAAATTAACAGAGAGAGTAACAGGAACTACAGGCCAGTCCCTCTTGTTCCTGCTTTCTAAACTTTCTGTACCAATCTCCTGCTTCTAAGACTCAAGTTTTTGACATTCAGAAAAGAGAGAGCACAGAATCAAAGTACAGAAGGAACCCGGGCACTGGTGGCACATCCCTTTAATGCCAGCACTCTGGGAGGCAGAAGCAGAGAGGCCTCTAAGATCGAGGCCAGCCTGGTCTACAGAGGGAGTTCCTGGACTTCCAGGGCTGCACACACAGAGGAAAGAAGTTATATTACAAAACAGACCTGAGGCCCAATACCAGCTGGACCCTTCTAGGATGTCAGCACAGCAAGCCTCTGAGCCACTGGCTTACAGAAGTGAGCCAGTCAGAGCTAGCTAGCAAGGGGTATGTTCCCAAACTAGACGGCTTTCCCACCGTGTGAAGGACCCTGGGGTCTAGTGTGGCTGCTCTGATCCAGACGTAACTTTTTAAACTATGGTACTCTCTTCTCAAAATCCCTTCTCTGGGCTTCCAGTCTGTTGGCTTTCCACTGAGCTGACACAGTACAGGAGAAGGAGAGCTGGAGTCATCAATACACAAAAATCTGCATCCCGTGGATTCCCAAGCAGCTGCTGCATAGCTGAGCGCTCACCTCGTCCATTCCAGAGGCAGTGAAGAAGATGCCGATCTCCTGCGCATAGCTCTGCAGCTCCTTGTACTGGGCGTGGCTGAATTCTAGATGCCGTTTGTGCTCCCCGTAAGTCTTCCCCCATGAATGCTGCGAAGTATATGGTCTCTCCAAGGCCTTGCGGTTAAACTTGAACTCCAGCTCACTCTTCTGAAACTTAGCGCAGTCAGCCCCGCACTCCTGTAACACCGGGTAAGACATTTTCAGTGACCTGGAGCACAGAGCGATATGACATTATTATGTTTAGAGAAAATGGGCTGTGGCCACAGAGATGCTCAGTGCGTGAAGTGAGGTCACAAGGGCTTAAGCTCAATCCCCACCACCCATGTAAAAGAGCCAGTAGCATGTGCCTATACCCATCCCTGGGGCTCGCCCGACAGCCAGTCTAACCAAATTCATGAGCAATGTATTTAGGGAGAAACCTTGTCTCCTCCCCCACCCCCCAGAAAAAAATCACAGAGGGCTTATAAAATGGCTCATAGGATAAAGCTGCTCACTACTAAGCCTGACGAACTGAGTTTGATCCCAGGCCCCACACAAAAGGAGAGACCCTGCCTAGAACCTCAGACCTCCAAACATACACACGCGCGTGTGCACACAGACACACACACACACACAAGGATTATTAGGGTTAGAGAGATGGCTCAGTGGTTAAGAGCCACTAACTGCTCTTCCAAAGGTTCTGAGTTCAATTCCCAGTAACCACATGGTGGCTCACAACCATTTGTAATGGGATCTGACGCCCTCTTCGGGTATGTCTGAAGATAGTTACAGTGTATATGTGTATGTTCAAAGAATCTTTTTATAAAACAAGTATACAGTAAGACACTGCCTCAGTAAACAGCCTTGGCTGGCCTGGAACTTGCTATATAGAACAGTGAGTGACCCTCAGCTCCCTCCCAGCATCGAACAGCTCACATGTGCCTATACCTCCAGCTCCAGGGAGCTCCGACACCTTTGTCCTCCCCAAGCCCCTGCTGGCACAGAAGCATAAACATAGTTTAAATAAATAAATCATAGGGAAAAACACTTTATACTTCCTTTTTATACTGTTGTGTGCCTTTAATCCCAGGCTCTTAGGAAGCAGAGGCAGGTGGATTGCTGTGAATTGGAGACCAGCTTGGTATACATAGTAAATTCCAAGCTATCCAGGACTGCTATAGTCTGATCTTGTCTTTTTTTTAAAAAAAGGTATTTTATTGGACTGGAGAGTGTCTCGGTAACCCACAAGTGTGTGTAGACACTCCAACTATAACAAAACAAACAGCAGACTCAGCAGTGAGCAAGTGAGCTTGTACACTACAGTCTCTAGGTAACAACTCTTACTCCTGCTACGAACGGCAGCAAAGTCAATGTGGGACCGCAAGACACTTTCCTGCTTTAAATTCTAAAGCACCATACAGAGTGAAATAAGAAACATCCGAGGCTAAAAAGCCACTTGCTCGGGACCAGTCAACTCGTAATATCCTGACTCTAGGCCAGGCTCCTGCTTACAACCCCAACCCCATCACTGTGTCCCCCAACCCCACTGCCCTCCGGTAATAAAACCTATGAGAAAAAAACTATAACTCTGTTTGCATGGTTTTATATTTCTAGGTTTTACAACCTCATCATACAAAGAGGTCACGCCTTGGAAAAACAGGCCGTTCCTTTAAATTAAAAGCAGGAATTTCCCTCTTTACACTCCGGAAGGCTGGAAACCTGTGTGTAAAGCGAAGATTAAAAATTATACATTTTCGAAACAAGGTCCCATTATGTAGCCCTGGTGAGCCTCGAACTCATGGAGACCTGACTGCCTCTACTACCAAGTGCTGGGACCAAATGCATCAATGAAGTGCTGACAGGCATTGCAGGAATTAACGTTATAGGAGGGAGGCCGTAAAAGCGCTGAGCTCAGCATCTCAGGAACGAGAATCTAAAACCTGCTAGTAGTTATTACTTCAAAGTCCTTTAGTGGTCACAAGGCCAGCTAGTTAGTTCTGAGGAAGGGTAAGAGAAAAATGAATTTGAGATAGTGTGACGTTAGGTGAACAGCGTTGATAAACAGTAGCAGAAGCTATGTCATTTTGTTTGTTTTGTTTTCTGAGAGTGGTGTGTGTGTGTGTGTGTGTGTGGTGTGAACAGAGATGAGAAGAATGTCAGATCCCCGAGACAGAACTGAAGTTAGATATGGCTGTGAGCAACCATGTGGGTCCTGGGAACCAAACTGAGGTCCTTTGGGAAAGAAGTCAGCGTTCTTAACCACTGAACCATCTTTCCAGCCCCAGGAAATGCCTATACTCACTCCCAACACTATGAGACTATGACAGGAAGACAGCTCCAAGTTTGAGAGCCTAGCCTGGTCTACAAAGTAAGTCCTAAACCAATCTACAATACGGAGTGAGACTCTGTCTCCAAACACAATAACAACAATCAATCCATTAACAAGATAGCAAACCAAAACTTCACAGGGCAGACATTGTGGACATTTACTAAGAGAAGTGAGCGCATAGTCATAAGTTAGTGGTCACCTAAGGAGCCCTGGACCAACTCCTGTGCTTGTCACTTATTTCCTTCTGGCTCATCACAACTCCATGAAGCCAGGTTTTCATCACAACTCCATGAAGCCAGGCGTCGAGATTCCCTAACCGGATCTGCACTTTTTACCGCTTAGTAATCCAAACACCGGCACTGAGAGGTGGGGAAAAAGCCACATCCACTTCCAAGGACTGTAGACAAATGTCACGGGAGGATCTCTGAGGTAACACATGACAAGCAGGAAGGGGCTGGGTCCCTAAGATTCTGGTTAGGTAGGAAGCCACCGGAGCGTGCCAGACCAGGGTAGAAGTTGATGTAACCAGAAAGGAGAAGAATGACGACGGGTCGAGCAAGAGCAGCTGGAAGACTGAGTAGGGGAGTCGGGGCAAGAGACACGCGAAGCACAGGACGAAAGGCAATCGCCGCCGCGCTCTCTCGAACCCCTCCGTGAACTCTCCCAGGCCCCTCCGTTAACCTGATCCCCATCCCCCCATCCCCGGGCTCCCTTCAAAGTCCTCCGCTCCCCCTCGGCGGAGCTTCCCGGGCCCCGCCCCTCACCTTGGCAGTGCGGATCATGCGCTTGGCCACTTCTAGGTCTCCTTGGTGGTTCTGGCCGATCTCCGCGATGATGAAGCACGGGTGCTGCCCGCCCACCCAGCGCCCGGGACACAGCTCCAGCTCCAGCGGCATGGTGCTCCCCGGCGCCCCTCCGCTCTCCGAAGCGTTTCCGCACCCGCCGCGCAGGCCCGCAGGTCTCGGCCCCGCCACGTCAGCCGGCGGCCGCGGCGCAGCCAATCCGCTCGCCCCGTCTCTCTCCACAGCCAATCGGAGCCCTCCTCTGCAGAGAGCGGGGATAGCAAGCCCCGCCCCCCCAGCGGCGCGGAGCCCTTGGCAGGGTTTCTGCCTGTGCCTCCAGATACAGTTAGGTCTATTCTCCAGCTGGATAAGCAGGGCGAGGAGAGTGCAGCTCGTGGCGCAGACAGGAAAGTAGGTGTTCTAGAGTTCGAACCCTATGGTTGCCGGGTCTGAGACGGAACGGAAAGACACGGAAATCTTGTGAGCATAAGACGGAGAGGACCCCCCCGCTCAGGAATCCGAGTGATGGATTTCAAACCTGGTTGAGACCCACGAGTTAGTGTTGAGCAAGACTGAAGCTGGCCCCACTGACGATGGAGAAAACAGGAGGGATAGGGAGTGGGGTGGGCGGAGTGAGCAAGCAGAGAGCAGACAGTGCCCACAGAGAATTAGTGAGTGTCCCAAAGAGGCCACGTCAGCACAGAAGGCCTGTTGCTGGACAATGAGGTGGTACTACAGGCCTTTAATCCTAGCACTTAGGAGGCAGAAGCAGACAGATCTCTGTGAGTTCTAAACACATCCCTACATAAGATCCTGTCTCAAAAATAAGTAAAAAAATGTTTGTGTGTGTGTGTGTGTGTATCCCACAAAGAGCCAATATGGCTGGTGTTACTAAATAAAATTCTGGAGTGAATTAAAGGCTTACCCCACACACACACTACAGTAAGCAGTAAAGGATTTTGCTTGTTTGCTCTCTGCTTCTTTTTGCAGGTGACCCTAGCACCCTGCCGTGCGAGGCAAGTGTGTTAGCACTGAACACTAGGAGGACATTCGTCCTAGTCTTGGACTTGCATTTCAATAGTAGTTTCTGGTGCTTCCTGTGGCTTTTCTCCGGTTGGCTGATGAATCAATGTTTAATCTGTCCGAACCAGTGAGAGTGCGTGGGAAGAGTTTTCAAAACAAAGGGAGACTCAGAACAGGACCTTTCCTGTGCCCAGCTGAGGAGGGCAAGCGAGAGCTTGCTCTTGAGGAAACTGAAGAGCCCGGACACTTCCCACATGAGACCTCTGAGGCCCAGGGGCTATCCAAACCATGCCAAGTTTCTCTCGAACTTGGCTTTGGGCAAAGCTTCCTCCAGCTGATGCCTCCCGCCTCGCGTGTCGCCGCGGCGTGTCCAGCCACACTGAACTATTTTGAGTTCCCTGAGGACCATGTTCTGCCTCCTCCAGGCCACAGCCCAGGCTGCTTCCTGGTAGGGTTCACTCCACACTCCCCTCCCCCAGCACTCTAAGCCTAGCCATCTCTGCTTGCTCCTCAATCCCTTCTCTGAGGGAACTGTCTTCTTCTACCCTTGCCCTTTAATTAGCTGTCCCTCTCTGATGACCCCTACTCCCCACCCCCAACCCCGAGATCATGATCAGGGACCACTGGGACATGTGTATAACACCAACCCCGGGGACAAAGCCCTGAGCAGAGCACAGAAGAGACTGGCTGCTCTGCTTTATATCCTGTGCAGCCATGATTTAGAGCCAAAGTTGGGAGGGGGGCGCAGGATCTTCATGTCCCTGTAATACCGGAACTCCAGAGCACGCCCTGGGCAGTTGGGTGCTATGTTCTGGAAGTCTGAAGATTAATTCACCACATCCATTTTCTCTCCTAACCTCGTCCAGCATCTTGGGGGAGTATGACTGATGTGGTTATTACTGAAGTCAGTTCTCTGGCAAGTTCATCTGAGGAAGAAGTGAGTTGTCATGGGTCCCCACCCGAGCTGCTAAAGACCTGCCCTGATGTCAAGTGGCCAGAGTCTGATCTCCCCGTGTTCTGTGTGTGTTACACGTACAGCCGTCATTACCAGTCGAATGAATGCCTACTTCCTGCTTCCTTTGCCTTGGGCAGCTCCTGGTCACATAAAGCTAGTTTCTTAGCCGACTCTGGGCAAACATGTCCCCATTCTACCCTGGGATGACAGGGGAGCTGTGGTTATCCCTGCTTGTATGATCTGACCTTTAACAACTTTGCCTGCATTTGTTTCCTGAAGGTACATCACACCTACATCCAGAAACTCATTCCAGAGTGCCTGCTCTGCGCCAGGGAACCAAATGGGCAGCAAGGAGCTGTGGTCCTTTCCTATAAACTGCAATAAAATGAAAGGCATTTGCAGTGCAAGGGAATTATATTCACACCTAAGTGTCTGACCACAAATTACACAGAAGGCAATGAAAAACACACACTTAGTCTGCATGAGAAGCCAGCAAATGACAGCAAGCTTGTCAGCAAAGATTTTAGAATGTAAGCCCGGCACTGGCACCTTCAGCAAGGCCAACTTGGCCACTCTCCTCAGTATAGCAGTGAAGCAAACATGAGGCGCACCAGAGATAGCTCAGGGGTTAAAAGTACCAGCTGCTTTTCCAGGGGACCTGGGGTAGATTCTGACATGGCGGCTCACAAACATCACAAACATGGTTAGGCCCTTCCTAATGATTTTTTTAAAGCTGAGTTTTCATTTTGTGTGCTTAAATTCTAGTCCTTTAGTCAGCTGTGTAGGTTGTAGGTGTTTTTTCCTAGTTTGTACCTACAACTGTTTCTTAGTCTTTTGCAAAACAAAAACTTTAATTTTAATGAAGTATAGTTAGTTTATTAATGTTTCCCTGTAGGGATCATACCTTAGGGCTGCATCTAGTAATCCTTTTCTGGACCTAGATGCTAAAAGTTTTTCCTAATTAGTTTTTTTGTTTTGGGTTTTTATTGTTGTTTTAACTGTTTATTTTTACTTCATGTGCACTGATTGGTGTTTTGTCTGCATGAAAGTGTCAGATCCCCTAGAACTGGAGCTACAGCTGTGAGTTGCCATGTGGGTGCTGGGAATTGAACCCAGGTCCTCTGGAAAAGCAGCCTGTGCTCATAACCACTGAGCCATCTCTCCACAATTACATCGTAACCTAATTCGTGTGCATATATGTGTGTTTATGTGTAAGTGCACCCATACCAGACACTCCTGTTGTGGTCAGAAGACAACTTGCAACAAATGATTCTCTCTTTTCATCTTGTGGGGCTCAGGGGTTGAACTCCAATGGCCATGGTTAGGATAGTACGTCTAACCACTGGGCAATCTCACTAGTTATAGGCTGGGCTTTTGGTTTTGTTTTAATACAAGCTCTCTCTATATCCCAGGCTGGCCTCAAACTCACAGAGATCTAACAGCCTTTGTTTCCCAAAGTGATGGAATTCAATGTGGGTCCACTACAACCCTTTCTGAAATGTTTATGTTTGTAGTATCACTAGAATTAATATGGTTTTTAAAGTTGGGTGGTGGTGATACACACCTTTAACCCCAGAACTTGGAAGTCAAAGGTGGATCTCTGAGTTCAAGACTAGCCTGGTCTATGGAGTGAGTTCCAGGATAGACAGGGCTATAGAGAAACCCTGTCTCAAAAAATAAACAAAACAGTTAAACAAAAAAGAATTAAAATGTTTTTTTAATTGTTTTTGTTGGTTTGTTTGCTTTTGACGCAGGGTCTTGTTATATAATCGAGGATGGCCTCAAATTTATAATGCGCTACTTCCATGTCTTGAGTGCTGGTATTACAGGCGCCACCACATGTACCTGCTTTCTTATTTTGTATCTTTTGAAAGTCTTACTGTGGTTCAGGCTAGCTTCACCTCACTATGTAACCAAGGTTAGCACTGTCCTTTAAGAAATTCTCCCACATAAAATCCTTAGTGCAGGTCTGAGCACACATATTCGATTTGTATAAAGTGTGAGGTGAGGGACTGGAGAGATGGCTCAGTCAGCAAAGTGTTTGCCACCAAGCAGGAAGACCTGAGTTTTAGGTCCCCAGCACCCATGAATAAAATCTGTATGGACCACAAAAAATGGTCTGAGTTATCGTGAGCCAAAGACTAATGGGAACTCCTGGGGTTCATCAGCTGGCCAGCCTATCAGAATCGATGTGCCCTTGATTTAGTAAAAGACCCTGACATAAAGATAAAATGGTTGAGAGCAACTTAGGAAGCCACCTGACCATTTACACACACACACACACACACACACACAAGATAGGGTTAAAGTTGCCTAGTATCCCAGAGGGAAAAAAAATTTTTTTTGACAATGGATACTTAATGCATAAGGATATGGCTCAGTAGGAAACTGTCCAGTCATGTGCCTTAGTTGGGGTTAAGGCTTTGAAGAGACACCTTGACCAAATCAACTCTTATAAGGACAACATTTAATTAGGGCTGGCTCACAGTTTCAGAGGTTCTGGAGAAGATGCTGAAGGTCCTTGATCCACAGGCACCAGAAGGGGACGGATTGCACACTGGGTGGAGCTAGGCATAGCCGACCATGATGACACCCTTCTTCCAAGCCCACACCTCTTAATAGTGCCACTCCCCACAGGCTAAGCATTCATACACTATGAGGGTCTATGAGGGTTATATCTATTCAAACCACACCGTCTGAGGGTGTGTGTGTGTGTGTGTGTGTGTGTGTGACACAGCCCTGTGGTGAGTACCATATGCATCAGCTTACCTGCTCCTTTCAACACCCTTCACAGCAGAAGGCTAACTTAAGGAAGGTTTCCTGGAGTCCTGTGAGCCACACTAGGGGCCCAAGAAGGGGTTGGAGAACCATGGTTCATTGGAGATGGAGCAGAAGAAAACAATTTAAGACTTGTAAAGGGTGCCTTTTCTGTTGCTGAGATGAGCACTTGAACTTCCTCCACCGTTTTTCTTCTATCATTTACCTAATGAACCACCCGCATCATGCAGAGATCCAAATTCTCATAAGGGCCCCTCGACCACAGCTTCTTTCAGGCTGAGGTATGGCAGGCTTTCACCCCCACCCGCCTCCCCCATTCCCAGATTCTCCCTGGAAATGGCATAAGGTGGGAAGAGCCTTTGCCCTTGTTCTGTGTGTTGGGACCTGGCAGAGGTCTCCGTGAGCTTTCATCCCCTCACCTGGAAGGTGAGAATCCCCACACTACCTTCTTCTCAGTCGGAAAGAGCCTGGCAAACCATAGCACGCCATGGACATATCAGGGACATCATCACTTCTTCAAAATAGGACTCAAGCCAAAAAGAGGCATGCACCTACAGTCCCAGCGACTCAGGAAGCTGAGGCTGGAGAACTGTTTGAGTCTAGTTGATTATAACTAACATAGTCAGACTCCAGTTAAAAACAGAAGAGGCAAGCCTTTGATCCCAGGACTAGGGAGATAGAGGCAGGCAGATCTCTTTAAATTCAAGGTCAGCCTGGTCTAAAAGTGAGTTCCAGGTCAGCCAGCGCTACCCAGAGAAACCCTCCTCAGAAACAAACAAAACAAGGATGACTATACGGCCAGGGAACCAGTGGCAGCTCGAAGGCAGATCAAGGTCCTGTCATTCCCTGAACTTGACCAAGACAATGGCCTGAGAGATTCCCACACCAAAGGCTGTGGCTACTGTTGCCTTGCCAGACTTCCCAATACCATGGCTACTGCCCAGACAATGGCTTCCCTCTTCCCTTCCGCTGTCCTAGGTCCCATGTTGAGGACCTAGAAGTCGTCGGCATTATAGAACTAAGGACTACTCACATGCCTAGGCCCTGCCTGAATGCACAGTAAGTCTGTTACCAACAAAAACCCCTAGGAAGAGCCATCCCCAGCCTTTCTACCCAGTGCCCCTTAGGTATATAGCCTTGTCAATGCACTAGTTCACCAAGGACAACCCCACTTTACAGATGGAGAACAGAATTCGCCAAGATGCCTCTGTAGGCCACCTCAAAGAAAAGTGGCAGCAGCCAGTACTTACACTGAATCACATCCTGAGTGGTCCACGGCTACAGTGCTAGACTTCATCTGTTCTCCCAGCCCTTGACTTTTGGAAACAAGGTCTTGCTAGTCAGTGTGAACACTGAATTCTCGCCCCTTCATGAGGTGAGGAAACTTCACCACACACTCCCCTGGCTTCCACTTAAGGTTCATCAAGGGCCCTGTTTCAACAGAGTAAAAATTATGAGGCCAAAAATCTGAACGCATAGGCAAAGTAAAACCAACCTCCTTTAATTACAAAAAGCCCAACTTTCTCAGCACCACTGAGCCAGATACCTGTGATCTCAGCACTCGGGAGGCAGAGGCAAACGGGTCTCTGTGAGTTCAAGACCAGGCTGGTCTACAAAGTGAGTTACAGGACAGCCAGGGCTACACAGAGAAACCCTGTGCCCAAAACAAAAGAACTGTCCCAGAAGCCAGGAGCCCAAGCAACATGGTTTGCATCACGGAGCACTGGGTTGGAATCTTTGGCCAGTCAGCCATTCCTGGCTGTGCGAAATCCTGTTCCAGCACCTGATGGGAAATGCAAGACTCAGATTACCCCAAGAATCTAACCACCTCCCTCCTCCCAATGAAAGCCAACTTTATGCTAATTCCTGCCCAGAATCCTAACAGACCAGCCCAATGAACTTAACTGGTGTTGCTAAATTCTCTAGAAAACATCTCACTCACTCTGGGGCAGTGCAGGGGTGGGACTGAGTTAGTGTGGAGGAGGGGTGTGGGAGGCTGGGGAGGGGGAGCACAGCCCCTTCTGATCTGCCTTTCTCCCCCATGAGACCCAAGCTTAGGTGACATCTCCCACTAACCCATTTGTTCTGAATGAAGAATGGAAAGGGCACTAGAAATACCCCCACTGCTGGTTAGACAGGATTCGGAATGGTCTACACTGGGAACTGGACAGCTGTGGAGTATCTGCTAGGTAAAGAGGAATTGGTTTGAGCCCAGTGTTCTGACACTGAGACCTTGCTTCACTCTGGGACAAGACAGTGCTCATAAATATACCGTCTTCAAGCCTCTTCCTGTGAGAAAGTAACCCCCAGCCTAACATCAGTTCTCCCATCAGACTGTCTAGCAGGCTGGCTCATCAGACCTGGGAAGGCCTTTCATACTTACTGCAATCTTGGTGGCTTTCCTGCGGCTCCTTGGCAGCCTTGAAGCAGGCTAGTAACTTGACTCCCTTTCCAAACTGTCATCAGCCTCATTAAAATTGATGTCAGCACAACCTGACAGGGCTGGAGAAAGCTGAAGGTCACAGGAAAGGGCAGAGTTTTGTCGTCCCTTGTGATGCTAGGTTGGTACAGCTCAACAAGAATACTAGAGAAGACTCAATCATGCCCAGAAGCCTGAATGTGGCTGACAGATAGCTGTGTTCACTGTATAAGCTTCAAGAGTTAGTTCATCATTATGTGGGTTCCGAGAATCTATACCATCCTCTGAAAGACTGCAGTTCCTAGACATCGCCCCAGAACTGGATTTCTGTAGGAGTTAAGCCAAGGACACAGGGTTTGTGGCAGGCCTCGGTTCTCTTCTCACCTCCGTTGGCATTTCACTCAAGCACGTCCATTAGTTAGATGTCCGGGGTCCATCACAGTTCCCACCCAGGACACTTTTCTAACTGCTGGAAGCAACACCACGCCATGATGGTTTCGCCATGACTCTTCTAGAAGATTGTGGCATTCTTCAGCAAAGGGTAGCTGCACCTTAAGTCCCATTCACAATACAAGCATGTCAGAGGCTTCTGGTAGACCTAATCTTAAGTAAAACCAAGATAGAAACCAAGCAATCCCCAGCCTAAGGATTACTCTATTATCTTTTTTTATATATTTAAGATTTATTTATTATATATAAGTACACTGCAGCTATCTTCACACACACCAGAGGAGGGCATCAGATCTCATTCCAGATGGTTGTGAGCCACCATGTGGTTGCTGGGATTTGAACTCAGGACCTCTGAAGAGCAGTCAGTGCTCTTAACCACTGAGCCATCTCTCTAGCCCTTACATAGACACTGAGGCGAATACCATAGTAAATGCAGGACAATCTTGGCCAACAAGTGACAAGGACATGGTCAGGTCCCTGGCCCCACCTCCCCACCCCCTCTATGCTAATTCCCTGGTCAGCTCTGAGGTTCTCACCTCACTGCCTCCTCTCATCTATTTGCCATGGCTCTTCCTTGTCCTAGGCCTTCCCTATGATTTCTAAGATTGTGTCTGAATGTTCTGCCTGCTTTGTGTACCTAGTGTTCTGGGGACCTAGAACTGTAGTCATAGGACAGTTGTGAGCAACTATATGGGTCCTGGGAACCCAACACTGGCCCTCTCCAAGAGCAGTCAAGTTCTCTTAACCATGGAATGAACCATCTCCCCAGCCCTGTCACTTAATACTGCGAACACTGAAGGCTGACTTTCTCTGTGAGCTAACAACTTTTTGCTGTTAGCCTGGCACATCTCAGGACAGACACTGGAAAGTCCTATAAACTTCTACAACAACCATCCAGTTACTGTGGTGCGGTAAGCATTATAAAGCGACTTAGTCTTTTATCTTGCCCTTTGCTGGGGCCATCTGGCACCACAGGGATCTCCATCTTGATGCCCCAGGATGCCTCTGAGAATTCAGGCACGGTTCACTCCACCAACCCTGCTGCTTCTGTCCTGGTGTTCCTTTTCTCCACCGCCTGGTAGCCTCAAACAGGTTCATGTATCAAATTCTCAATCCACAAACCCTCTTTACAATAAGTTTACAACCAATAGACAAAGATATAAACTGCCCATCTAGATGAGATAAATAGACCCATAAAAATCCTTAGAAATAATAACCTTATCAAGCCAGAGATATGCGGAAACACACATGCCCATCTCCTCAGAATCTTTTCCTCTCCTCTTTCGGTTTTCCTACCCCCCCCCCCTGCCTGCTTCTCCACTGTCCAATCATGTATCACCTTAACATCAACCCACATTACTGACTTTGGCATTTGACTGGGTCTCCAAAATATGTGCCTGAGGATATGTATGGAGGTGCTGGGGAGGAAGGTTGTATACACAGTCCAGAAGAGAGCATCTAATACCTTGGGGCTGGCATCCCAGGCACTTTTGGAGGAGTCCCTGCTTGTTTATGTGGGTGTTAGGATCCCAACTCCGGCCTTCATGATTTTGCAGCAAGCATTCTAACACTACAGAACACACTCCTTCTTCCTCAAGCCCCCCAAAAAGGGAGCACATACCCACCCTCAGAGTCACTGGGCTGAGTAAGGACCTGCCTGCCCGTTGGCAAGGCCTTTTCAGAATTCCTGCTCAGACGCCTGTCTTGAGCTCAGGTCAGCCATCAGTCTAATACAGATGCTCCTGTCTTGGTGTGAAGTCCATTAAAAAAAAACAAAAAAACAAAAAAACCTAGAGCATTTCCTGTCCGTGGAATCACAGGCCATACACACTGAGGCTCGACAAGTCATCTGGCCTTCGCCCTTCAATTTTAGATTAAAGGGACCCAGACGTCAGCATATGGTTAAGGTCTTCCCCGACACATAAACTGCATTACTTTTTCTGATGCTGCATGGAACACTAACCCAGGGCCTTATCCATGCTAAGCAGGTGCTCTCCCACTATTTCAGATTCCAAACCATTTTTAAGTAGTAGCTCACTTACTCTCCCGGTCACTAGTAGTGAGGATTCAAATAGTGATGGTCAAAGATCCTGCTTCCTCATCACTATTATACCAAAGACACCACCCCACCCCAAACTCTGTACCACAGACATAGCGCAAGCTAGTAAAGAGCCTACTTAGAAATGTGAAGAGTACAACTAGGCTTTACCAAAGAGTAATGCATTTATTTTGCTTAGTCTTAGAAAATACGGTTTTGGCAGTTATCACACAAAATGTCCTAATGTCTTAAAAAAAGAAAAGAAAAGCATGAGAAAACAGACCCAAAATGTTAAGATTTTATTTACAAAGCTTTTCCTTGTTGTACAGAAAGTAAAAATGTTGTTACAATCGCAGTGTAACGGCAGCCAGGACGGTCAGCTCACCAATCACAGCTGTCACGATACAGCAAGAGTCTTACACGAAAACCTAACAACGTTTACAATTTTGTTGGGGCAGAAGTCCCCAGGCTTGGTGGTGGATTACCAAGGGGCTAAACGGAGGAAGGCGGAATGTCGCGGGAACTATTCTTTGGCTCTTTGGGTGGGGGTGTCCTGGGGCTGGGATCACAGCTACCTTTTGAAAACAGCTACCAAATCCATGAGCAGTCCAACCAATACTCAACAGTTCTGCTTCTTGCAGGTTGTTTCGGGTCTTAGTCGTCTTCTCCTTCGTCATCTGTTTCTCTCTTTCTCTTTTCACCTTTCCCGCTTTCTTCCTCCTCTGCAGTGGGGAGAAAAGAGAAAGGGCGCTGTACAGACACCGCAGCGGCAGCGACTGTCTGGGGCCATCCCAGACAGCAAGGTATATGCTTCCCCAAATAACCAGGCCACCAAGGCCAGACAGGGAAAAGGCATGGCAGCACCTCAGCTGGTACAGTAACGAATCGAGGCTTTTCATACATAACCAGCCTGTTAAGCCATACCAGTCACAGCTAAACCTTAGGCAAACCACATAAAAACTCCAGTCCTAGTCCCTCACTGTTAGAGACACAGTAAGTTACTCTGAGATAAACAACACACGGCACCGTTACACTGCTCCCAATAGAGAAGGTTTCTACACAGGCTGGTGTTCTATGCCTGCTGCACTCAGAGCTGGATCATTGATACCGAAAGAGCAGAATGGCCAAGGGCACTTCAGTGTGACCGAAGTCTAACAGAGCCACAAATCTCACACCTCTGGAAGGGGAGGCAGGAACACTGAATTTAAGACAAGCCCAGCAACACAGTTAAGATACTACCTCTAAAAACAAAAACCAAACCAAAATCTACCTTGAGAGCACTTTTATCTAATTTTAAATGAGAAGGAAACCAAAGTATATGCATCACACCCACCTTCATCCTCATCTTCATCCTCATCTTCTTCATCTTCATCAACTTCTCCATCATGTCCAAATTCTTCTTCCTAAACAAGAGAATAGCTTAACATTAGGTTCTGCTAAAACACATGGGCTGGCCAAGATGGCTCAACCAGTAAAAACAGGCCTCAAGAACACCCCAGCAACCTAAGACAGTCACTGGAAGCTAGAGATGAAAGGGAGAATCAAGAGAGACTAACTCATTAAAGCTGCCTTCCTGTGTCTCCATGCAGCTTGTGTCACGGGTGTGACCACACATGTACAAACCAACCACCCGCCACGTTTCACAATTGTAATCCTAGCAACTGAGGAGAGGAGGGTCAGTGCCTCAAGGCTAGCCTGGGTTACAGGAATCCCCAATCACCAATTCCTCATTAAAAAATGCTGGCTGAATGTCTTTAATGAGTAAAAAAGAAAAAAGTGCCAGAGGGCTCTGCAGTCAAGAGCCTTGCCTTCAGGTTTGAGTCCCAGCACCTGCCTGGTGGCTCACAACCACCCACTACTCCAGTCCCAGGAAACCCAATACTCAATGACCACCAGATGTGCATGTGGTGTGTATAAATGCATGCACAGATATGTACACACAGACAAAATAAAAACATTTTTTTTTTTTTAAAGGAGTGCGTAGCCCAAGGACAGAATACCCACAAGGCTCTGGCTTAGGAAAATTCAATACACGTTTTTACCATCTTACGTTTCAGGATTGGTTTGGACAAATTTTTCGCTAGAGTCTCATACTTTATTTGTAGGGTGCTGACGTAACCCAGGACCCTGTGCACACAATTTTGAAGACAATCTGGTTTAGCCCAGGATAGAATTGAGGTGGTGCTTATAGGCATGCACTCTTTTTCTTACACAAAACTTAGCTGCTCTCTCAAGGGAGAAGTATATTTAACTGTGAACCACAACTCAGAGAGGAGTGTTGAATCCAGGCAGCACTCAGCAGTCATACCTCTTACCTCAGGACAAAAGCTACCAACCAGCCTTTGCCCGCCTTCCTAACCCATGGCCATCTTTCCCTTTGCACCAACAGGGAAGAAAACAGTTGTATTCACCTCCCCGCTGACTTCATCTTCATCATCTTCTCCTTCTACATCCTCGTCTTCATCTTCATCCTCTTCATCTTCATCCTCTTCTTCTTCACCATCCTCATCTTCCTCCTCTTCTTCATCCTCTCCTTCTAAAAACAGCCCAAGAAAGAAATGACTAAGGATGAGCATTAACTAACCCCAGCATTACGGAGGCAGAGGTGGCCAAGGTTAGAGACAAACCCTAGAAAACTGGAAATAAGGGAGGGAGGGAAGGAGGAAAGGACAGATAGCCTTGGTGACCCACAGGGTCCTTTCTACCTGCAAAGGTGACCAAGCCCCAAGTTGACCTACAACAAGCTGGTCTCCACAACACCAGGAGAGACTTACAGCTGATCTTTTCCACCCCAAAATCAAGAAGCTTCAAATACTATACCCCTCCTTACTGATAAAATCTGTCAACTGCACACAGGAGGCTTTCCACTTCTGCTATGCCTGAAAATTCCAATACTTTTTTAAAAAGGGAAGCCTGGTATGAAGGCATAAACTACCAGAGACACTGTCTTAACTCCTGCCCTTCCCCCCCCAAAAAGCAAACTGTGATAGTTTGACTAAAAATGGCCCCCATAGGGCCATAGGGAGTGACACTAATAGGGGGTGTGGCCTTGTTAGAGGAAGTGTGTCACCGAAACAGGTCTAACAGTTCTAAAGTCTTTCTGCTGCTTTTTCTTTCCGCTCCTTCTCCAGCACCGTATCTGCCTACATGCCCACCATGTTAATGGATTAGACCTTTGAACTGTAAGCCAGCCCCAATTAAATGTTCTCTTTAACAGTTGCCATGGTCATGGTGTCTCCACACCTCAGTAAAGCCCAAAGCCAGACAACACCGAGCAGTGTTTTTCCTTCTTTGCTTTCTTGGCCATTGATATCTTGTATGTTCTAGAAAGTGCTGTGATGGGCTGGAGAGATGGCTCAGTGGTTAGAGCACTGACTGCTCTTCCAGAGGTCCTGAGTTCAATTCCCAGCAACCACATGGTGGCTCACAACCATCTGTAATGGGATCTGATGCCCTCTTCTGGTGTGTCTGAAGACAGCATCAGTGTACTCATATAAACTAAAACAAAACAAAACCAAAAACCAGAAAGTGCTAAGATTAAAGGCATGAAAGCTGGGTGGTGGTGACACACCCCTTTATTCCAGCACTTGGGAGACAGAAGCAGGTGGAATTCTGAGTTTGAGGCCAAATCGGTCTACAGAGTGAATTCCAGGACAGACAGAGCTACAGAGAAACCCTGTCTCAAAGATCAAAACAAGCAAAAGATTAGCTTTCAGTTTCAAAGACTTTACCCAGACTCACTCAAAAATATAAGACACTTAAGCATATGAAAAATAATGATTAATAAGAGCAGCCTCCCAACTTGTGAATCTGACTCCCATCTTTGGAGTGCTGAGATTATAAACGTGCTACAACACACACCTGAGAAACATTTTCCCCATGAATTCCATTATACTTGAGATCATACTTTTTATAAATTAAAAAAAAAAAAGCTATCTAAGAATGTATCTTGAAGTTTGTAGGTCAGGCACTGAACTTGAGGGACAATAGGCAGAGCCAGGGAGACAAAGAAATATTGAACTCTTTAAGCACATAAAGGATTCCAGTGGCTTGTGTGACTGAATTAGCCACTGACCAAAGAGACATATAAAATCCACTTACTAATAAAACCATTTCATTTCTGAGCATTCTAAAATGCCCCAGAGTTTATAACACACACACACACACGCACACACACACACACGTCAGGTCACAAGCTGCCCAATCTACCCACCTTCATCTTCCTCCTCTTTGTCAACACCATCCACCTCTCCATCTGAGTCAGGAGCTTCCTCTACACTATCCACCTCCACATCGGAGTCGGGTGCTTCCTGGTCCTCTCGGTCGTAGCCATCCAGATAGGACAGCTGGGGCAGGAGCCTGAAGACAGTTTCTCGGTAATCACTCCGGTTAGTGACCTCACAGCCAAACAGATCCAGGCTTTTCAGACAATCCAACCTTTTCTAAAGTGAAGAACCAAAAAACACAATTCCTAAATAAAAGCAACATGTCACCGTTCCATTTTCAAGAGGCAAAACTCTAGGCTTCCCACTGATTAGCTGCTACCTAGTCATTCCTGTACATAGGAAAACCTTGCAAAGTTTTGTCACCTTCCTAATAACCAAGTCCCCTCCTGCTCTGGCTCCCCTTGAGAACTGTCTTTTCCTGGTAGCACTAGGAGTTTAAGTGTGACCTAACTGAGATGTACACAGAGCCCGCCCATGAGGTATGCCAGCACGGGTAGAAGGGCGTACAAGAGCTTAGATTTCAGGAAGAGAAACCCCACACTCCTGTCTGTAAGATCTCTAGAAGGTTAACATTACCAGATTCTCTAGAGGAAACTTCAAGGCCTTGTCATACAGACATCCTCCTGCGACCTTCTAGAGCGCAGAGTGCACAGCACCCCCCCCCCCAGTTTGGTGCTCTCTCAAAATTAAACAAAGCTCATGGACATGAGGGCAGGGACGTATCTCATTTGGTAGAGTGCTTGCAGAGCCACAGATCTGATCCCCACACCATGTCACAAGTAGCAGTGCAGGCCTCAGTATGTAGAAGGCTGGATGATCCAAAGGTCAAAGTCATGGTCAGCTCCACGAGACCCTCATTTAAAAACCCTGAATGAAAGCATTTCTAACAACCCAACAGTATGCTTCATTTGCAAAGTCACCGCCACATTCACATGACCCAATAGGTATGCAACACAACTTTGCTGTTAGGGCCAAAGTGCCTCTGTGATTCTCTTCCAAAGTTGGCTTTAAAATTCCAGAATGGCAGCAAGCAGTGCACTGCCTAATTGGCTCATTAGCTATTTTTGTAAACTAAAATTGTTTTTTTTTCTCTCCAATACTCCCTGAGATCCTCCTCCTGCCTTTGCCTCTGCCTCTCCAGTGCTAAGAGTAAAAACACACACTACCATGCCCAGCTAGAATAGTTTTACTACCACTCAACTGTCCACCTTTCACGCACAGCTAGCTCCTTTTAGACTGTACTGACAGCAGCTGTGATCCAGACTAGGGCCCACAAAGCTTCGTGTGTTTATTAGCTGACCCTTCAGGGAAAGGCTGCTGGCCCTTCATCCCTCCATCAGGAAAAGGCTCAGAGTTTATTCTCAGAGTAAAGCACAGAACCAGGGAGGGCCCAGCAGCAGAAACACAGACAGATGTCATACCCACCCGAACATACAATGTATAATCACAAAAGATTTCCATCAAATAATGTGCTTCCAACGGCCAGGTCCCGAATGTCTCAAGGCAGGTAGGCTAGGCCCAGCCCTGTCGGTTCTAGGGTGGCTGGTTTTCTAGCAGGTAACCTTCATATTAGGTTTCCTACTGGGCAAGTCTTCACCTTAGAAACTCAGGTATGATTTCTTGCCAAAAAGGAAAATATGCTGTAATACCACCCCAAATAATCAGCACAGGTTGTTTACGAGCTTTCTGTTTGGAGACAAATCCTTTCTTTGCTGCCCAGGTAGCCTGGAACTGATGCCCCACCCCCCAACTCAAGATCTAACCCAGTAAGACATACCAGAAAGTAAGTTCAGGCAGTTTCCTATTATTCTAATGTGTCCTCCACCTTTTCCTAAAGCGTATGTCTCACCATGGAGCCTTTGTAGGTTGCCCTTCGACTCAGTTCTCTTGCTTTGACCCTTCAGGAAGCTGACAGGACAGCACACACTACCATCTCTGGATTGACTAAAAATTATTTACTTAATGGACTGAGGCATTGCTTAATCTACTTACTGTACAGGGCGACCAAGGCTGTCCCTTCTCTGAGCTGCAGAAAATTTAGATGTTTGCTTACTTCTTGACAAAGCACCATTATCAAATAATTTGAATATGCCAAAGAGTATGGCAGGAAACAAAATAAAAGCAAGTGCACAACAAGCCCACATAACTACAGTACTGTGCTATTGTTCTAAAGCAATGATGTTGAATTTACAGGCCAACAGGCTCAGAATACAGATTATACAGGATCCCAATGTAATGTGTAAACACTGCTAAAAACTTAACAACTGTACCATGCTGGAAACTTGACCTCAGCTAATAGGCTAGCCATAATAAACATTAAACATTTTATTAACAATAATTTTGCTTGCCTTCTTAGAATTTAGAAGGGCTTTGGGGGATGGTTTGGATGGCCCAGGTCTCTTAAAAAAGGTGTCCCAGGAAGTTTGAACTGCTGCCTTCTTTGTCTCTCGTTAATGTCCCTGTAGCAAGCAGAGGCATTCACAATCATTGCATTGACTGTCAAGACTGGGCTCAAGGCAGTGTTCACAATGTGTGGTGATGAGGATGAAGATGGTGTTTTCCCCACTCTAAAATGTTCAGAAGTCCACACTGGGTACCCCACCATCCCTACGGGTGCTCTGTATTCCAAGTGGGAACCAGAAATCCAACCTAGCTCAGGCTTTTCTTTTCTTCTTATTCAAGACAGGTTTTTTCCTGTGTGTCCCTGGCAGTCCTGGAACTAACTGTAGACCAGGCTGACCCTGAACAAAGATTCTCTGCCTCCCAAGTGCTGAGTGAGCTTACAGGTGTGCACCATCACAGCCTAGGCTCACTCAGCAGCTGGTGTGTACGGGGCATGGCAGCTCTGCCACATGGTGTCGGTGTCACCAAGCCTTAGGTACCCCAATATAAAGAAGGACCACACTATTTCTATCCACTTGGCAGGAGCTTTGCTAACAAGTACTATAGGAAGGACGCACACCTGCTGCAGGGGCATGGCCACACAACCCCTCTTTCATGGTATAGATCAGGAACACTCGGGCAAACAATGTCTGCACAGCATTTATCTGCGCTCACACCAGTGCTAAACACCGACACTGGCTTCCCAGAGGATTGAGGTCTCCAAGACACTCTGGAGCAGCTGGTTATCCAGCAAGGAAAGCTACTCTCTGGTCCTGTTTAACACACCCACCCACACACATACACACTTAGGGGATGCTATTCTTCAGCTTGGCACAGACCCGGCAGAGTGTTTGGTATGAATATTCCTACAGGAATTCCATTTTACTGAAGTTTAGTATGGAGTCAACTTACATGTACAAACACACCCCAAAGGCAACATAAATTTCAGCGAATTTGAACTTGATCCTGATATTAATTCTAAACAATTATTTAAGCTCTCTAAACTCAGTTTCTTCTAAATAGGATAGCCATTGTCTATTCTCTAGATTGTAAGCCTAAAGTGAACAAATATTAAATGTACCCGATAAAGCCGATTGCAATGCAGATATGTTTAACTTGGAAACAGGCTACTCTACACAAAGACTAAGACTAGAAAAGCTGAGGGAGGGAGCACGTGGCAACAGAAAGTAAGACCTGCATGACAGAGGTGACAAACAGGCTCAAAGATGGACATAGAGGAGCCCAGCAAGGAGATTACAACTACTTCAATATTAATTGTTGAAGGGGACGGGAGACCACTTCAATTCTACCAGGACATCGTCACTTGTGTGACTTATGGAACCCAGGGCTTTCTGAGCAAGCATTTTGCCAATTGAGCCAAACCCACAGCCCCAACAGAGCATTCTTCCAGTGAGGTAAAGCCCTTTATATTTTCATATTCTACAAGGTGTGTGAGGCTGCCTTTCTCCTGCACTAGCCGTGACTCCTGAGCTTCCACATTGCTGAGCTCTCATTGCAACAGCTGACCAATTTACAAAACAAAACCACGTACTTATTGATTATTCTCTAAGCACTTAAATAAGGCCAGGGATAAAGTCCTGTCTGATCAGTTTAAGGTCACATACCTTGCTTATAACCCAAAAGGCACTTAAAATTTGATCTCTTTAATTTATCTACATTAAGACTGAGGAAGATGTTTCCACCCAACACAGTGATGCAGGGAAGTCTAACATCACCAAGCACAAGACCCTTGTGCCTCAAACTGTTCATCCCATCTACCGCTCTGAAATGTAACCTAAGACAGATTGTTCTGCTGGAGTACAGAATAGCCTGGTCAGTCTAGTAGGAAAAATTAGCAGACACGATTAAAGCTAAGATAACCACATTTATGTTTAAAATTCTCCATGAATGACACCAACAGTTTCAGTAAAGAGAGCAAAGCCCAAAGAACAAGGAGACTTTAAAAGCCACTCTAGGAAGAGTAGAAGGGCAGCACTTTTCCAGCTAACTATTCTTCCCAATCATTTTCCCACTGGAAACATGACAATGAGATGACAACAACCCCACTCTACACTCCCGACCACTCACCAACGGCTCCAGGGTATTGATATCTTTCAGGTTATTTCCACTCAGGTTCAGATGTGTGAGGCTTGGAAGTTCTTCTGCTAGTCTGTCCAGACCTCTGATGATTCTATTTTCACTGAGCTCAAGCTAACAGAAACATAAACAAATAGAGAATCATTTACTACTGAATTGAAGTAAAATGCAAATTCTTCTAACAAAAGCAAAGTTTGTTCTACAAGAGCTGGTAAAGTGATTCTCACGTAAAGACAGCCGCTGCCTGCCAAGGCCAACAGGTCCAGTTCAACCCTGGGACCCACTTGGTGGAAACCTGAAACTGCCCTAGGCTGTTCTGATTTCTACACACGTAGCATGTATAGAACCCCTCTCCCAGAAGACCTGTTTCTATTAGGTTATAAGCATTGTTTTATTTGACTAAATCTAAATCAAGTAGTTTATACATTTCAGAAACATCTGGGATGAGTTAGGCAGATATGCCAAAGATGAGAATTTTTGTTGTTGTTTTAAATGTTGTGTTATGTGTGCATGCAGTGCCTGTGGAGGCAGAAGAGGGCACCAGATCCCTTGCCTTGTGCGAGGCCTGAGCCTGTAAATTCCGCTCTCCAGAGGCTGCTTCTTCTGTAAACTGGCACTAAAAAACATTCCCAGTGTCAAGAAAGCAGAGACTATGTAAGTCGAGCTCTTCTTTTTGCAGCTAAAGCCTCAGGCCATGGGACTCAAGTTTATTCGAGGCATTGTTCTTCCAGAAGACAGAGTTCAGTTCCTAGCACCCATGTTGGATTGCTCACAATCCAGAGGATCCAACGCCCTCTTCTGGCCTCCAAGCCCCATCCCGATACATGTATAGTAAACAAGCAAACAACCCTTAGACCACATAGGTGGTTCCCATTTGTTATTCCCGTGTCACGACACAGGTAGCCAGCATCAACTCTACCCATACATGCCTACTGTGCTAAAGGTGGGAGCTTCACATGGCTGACACAGTGACAGAGGCTTGGGTCATACCAACCCACGAGGCGAAGGTAGCATGCCACCCTATGCAACTTGAGACCTTGTCTCAAAGTTTAAAAAGGGTACAAAAGAGCTGGGAATACAGCTCAGAGACAGAGTGCTTATCTAGGACCCATCTGACCCATGAGTCCAATTCCCAACACACAAGTCAGAACACCCCAAAAAGCTAAGACATAAATTAGGAAAACCCAAACAAACAGCACTGGCTTCATGAACAGTCTTTAGCATGCCAAAAAATACTCTGATACAGAAGCAATGGCCATGATTTTGGAATGCTAGCCTAGGAAGGCAGATGAGCGGTAGCTCTATAAATAATGGCATGCCTCAAGCCTGGCAACCAGTCTCCAGGAGAATGGAATTCCAAGTTGTTCTTTGACAGCTATGAATGCTGTGGTTTTACCCCACCTACCACAAGTAAATCTTTAAAAAAAATAATAAAAAAAGCAACAAAAATCCCCGCTTGTCTATAATTAATAAAGATCCAAGCACTGGGTTTCGTGATTTTTAAAAACTGTTTACCTTTCTGTGCTGAGACCATGTTGTTAGAATATCACCCACCTCTTTCTAGAGGAAGACAGTATGACAACACACCAAAGCATTTACTAGCATAGAACTTTACTGAGGTAGGAAGAACATACACAGCCCCTACCAGCTGTGAGAATATTCAATCTGCCTTTTAAGTATGATCACCTTCTTATTAGCCCTGTGAGTGATCATCAGTGTTTACATTTTTCAGAAAAAGCCCAGTGTGGAGGTGCAAGCTTGCAACCTCAGCATTTGGGAAGCTGAGGCAGGACTGTGCGCTCGCCCAGCCTAGTCGCACTGTGAGACCTTGTCTCAAAGAATCTAACATTTGAGGAAGATTCAATACAGCTACTGTGGTGCTTAATCTCACTGTGGACTTGATGTATCTGGAATTAGCTAAGGATATACTGCTGTGTTTAAGTGTTTCCAAAGAGGGCTAACAGAAGGAAGGAAGGTCACTGATGGAACATCACTAGCATTCATGTCTCTTCTAACTGCACACACTACTGTCACCCCATCTACCACCCCACGAGTGCTACTGCCTCCATCAAACTTCTCCACTGGGAGAAATGACAACTGTGCCCAAACCCACTCCTATTCATTTATCAGGATGGTTAGAAAAAAAACACTAATTTAGGGGTCAAATTTATGCAGAACAGATGCTAAAATCTTTCTATGAGTCCTAGATGACCCATCGATCTTACCAGTGCCACCACTGACCTATATATAAAACCGCTTACATTTCTATGTATGAGAGTTTTGTCTGAAGGATGTCTGAGCACCATTCCCGATTGGTGCCCATAGAGTTAAGAATTGTGAAATGGGAGGCTGGAGAGATGGCTCAGTGGTTAGAGCACTGGTTGCTCTTCCAGAGGTCCTGTGTTCAATTCCCAGCAACCACATGGTGGCTCACAACCATCTGTAAAGAGATCTGACGCCCTCTTCTGGTGTGTCTGAAGACAGCTACAGTGTACTTGTATAAATACAATAAATAAATCTTAAAGAAAAGAATTGTGAAAAGAGCCACTCCTTTTCTTCAACAAGACAAAGGGCTCTTATTTGACCCTAGCACTACCCAGAGTTCTGTGGGTGGCTTTAGGAAAATTGCTGTTCCTTTCTGAGCCGATGTCTACACCTATCAATGCACAGGAGCAAACCTTTTTTCCCATTTCCTTGACAAATAGAGACAAGAGAAACCCTTTCTTAAGTATTCTGCCCTTTCTGGGAATAACTAGGACAGGACAGGGTGGCTGCAGGGAAGGTAACTATGAACAATGGGTTAAACCAGAGAGAGATGCAGAAGGCTTGGTTTTTGTGGGTTTTTTCTTTGGGGGGTGGGTGTGGCTAGGGGGACACACAGACACAGGAGGCAGCAACTGTCTAGTGAGATCCCACAGCCCTTCACGTGTTTCTGCCTAAGAACTGATTATAGGCAGATACTACCAGATCTGGCCTGTAGCAAGATTTTATAATTATACAGCACTTTCTAGCCACATCACAACACTTTTTAAACTAATTATTAAGAATTACACGACAAGGCTGGAGGTGGTTCAACAGTCAAGAACACTTGCTGTCCTTGCATAAGACTGGTTTGAATTTTCACTACCCATGGGGGCAGATGTAAACTTCCTGTAACCTCACCCCCATATCCGATGCCTTGAGCACATACTCAACCCCACAGTCTTCATTCAGCATGGAAAGTGAGAGGCGCCGGGAAGACCGGAGCCTAAGCACAAAACATAGCTAACGAAATAAAGCTTTTGACAACTAGTCGATTATTTATGGCACCGCTCTGTAATAATGAGGGACTATTTCCAAAGCACTGCTGCAGCACTGCAGGCCAAGCGTAACCACTAGTGATGACAACCACGTTGAGCCAGCTTAGGATGGAAGACAGTCCCCAAATCTCAGTGCCAGACACTAAATCGTGATCACACCACACGGAAAATCCTCCTTCCCAATGATTCTCTTTAAAAAATTAAAGAATACTTACCTTTTTCAATTTAGGTAGCTTCGGGAGGTCTGAAACTGATGACAAGCCCACATTTATTAAACTGAGGAACTCTAAGTTCACAAATTCATCTGTTAACCCCTCAATTTTTCCATCATTTGCTTTGCAATTGTCCAAGACAAGTTCTCGAACCTGTGGGTACAAACAAAAACAGGAATAAGTTTTAACTGTAACAGGAAACAAAAGCAAAAACTACATACAATCCTGTGAAACTTCCAAATTCAAGAATAGCATTTATGTAAGAGCAGGATCAGCTACAAATATAGAAAGCATGACTAGCCTTGTAGCAGCACAGTATTCAGACCAAAGATCAGTTAGTTCGTGCAAAACACACACACAGGCATAATAGTTCTCACAACATAAGTGAACCGTGCATGCCCCGGTTCTTTCCATGGCTATGCCTTGAAGGGGCTTTGTCTAAGTTCAAGTACAGGACCAAGAAGTCCTTTCAGGCTTTGTCTCTTTAAACCAGGAGGGGCGCGGGCATGGCCACAGGGAGAAGTGCTTCTGCCACAAGCGGCACTGGGCACTTGAGCCCTCGAACAAGGAGCCTGCTGCTTGAAGCAGGGTAACTGATCCCACCAATCAGATTTTCAATAAAGTCCCCTGCCATTTTTGTTTGTCTTGTTTGAGACAGGGCCTCTCTCTACAAAGCCCTGAGTTTCCTGAAACTCACTATGTAGACCAGGCCGCCCCCAAACTTACAGACCTCCACCTGTCTTCTCTGCCTCAAGTGCCAGAATTAAAGGTATGCACCATGCTTGGCGTTTCCTTGCCATTTTCAAAGAAAAAAGTCCCAAATAAATCCTGGTAAGGATTTTTGCACCTGCACACTCTCCGGTTTCAGATCTTTTCCGTTTTAAAGAGGCCCGTACTATGTATGCAGCTCTGGCCGACCTCGAATTCGAGATGTCTGTCTTCTCAGACTCTGACTGCCTCTGCCTTCTGAGTTTTGGGTATTGCAGGCACACACCACCATGCCCAGCTAAGATTTTCGTTTCCCATGTAACAATAAAATCAAAAATATCGTAAGATATGACACTAATAACATGTCCAAAACAAGGGGGGGATTGAACTCACAACACTGTGTTAACGAGTCTGCTACACTGCCTCCTGGACTGGGATAAACAATTTCCTCCGTAATACTTCTTTCAATTGCTAAGATTCCCGTTTTAACTACTGTGAGGAGTGCTGAGCAGCTTCCACTGGGAGTAGAAGGGACACAATACTACGGTAGCTCCATCACTGGGTAGGCTCAGGCGCATTCTAAATCTAAAGCAGACACTGCTGCTATACAAAAAAACCCTATCGTGACAAGCACCAGGCACTCAGATATGGGCTAAAATACACCTGCTAAGGCCAAGAGCAAAATGAAGAAAGATTATAAAGAGGGAACTGGGGAAAGGGCCCAAAGTGGTTGACAACATGCAGGACTGAGTCTGGCTTTGGAAGTCCTACAAGGAAAAAAAGAACAGCACTTGAGGAGCAACAATGAATACCACAGAGACACAGCAGACTCAAGAGTTTCAATGGTGGTCTGAATTTAGGCCTGTATTTGTGAGTCATCAAGGAAGGTGCCCAAAGACAGTGTTTCTCTGTGTGGGCCTGGCTACCCTGGCCTGCCTCTGCCTCCATAAGAACTTCATTTTAAACACCAGGAATGTTCATAAACTGCGGTGGGCATGGTGACAAGACTCCTGTAATCCAGGCACTTAGGAGGCTGAGGCAGAGGGCTGAAAGCTGAAGCAGTGACCGAGGGCTGAGTCAGTTCCAGGTCAGCCTCAACCACAAAGCACACCTTCGAAAATAAAATAAATAAAAATAAAAATAAGATGACCTGGGACACAGCCAAGCATGTTATGTCTCACTTGTGAGGTGAAACAGGATTTCAACAAGCCTTTCTGTTATGGCAAAGAACCTTAATATCATTCCATGGGAATGCACTGTGTTGCGAGTTCAATCCCCACTGCTCATACAAAACATCGCGGAGAACTGACTGTACAACTGGCCCACTCCCACAAACACTGAGGCTCGTCATGACCCTGCACACCATACACTCACAAATATCTTTTAAACTTTAGAACAAAAGCGAAACAGGCTGGTACAACACTGAACTTCTTGGTGAAGGTGCACCGCCCCCCACGATGAGCACAGGTATGGGCTATGCCCCCAAAAGAAGGACAAGAAGTTCAACAAACATTCACGTGGTGGTTTCCATAAACTCATGTCTTTGAATGTTTGACTATTATTAGAGCAGGTGTAGCCTTGTTGGAAGACAGTGTCACTGGGGGCAAGGGAGGGAAGAGGTGGCTGAGGGCTCAATAATCACAATCAAGCCTCAACTCCTTAGGCACCCGGTCTGCCGGCATAATGCCATGTTTCTTGCCATGACTATCAATGATAGACTAAAGCTCTCTGCATTGTAAGCCAGACCCTTTGAAAATGGTGTCTCCGCTCAGCAATAAAACCCTGAGAGTTTTGATTTTAGGCAGGAGTAGCATGGCTAAGAAAAGACAGGTCCCTAACTTCCAGAAAAGCCCTGATGAGTCAGTTGGAGCTGCCACATCAGGCCAAGCCTTAAGGTTACTCAAAGAAAGGTCTCAGGTGCCACTGGCTAGGTGCCTTCAAGTCTATAAAGCTCTCAACAAAGCCTGAGCTAGTGGACAGGCCAGGTTCCCAGGAAGCAGAGGCAGTAGAACCACAGGTTTCATCCAGATCGTCTGAGAAGCATTAAGGCACGGCAGTAGTGCCTGTCAGCAGTCTTAGAACACAGCTAGACTATGGGGTAGGCAGGAGCTTGAGATCAACCTAGATGGCACTGAAGTTGTAGGTAAGCCCTCAGCTCAGAAGAGTCTTGAAGAGAACAGAACAAAACAACAACAAAAAAATATGCCCGAAGAGATGGCTCAGTTTCAAAGCACTTGCTACTGCTGCTGAGTTCAGCCTCCAGTACCCACATCGGGCAGCCTACAATTAATTTGCCTGTAATTCCAGCTCCAGGGGATCTGACATCCTCTTGGCCTCTACAGGCACTTAATGTATGTGGCAAGCGTGCAGACACACAAATAAAAGTAAAGAGAAACCTGGCCCCCGACCTGTACACCTGTGTGTGTGCCAGCTAGATGAAGTCCAAGACAGCAAGGTAGTCTGCTCAAAGATGGAGCAAGTTGACTCTCATTGGTCATTCTCAACGAACTTGCTTTTTTTCTCAAATGTGAATAAAGTAAAGAAGCAAACCACAGTGCCTCAGGCTCGTGATGCTAATGCTCTGCATGTGAAGGGACATCCTCAGCTAAAGATTAATGGCTGCCTGGGATATGGAACGCTTGCTGTTTAATTATTATTTTATTTTTAGGGCAGTGTCACCGTGCAGCCCTGTTCCCTTTCCAGCACTAGGTTTAAAGGTGTACTCCACCAGCTTTCCTTTGACTCTTGCACTGGGTTTCTAGTTACGAACAATGCCACATACTCAGCACTCTCTCACTAAGTCGGCTTCCACTCCAACCCTTTCTTGACTGCACTCCTTCCTCTCTTCATTTCCTTCACTGGGAAATAACCAATTCTACCTATGGTCAGAGTCGGCAATCTTTCCAATTACATACTTGTCCTAGAAGGGAAAGGCACAGAAAAATAGAATTTTGAGTCGTAGTGGTTTGAGTATGAAGACTCCCGCAGGCTTGGTCACCTCACTACTTGAGGACTAAGAGGCGGGACCTTGTTGGAGGAAGTGTGGCCGTCACCAACCTGTCTACAGCCCAGTGACACTCCACAGGCTAATTTCCAATCCTTTTAATTAGAAAAGCACTAAGTAAACAGTGGCTTGTGACTGCCATGCCTGCCTGTCTCTGCAGTATACTAAATAAACCTATTGTATGAAAGAAACTGCCCTACACTAAATACCCCAAAACATAGCCTCACACAGAGAAGCTTAAGATTCCCCCAGTTGTCCTCTGACCAAGAACTTAGTGGGACACACATTATTTCTTAATTTCAAAAATAAAGAATTCAAGGGCAGGGGGCAGAGCTGAGTGCTTACTAACCCTTCCTGCTGGGAGCCATGGGTTCAATCCCAAAGCCACAATAAAACGACAAGGCTAGCCAGTCATAATGGCGCACACCTTTAACCCTAGCACTCTAGAGGCAGAGCCAGGAGGAGACCCTGTCTTGAAAAACAAAGCAAAACAAAACAAACGGGCTGGGAAAGGAGCTCTGTCAGTAGAGTGCTTGCGTAATGCACCAAGACCCTAGGTAATGCTGACCTCTGATCCCAGAATTTGGAAGAGGAAAGGAATATGGGAAGCTAAAGGTCATATCTCCAGCTACAAAACGAGATTAAGTCCAGAATGGTGGCAGAGGCAAGAGAATCTGAGTTTAAGGACAGGCTAGTCTACACAGCAACTTCTAGAACTTAGAGCAGCCAGGGCAGAACTTAAGAGTAGAAATGCTTGCTGCCAAGTCTAACTATCTGAGACCCACACGGAAGAGAGAGAACTCCCACAAGTAACCTTCTGACTTGCACATGTACACATGCAAACAAAGAGTTAAAATCCAAAGATAAATAAAGCACATTGGGCTCAGATAGCAGCAGCCCCTCAACGTGCTCTGGTGGAGAAGGCACTCTACCCCAGAACAGAAAAACGCCTGTGCCCAAAGGGTGGATAAAAGAATCTAGAAAGCAATTTAATATAAAATATTAAGTAACAGATAAAGGCAGTCACTGGGGCTCTTCTCTAGGCAACCAATTTATAACATGGTCCAAGCAAAAATAAGAAATTAAGCAAATTTGTGGACCAACACCAAAAAGCACAGACATAGGTTAAGTTTATGTTGTATATCTTTACCTTTTTTTGCTAGTCTCCATCCACTTTTCTTTAAAGATGTATTATTGTACAAAAGAAAACAATCCCAATTAGTTGCTATGCAACCAATTAGAATATCCCATTGAGCTCAGAATTATATCACACTAAACAACAGATGTCAAAAGTTGGGGTGGGGACCACACAGGACAACAAGACAGCTAAGGAGGTCTGTTTATCCCCCGTGAGCTTAGTGGAAAGACAAGACTAAGGAGCAGTTGTTAGCACACAGCGTATCAGGGTTTCACGGGTGGAGGTGGGATTAAAAAACAAAACACTCCAATAAGAAACCACTTGGTTCCCTAACTCTGCATGAAAACTGTAGACAGCTGGCCTGAAGGCTAGCTGTCAGTGGCTGCAGGGTTAAAAGGGCACACAACCCAGCAGCCACCTGAGTGCCTGACGTTACTCACACCTTGCTATTGTGTGCCAGCATTTTTTTATGACATGAATAGTATGTTCAATTTATTCTCAGTGAACACCCCCCAGGTGCCCCACCCAAGGGCTTTGAGCTTACTCGGCAAGTGCTCTACCACTCAGCCAACCCCTAACCCCTGAAAACCCCTAATACAATCTGAGAAATGAACCAATGGCCCATATGATACCAAGGCAGGTCTACCACTGAGACAACCCTGTCCATTATATATTTTCCACAAACTAAAACTTACTAGAGGATAAGACTAGAAGGTTATTGATAGAACACATGCCCTTGGTTCAATCTTCAGCACCCCAAAATTCTATTCTTGCCCATAAAATCTTTCAAAATGGTATTTACTTTTGCTTTTTTGGTGCAATGTCATTTTATGCCATTTCCCGTACTGTGAAAACACACTGCTGCAAGAGCTGGTTTGGACTTTGAAAAAAATAAATTAAGTATTTAAAAGCCTCCCCTAAGGAAAAGAACACACCCAAGTTCATCAGCAACAGAGCTGTAGCTGACCTTGACCTTGTTGTCTTGAGCCTATGTACTTAGGAGGAAAGCTAACCAGAGAGTATATAAGGATGTGTCTAAGACTTAGAACACCTAAGCATACACAACCAATGAGTGTTTAAATTATCAGACCTGCACTCTTATCTCTGACATGTAACAGTAATTCAACTGGAGGTTGAGATCTCTTTCCAGCACCCCCACAAGTCTGTAGGGTCCCAAGGGCCAACCTCTCAATTTTAAGTTCCAAAGGTTTCTGCAGTAAGTTCTAGGACGTTACAGTATACAATCAGCTGAGTGTTGTTTTTGAGGCAAGGACACACTGCAGAACCCTGTTGGCCTCACACTGACTGAGATCCCCCTGCCTCTGCCTCCTCAGTACCGAATCTGAGCATCAGCACACTCAGGAGGGATGAAATCATTAAAAGGAACCATCTTTGTTGAACTCATTGCCTGGCACTGCATACATACCAAACACAAGACCTCCAAATTGTCTGGTGTGATGGTAACAGTACTCTGGAAGCCAAGGAAGGGGATCAGAAGTCAGCAGAGACTGCTCAAAGACCATGTCTCCACCACCCCCAGCCCCCAAAAAAAGGCAAGAACAAATTATCTGCAGCAATTTTTCCCTTCAAGTAAATCTTTCAGTTTTAGGACAAAGTATTTCTAAATAAGCATTTACGAAATGGCCTGGCTCCCTCTAAGTAGCTTTCCTCCACAGCCCCATAATCTTGGTGGCTATCTCAAAAAGAAACTTCCCCAAGGCCCATCTAACCTACCAAGGTACAGAAAGGAGGTAGCGTGCCCTGACACCCCTAGCCTGAGGCCCAGGAGGGCAGGAGACACTTGTTTACACAGCTTCCATGGTGTAAGCTAAAAATGTAATAAATCAGTAGAGGCCAAGGGTGTCCAACGCTTTATCCAGCAACCACTTGTTGCTTGCAGGCGCTTTAAAGATGTAGTCCTTAATTCACTTATAATTCCATGGCTTTGGCCTGACTTTGTCAAGAGGGTTTAAGATGAAAATGGGTACTTTAACCTAAATTTAGTTACTTCATACTCTATTGATTTTTGAGGCTAACTGGAGTGAAAAGCCCAAGGCATTAACTCATCTTTTCAAGTTAATGGAAGAGGATGGTCTAACAACTCAATTTCCCAGCACGTGGTGGGCACAAAATGTCTGACTCGGGGATGGAAGGGACACGTGCCGGTGAAATGCTCAGGGCCCCGGGAACAGGGACACCACCCAATCAGTCCTCAGGGACCGCCCCACACTTCGGCGGGGCCGACCTCGAGGCCTGTGACAGGAACACAAAGCCTCGGGCACGCCAGGCGCACCGAGGCAGGGCATCTCCACAAGTTCCCAACTAGTTAGCCACAGTCACCTGCGCGCGCCAGGCCAGGCCGCGGGGCCGCCCGGCCCACACGACATCTCGGGCCCGGGGTCGCGGCCACACGCGCCGCGGCGCACGAGGGCGGCGTCGGGCCCGCGGCCTGCGCACGGTCGGCCGCAGAGGCCGCGTGGAGCACGTGCGGGGGCCCAGGCCGCCCCGGCCCCGCGTCGGCCACCGTTGCCCTTTTAAGAAAGGGGAGGGCGCCCGCGAGGGGACGAGGCGGCCCGCGGTGGCCGAGAGCCGCGCTTCCAGCGCGCGCGGAGCCGAGCCCGCGGGGCGGGGGCAGCCCGGGGACCGACAGGCAGCGCGAGGGCGGCCGGCTCACCCGGCGGAGGAAGACGGCGCCCGCCAACATGGCGCTGTGGCGCGCCCCGGCTGGCGCGCGGAGCCGCCGGCCGCCCACACCGAGGGGCCGGCCTCCCTCTCGGGCAAGGCCCCGGGCGGCGGCGCGGGGGAGGGCGAAGCCACCGCGGTGACGGTGCCCGGCCGCCCCGGGAAGCCCGCGTGGGCAAGGCCGAGGGCGAAGGCGAGCCGGGCAAAGGAGGGGCAAAGTTGTATTTTTAGGCTTGAAAAATGGCGGGAAGCGCATCCTTTTTTCAAACTTGGCCTCGGGAGGGGCGGCGGTTGCGCCACCTCCGCCGCCAGGCCCGCCCCTCCCCCGTTCCGCCGCCAGGCCGCGCCCGATGGGGGGCTCCGCGCCCCCTCGGGGACCCGAACCCCCTTCTCGGCGCGGCCCGCGAGGGCCTGCGGGCCGCAGGGCGCGTGAAACCTGGCCTGGCCCCGCGGCGGGCCTGGCGGCGCGGCTTCCTCGGCAGGCCCGGCCTCCGCCCGGCCGCGCATCCCGGGAGGCTGCAAACATGGCTCCCAGCGTTACACAACCCCCGCGCCCGCCCTCGCCGCCGGCCACACGCACAAGCGCTCCCTTCGGGAGAGGACCGGGCGGGCGAGCGGCTCAAAGTTTGCTTTTTCCACCCGCCGTCCTCCCCGTGGCCACGGGGGCCCGCGGGCGCCAAAGAGTTAATGCCCGCGCGCTCGCTCCCCCCTCCGCGCCTTCCGCCCGCCTTCCCTGTCCCCGTCCGAGCTGCGAGCAGCGCCTTCCCCGCGCCGCGGCCGGAGCCCGGTGGCCCGCAGGTGGCCACCATTACTTGCAAGTCATCGGGGGCGCGGGCGCCCGAGGGGTTCTGCTTACAGCTGCCGGGGTCCGGTTCCTCAGCTCCAGGTGGATCCTCCTCTTCATGTCCATGTTCCCCTCGTCCCCCCTCTCCAAACTTAACTTTCCGCGGCGGGGGCGGAGGGGGGAGAGGCGACCCGGCCTGCGCGGCGAGGGCCGTCGGAAGGAGGCGGCTGGAGGCGGCGGCGTGGTCCCGGGCGGCGTGCGGGCGTGCGGGCGAGCGGAGCCCCCGGAGCCAAGTTACTCGCGGGAGCGGAGAGAAACCATGGAGGGAAAAGGGGGCTGGAGCGCGGCGCTGGCCTCACTACCGCCGCCCCCGGCCAAGGCCCCGCACTGCGCTTAAACCGGCGACGCGACGCGGCGGCTGCTCGGCTCCACTCGGCCCTGCGCGGTGCCGCTCGGCTCAGGAGCCCGGGCTGCAGCGCGGACTGGGGAGGCGCACGGAGGGCGGGGCGGGACCCGCCTTAAGCTCAGCCCGGACTGCGGCGCCGCCTCCCGGGCCGCGCGCGCCTCCTGGCCCTCGGGTCGCACGTGGGCTGGCTGATGTAAGACCTTCCGGTGCCGGGACCCCCAGCCCCCACCCGCGCTCGCCTGCACGTCTACGGACCGGCCCAGCCTCGCGCCTTCCGGGCTCTCCGGGACCCAGGACGCCCTCCGAGGCTGTGGCTTTGGGGTTCACCCTGCTCCCCCCGGTTTGAGGCCCACAGCTCGACCTCACAGCCTTTGGGTGCAGCGATGGTAGAAGCGCCTTCGGGGACCCTCGTGAGGCTGTGCTTCTGCCCCGCCGCGTTGTACCGCGTAGTACCTGCTGCTTGTCCAAGCCATGCCCCATCTGAGCATCCCCAGCTCAGGAGTTTCCCTCGGCGCTTGTTGGTTTGTTTTCTAAAAATGCTTTTTAATATACTTCAAAACTTTATCAGTACGTAAACTACAAACTGGTCAAGGAGACACAAAACAACTGTACATAAACACTTTGTTTTTAAAACTTGTGAGCTACTAGCAAAGGAAGCCATTAGTAATTTTAATGAAGCCTCTGTCCCCACCCTCTGACTTTGATCTCTTGGGGCACCTGTGGAAGATGTATACATTCTTGGTCTTCATTAGGGTGAATCCTGGCCTGGCAGCCTTTGTCAAGGTCTAATTTTAAGGGTCCCTGGATTTAAAGCAAACAACATGTTAAATTAGAAGCCTATTTCCTTCTGATACTTACCAGCGGTACCAAAGACTACTGTTTACTGGAGAAACAGTATTCTAGGTATTACCCTAAGATTTTTATGGAAGAAGCCTCTCCCTATCCCATTTTGCCTTAGAGGCCCAAACTTTTTTTTAAAGATTTATTTATTTAATGCAAATGAGTCCACTGTAGCTGTCTTCAGACACACCAGAAGAGGGCATCAGATCTTATTACAGATGGTTGTGAGCCACCATGTGGTTGTTGGGATTTGAACTCAAGACCTCTGGAAGAGCAGTGAGTGCTCTTAACCACTGAGCCACTTCTCCAGCCCTGAGGGCCAGACTTTTAAATGGATTATATATCAGCTTCAGAAATAACAATTCAGGAGAAAAAATGTGTAGGTTATGGGGAAAGGTGAACACTTATGGGTGTAGATTCATTCGTAACCCCTGTGGCAGTCTGGAAGGCCACAGGAGAATGTGGGGAAAGGAAGGGAGTAGTGTGCTCCTTGTCACAAACGATCACTATAACATGATAGGCTTCACTGAGCTGTGCAAAAAGACAAACAAACAAAAAGAAAAAGAAAAAAAAAGAAAAGAAATGTACTGAGACGCTGCCATAAACAAGCACTGAGCGTTGGTTTTTAAGAGCTCACTCTGTTATGTCCCATTTAACTTTCAGGCAACCCTAAAGTCTGATATCGTAATTGAAAAAATGAGGAATTAAAGCTTAATTGCCCCAGCATAGTTAAGGTTTATAGGTCTGGTCCAAATCTGCCAAATTTTTGCTCCTCCCTGGTCTAGAGTGAGTCACTTTTGAGGACTCTTACTTAGGTACACTGGGTGGGTAACAGTTGAGGCCCCTCATGTGCTTCTGGTGGCAGATATAGTCTGTGCTAGAGTGACTTGGGAAGTCTAGAATGTTGAGATGGTCAGCTCATGTAAACAAAATCTGTGGTTTAAAAAACCCTTTCCCATGGTAAACAGTCCACAGGACGAATGTATATTTAGTAAGATCAAGCTACAGAGAAATTAATAAACACGGCCACAGCATGCAACAAATAAAAAAGAAGGCAAGAGTGTCAAAGGAAGAGCGACTACAGACAGGGCACTGTGCCCTCCTGCACAGCCGGTGCTGGCGTCCACCTCCGAACAAAGACCGTGTGTCCCAGTGACATACTTCTTTGTCAGGGGCTTCACTGCCACAGGCATAAGTAACACAGGCGGCTAAGGGTGTGTCTCTTTGCCCTGCCAACGTCTATGGGACTCTCAGGCCGAGGACCTGAAGGGGCTGTTGTCACAGGGCCTGGTGTTAAATATTGCTGTGCTTAACATCACCAATGGATCTGTGAGGAAGAGGGACAGCATGCAGTCATATCCGACCTGCGGTCAAACGTGAATTTATGGTTTGAGCTATAGGTGGAAGAAGATAAGGGATAGTGGGAAAGAACATTCTGGTCTATTAGAGGTGCCTGTGCACGTGGGTTTCCTCCCAACTTCTCCCTGCTAATGCCCACACACGGTAATGTTAACAGTTGAGCTGGGGCGCTTCTTTAGTCTTAAAACCACCTGCACATCAGAATGTTTGTGAATTCTAACAAACTCTAGCAATACGGAGGGAGAACCGGAAGGAGGGAGAGAAAGGAAGCAGGGGGGACTAACAGGTACACATTTCCCGATTCTTACGGTGAGGAGAAGCTTGGAGGCCAACTTCAGAGCTCAGCAGGTCCTTTGCAATGTGCAAATACGGAACATGCAAATGTGCATGTTGCAACTGATGTCAGAAGTACTAAGAATTAGGCAGCTTAGGCTGTTGAGGAAAGGGAACTGCACGCCGGTGTTAAGAACTAGTTTGAAGCCAGCCTGGTCTAAGAGCAAATTCCAGGACAGCCTGGGCTACACAGAGAAAACCTGTCTTGAAAAACAGAGAGACCTCTCCTCCTGTGTGTGTGTGTGTGTGTGTGTGTGTGTGAGAGAGAGAGAGAGAGAGAGAGAGAGAGAGAGATGTATGTGTGAGAGACAGACACAGAGAGAGAGGTCCTATTACTCACCAAAAGGTAAAAGCAGAAGAGGGAGGGTGGTCAGAATGCAGGCAGCCACATCCCACTCTAGGGCCCCTGTGAAGGAACCAGGTTCCTTTGGGAGTCGCATCTAATGAGTAAGCGCTGTCCTTGTGCTGAGTGAGGTCTTGGGGACTTCTGTATTGCTCCACCATCCCAGCTGTGGGTCCCTGGGATAGAACCACTTTCCACTTTTTGTTGGCCTTGGGATATGGCGGCTCTGTCGTTGAGGGTTCGCTGTGGTCATTATTATCATTATTATAGTGGTCATTATTATAGTCCCCACACCTATTTCTGAAAACTCCTGTCATTCCTGTCCCCCTTTAAGATTTGCATAAAGTCATACATAATAGCACACCTCTCTAATTCCAGAGGCAGGTGTACAGACCAAGCCATTCCTGGCCATACGGGTTTGTACAGTGAGACTTTGTCCCCAAAACCAAAGAACCTTAACCTGGTGGTGCAGTTTTAAAGCCCAGCACTCTGCAGGCAGAAGCAGGCAGGTGGAACTCTGAGTTTCTAACCAGCCTTCTCTACATAGCATGTTCCAGACCAGCCAGGACTACACAGTTAAACGTTGTCTAAATAAATAATAATGTGTTTACATTTTATTATATATGTCTATATGTATAAGGGTAAAAGCAAAAATAATAAAACAAAAATCAGACAGGCCAGGCTGTGGTAACATATGCCTTTAATCCCAGCACTTGGGAGGCAGAGGCAGGGACAATCTCCATGAGTCCAAGGCCAGCCTGGTCTAAAGAGCAAGTTCCAGAAGAGCCAGGAATCCTGTCTTGAAAAGCAGAGGGAGGGGGGGAAAGGGAGAGGAAAAGAATAGATTAATCAGCCATGTATAGAGAGGCACTTGAGAAACTGAGGCAGGAGAATACCAAGTGTAACCAGTCTGGGTAATTTAGTAAAAATAACCCCCTAAAAACAAAAGAGCCAGGTGTGGTGGTGGCACCCACCTTTAATCCTAGCTCTCCGGAGGCAGAGGACCGCTGTGAGTTCCAGGACCTTCTGGTCAACATAGAGAGTTCTAGGATAGCCAGGGCTACACAGAGAAGCCCTATCTCTAAAAAGCAACAAACAAACAAAAACCCACCCCGATCTCCCTTCCTGCCATGAACATGAATCAAAGCTATTGAGAGGGAAGTATTCCAGCAAGGTGGACTCTCATCCCATCACCAGCTGAGTCTCAGGTTACCTGTAAAAAAATGTACTTTGTACATATAATTTTCCACATGTATTACTTTGTATGTATGGGCAGCCATGCTCCTGCCTCAGTGGAGCCTATTATACTTAGACATGTCAGATTTAATGGCATCACCGTCACAGGTTAAGCCATCTCACTAGACCTGTTTTTGGTTTTTGAGACGGTGTTTCATTCACTATGTGGCCCAGGTTGGCTTTGAGCAATGATACCCTGCCCCAGCCTCCTGGGGTTCCCCGGCTCTTCTCACCTCAGACTTGCCCACCTGGGTGCAGCTCCTCTCTAGCCCCAGGTCTGATGCACCCTAGCTACAAAGCAAGCCCAAGATCCCCCTCCAGCCTCCAGGTTTCAGAGCACTCTGGCTTCCTTCGGGCTCCCATCTCTCTGCTGGGGCCAAGTGTGGCTGCGGCTGCCTGTACTTACCTTACCCCTTTGGCAGAGGACTCACCTCAGAATGATGTTTTGGATATCTAAGATGTCAGACTCATTGTCAGTTTCAGTCCCTGGTCTCTCTTGAGTAACTTGGAATGTGCCCCTAAGCTAGACTGGAGAAGAGCTCAGCGCCCTTCCTGCCAAGAGCGGCCGCATCATACCATCTGGGGCCTCTCGTAACACAGGGATTTGCTTGACCAGGAGGGCTGAGGGATGATGAGTCCAGCTCCTGCTGGTTGGAACCACCATCTGTTCCCCAGCTCTCCTTACCTGCCCCAGCCCAGCCAGGAGCCACTGCAGTGGATAGACAGTTAGTTGTCCCTCCCTCCAGACTCTTGACAGCTCTGGGGTGCTTTACCTGGCTCCTTAAAGCCATGGTCTCTGTGATCATAAAGGTCAAATCCGAGATAACTGGGCACTCTCATTCTCTGAACCAGGTCAGCCGGGCTCCTAGCCTGGTGTCATGATTATCTGTACACGTACTGTGGCAAACTTGGGAAATAAAGAGAAGATGAAAAGGTCAGCCTGGCCTGGTGAATTAGGCCTGTAATTACAGCCACTTAAGCTGCAGAAGCAGCGAGATCATGAGTTCAAGGCCAGTATGAGTTACTTACTGGATTCCAAGCCAGTCTGGACTACAGAATGCTACCTTATTTGAAAACAAAAGGTTAATTAATTTTAAAAAATAGTCTTAGAGGGGCTAGAGAGGAGGCTCAGGGGTTAAGAGCACTGACTGCTCTTCCAGAGGTCCTGAGTTCAATTCCCAGAAACCACATGGTGGCTCACAACCATCTGTAATGGGATTCAGTCCATGTTTTGGTGTGTCTGAAGGAAGCAACAGTGTACTCACATATGTTAAATAAATAAATCTTTTACAAAAATCGTCTTAGAAATATATCTCTGGGGTTGGAGAGATGGCTCAGCAGTTAAGAGCACTGACTGCTCTTCCAGATGTCCTGAGTTCAATTCCCAGCAACCACATGGTGGCTCACAACCATCTGTAATGAGATCAGACGCCCTCTTTTGGTGTGTCTGACAGCTACAGTGTACTTACATATAATAAATAAATACATCTTTAAAAGTATTTATTCATTTAAAAAGTTGTTTTAATCTTCATTATGTATGCATGTGAGTTTGTGCCGGCAAACATGCACACCACCCGGCTGCATCTTTCCTATTGAACTATAAGCCTTTCATCCAGTCTCTTAATGCTAAGCATCTATGTTCCTTCTAGTCTGCCCTTAGCCATGTCTTTGTACAGTTTGCTTCTTGAAAGAGATTCCTGAAGGAGAAGAATGAAAGGAAATACATCTCCTCGAGCACAGCACTGTTGATGAACGTGGTGGCAAAAACCCTTAATCCTACTGCTCCGGGGGCATCTGAGTTCCAGGCCAGCCTGGTCAGCATAGCCTGTAAGTTCTAGGCTAGCCATGGCAGTCTCAAAAAAACATAGAACAAAGTGGCAGTTGCCGGACAGGTGGACCAGCAGTAAAAACGGGAATGAATCTTCCAAAGGATCCGGATTGGCTTCTCCTCACTCACAGAGCAGTTCACAAGGGCTCGTGACTCCAGGAGGGCCTGACTCTCCTGGCGTCCTTACACTCACATTTACACACCCACACACAGACCCAGACACACATGCACACTCACTCACAATTTAAAATCTAAAAAAGAATCAACTGTCCTATCTGCACACACTGTCACTAACAACATACAAGATTCCCTTCCACCTTTGCCTAAAGTCGAGGTTAGTTTGTAAGAGTTTCTAGCACAACAGGCCTTCCAGTGCAGTCAGGGAGGCTGAGGCAGGAGACCCTGGGTCCCCGCCCCAGGACTGCAAAAACCAAACAAGCGAATAAATGGAGGGCTGAGTGTAGCCCCGTTGCTCTAGTGCCTGCCAAGCATGCGCAAAGGCCTGGGTTAGCGCTGCAAACGGCACACCGCTAACCACGGTGTGTCCATCTACTGTTGTCGTCGCCCTGGAGGTGAAAGTGTTACTGCTACTGTTGCTGCGCGGTACTGGGGAAATCGGGTTTCCTTCTGGGGGGAACTTAGTCTCACTAATAAAGTAATCTGGGAACAGACTCAAATGGCGGCTTGAGGCCATCTTTATTAGAGTTTAATAGAAAAATCTCAGGACGGGTGAGTAGGGAAGCTTGGTAGAAGAATGAAGAGTGGGGGAAAGTCGCATCCTTTGTGTTAAATTAATGGGGGTCAGACACAGAGTAGGAAATGGGGCTTTAGGGAAGGAGTAGAGAGGAGCTGGACAGATGGCGCAGAGGTTAAGAGCACTGCCGCTCTTTTAAGAGGACCCAAGTTTGAATTCCCAGTACTCGGGTGGCGGCAAACAGCAAATCTGTAACTCCAGTTCGGATGAGACACACTCTCTGTGTGGAGGGCAACAGGCATGCATGTTGTCCACAGACATATATGCAGGCAAAACACCCCCACTCGTAAACGAATAAATAAATAGATAAATAAATAGATAAATAAATAAATAAATAAATAAATAAATAAATGAAAAAAAAGTGGAGAATCCCCATGTTTGGGGAAAAGCGCCTGGAGGCTGTCATCAGCCTGAAAGAAAAGGACAAAAGGGGAGAAAGGTTAGATGTCTTAGTGTGGTGGACAGGTCCAGATGCTCCGGTTGGCTTATGCAGACTGTGCAAGAGGCAGGGATTCTGGAGAAGGTGTTTCCCAGAATATTTGTAGTGGTAGTACATGCCTTTAATCCCAGCGCTGGGGAGGCAAAGGTAGGTGGATCTGTGAGTTCAAGGCCAGTCTGGTGTATAGAATGAGTTCCAGGACAACTAGAGGTACACAGGGAAACCCTGTCTGGTAAAACCAGATAGATAGATAGATAGGTAGATAGATAGATAGATAGATAGATAGATAGATAGATAGATAGATAGATAGATAGGTAGGTAGGTAGGTAGGTAGATAGATAGATAGACAGATAGATAGATAAGGAGTCTTTTTTAAAAAGACTTATTTATTTAATGCATATGAGTACACTCTCTTCAGACACACCAGAAGAGGGCATTGGTTTCCATTACAGATGGTTGTGAGCCACCATGTGGTTGCTGGGAATTGAACTCAGGACGTCTGGAAGAGCAGTCAGTGCTCTAACCACTGAGCCATCTCTTCAGTCCCCCCTCCCCATATATGTGTGTATGGGTGTGTGTGTATGTATATATATATGTGTGTGTGTGTGTGTGTATGCATACGTGTATATATGTACATTATATATATATATATAATCTTATTAAAGCAATAATTATTTCTCATGTCTCCTTAGCATACATAGCTTTTGGCCTGGTGGTTGAGCATCTGAAATGGGCGAACTCTTACAGGAGGAGGCGCTGGCCTTTCTCCACTGAGAGGTAGCTTTCATTCTTTGGCTAGGCAGCAGCAGATCTTCCCTGATGCATCTTCAATGCTTTTTTTTTTTTTTTTTTTTCCACTCCAAAGTGTACTCAACAAAATGAAAAGCTGTCTCCCTCAACTTTGTGCGCAAGTACTCACAGAACCATTGGCCGTGGTGGCTGCAAAAGAGAGACAATGCCACATGAATCTGTGTGTCCGTTCGGTGGAATGTTACTCAGCCACAAAAAGGTGTGAAGCACTGAACCAGCCTGCAGTTTAGGGGAGCCTGGAAACTGTCCTGCTGAGTTAAACAAACTACACAAATGCCCATATATTATGACTTATTAATATCAACAGCCAAACAGACCATAGAAATAGATGCTAGGTCAGAGGTACCAGGGGTTGGGGGAACAGGGAATGACTGAGAACTGGGGCTTATTTAGGTAGATAGCATTAGAACATTCTGGAACTTGGTAGTGATGTTGATTATGCTGACAGTAATTTGGGTATACTAAGGAGGGTGAACTCTCATCACATGAATTGCATCTCAGTAAAACTATTAAAAAACTTATTGGGCTGGAGAGATGGCTCGGTGGTTGAGAGCACTGACTGCTCTTCCAGAGGTCCTGAGTTCAAATCCCAGCAACCACATGGTGGCTCACAATCATCTGTGGTGGGATCTGATGCCCTCTTCTGGTGTGTCTGAAGAAAACGACAGTGTACTCACATTAAATTTTTTTTTCTTTTAAAAAATTTTATCAGTTGTTAAGTTTGCAATGATACATCTTTCTTATCTTAATTGTTTTTCATATTTTTGATGTTTTTATTTTTTTCCCCCTGAATTCCCTAGAATTCTCAAGCTGGCTTTAATTTCCTAAGTAGACTTTGAACTTCTGATCTTCCTAACTCTACCTCCTCAGGGATGGAACATAAATGTGCCTCCACAGCCCCCTTTGCAAATGTTTTATTTGTTTATTTTACTATTTTTGAAACAGGGTTTCAAAGTTCTGGCTGGCCTGGAACTCACTATGTAGACCAAGCTAGCGTTAAACTCACACAGTGATCTTACTTTTCTACCAGTGAAGTGAGCCAATTCAAACCAGATTAGGTTATTAAATGAAGGTTTATTGGGAAGCTGCTGGTTTTGGGCAAGTTTACTGGCCACAAGGAAGGAGAGCAGGGAAATATGGGGAGGGAGGTGGGGGGAGGAAAGAGAAGAATCAAGAAAGGGTTAGCAGAGAGAGAAGCAGGGAGAGGGAGAGAGAGAGAGAGAGAGAGAGAGAGAGAGAGAGAGACAGAGAGACAGAGACAGAGACAGATAGAGAGAGAGAAACAGAGACAGACAGAGAAGGGCAGAGAAACCAAAATGTCTAGATTATATATGGAAGAGACTCTGAGGGAAGGTCAGCCTCCTGGGCTGGAACCCTAGGGTTGGGATAGGATATACCAGGTAAGGAACTGAAGGATTCTGGGAGAACATGGAGGCCAGGTCTGCTTTGATATGTAAAACATGCACCTCAGACCCTTGTCCCAGGGTTGGCTACCAAACACTGAAACACTGAGATCTGTCTGTCTCCCCAGTGCTAAGGGATTTAAGGCATTTGCCACTACAGACATCCTTAACATAAATATTTTATTTGTGTGTGTGTTTGTGTGTGTAAAGCCTAGATGTCATTATCAGTCCCTCTTCCAACACACCCTCTCTCTTTTTAAGTCAGTTTCTGAAGCCCAGGCTGGAAAACTCATTAAGGTCTTCCTGCCTACATCCAAGTGTTGGGGTCACAGGCTTGTGCCACCATACCTGGTGTGTTATTAGGTAAACATTATAATAAACCAGTGTTTTGTCCAGCACCTTAACAGACCAGACCTAAAATAAAAGTGGAACCACCCACTTTTGTGTTGCTAAGCTAAAATTGCTATCTGAGCTTCCTAGAAACCTGGAGAGAGATAGAGATAACAGGCAGGTTTTCCCAACAGACCGGTTTAAACTGGTCTGATAATGAAGTTCCCCAGGCTGTGGGCCTCTAGTAAACAGGTAACTTGAACTAACTTGGCTTCTGCTATAGTTTCTCTGCTTCTGCATCTGCACGTCCCAGATTTATAAGGAAAGTACTTTTGACCTGACTGGTCCCTTTTCCTTCCTTTTCCTCCCTCCTTCCCCTCCGTCTCTTTCTCTCTCTTTTGTTTGTTTGTTTGTTTGTTAGATCAACTATAGCAGAAAAAGAGCTTTGGTGTGAGCACTTCAATTCACAGCTGTAATCTCAGCACTTGGAAGGTTGAAGCAGGAACACCAATGTGAGTTTGATGACAACCTCGCCAATACAGAATGTTCTAGAACAGAGTAAGGCTGAGAAGGAAGAAGTAGGAAGAAACTGCTGTGACAGACACGCCTGTGTTCTTGTCTTGGCTTCCCTCAGCTTTTCTCCTCTGCGTGTTTCATCAGGGCCTTTGTTCACTCTCTTGAAGGCTTACTTGAATCCGAAATAAAAAATGAAGCCAATTAAAATCTTCACAATAAACTATTGCAATTTTGTCTTTTTATCAATGTGATAGATGGACTTGTTCTTAGTCCAAAGATGGAGGGGGGGGGAAGGGAGGGAGAGAGTGAAAGAGAGACAGACAGAGATAGAGAGAGAGAGAGAGAGAGAGAGAGAGAGAGAGGAAAAGAGGGAGAGAGTGAAAGAGAGACACACAGAGAGAGAGACAGAGACAGGACAGAGGAGATGAGAACAGAGACAGAGAAACCTTAGAGATAGAGAAATTTGGGAAGAGGGTACCTGGCTGAAAATGACCAGGATTGAAGGTCATAAGGGATCATCTCCTTCTCTAAAATCAGCAGCTTAGAGAACCAGTGTGGAACTGCAGATGTTGACCACTGGTCAGAAGATAGGGATTTGTGCCATAACTCAGACCCTGGGTGACCGTGTCTACTACCTGGAAGGCCATTGATGGACGACTATCTAACCTTATAAGATTATTGTTTAGCTGTAGGCTTTCCGGTAAAGAACAAAGACCACTGTTGCCTTTCTTAAGAGCAAATCCAGGCCTTTAAGTCAAGCACGTGGGGCACAGGCAGGCAGATCTCTGAGTTTAGAGCCAGCCTGGTCTATAGAGACAGCTAGGGCTGCACAGAGAAAGCCTGTCTTATGAAGAAAAAGTCAATCCAGAGACTAGAAACATTACAAAGTCTGTTTAAGATGCAGACTGCACAGTGGGCCTGTTGGCCACTGTCCTCTTTACAGGCACCAGCTGTCAGCAGCCACTCTCTGAGAGCCCTTCCCGTCCTAGTGAGAGGGGGGGTGCCTGTGGGGTGAAGGTCATTAGGTTTGGACACAAACACCTTTCCCTGCCATCTGTCTTTCTCTATTCTGCCTCCTCCTTCTCTTCTGGATGAGTTTGTTTGTTCAGTAAGATTTATATTTTATTTATTATATAAGTACACACCAGAAGAGGGCATCAGATCCCATTACAGATGGTTGTGAGCCACCATGTGGTTGCTGGGATTTAAACTCAGGACCTCTGGAAGAGCAGCCAGTGCTCTTAACCACTGAGCCATCTCTCCAGCCCTGTTTGTCTAGAAACAGGGCTGCAAGTATCCCAGGTTGGCTTAGAACTGCCCGAGGATGGCCTTGAACTCCTGCCTCCACCACCCCAGTCTTACATATTCTACGGTCTAATTGTGAGCCTGCTTTTCGGCTCCTTTGATTTTCTGTGAATTATCTATTCATAACACTCCGAGAGTGTAGAAAATGGGAAAAGTGAGGAGAGTTACTAGTTCCTAGGACACTAGGGTCACATGGGGGGGGGGAGTGAAGGCTGGACCTTTTCAATGCTGCCACAGATGAGGGTGAAGGCTGGACCTTTTCAATGTTATCCTTGATCACTGTCAACACGGCTCTCATTCCTTTTTTTTTTTTTTTTTTTTTTTTTTTTTTTTTTTTTAAGATTTTTAAAAAATTTACTTTTCTAGACATTGGTGTTTTGTATGCCTGCCTGTATGCCTGTGTGAGGATGTCAGATCCCCAGGAACTGGATCTACAGACATTTGTGAGCTGCCATGTGGGTGCTGGGAATTGAACCCAGGTCCTCAGGAAGAGACCTTAGCAGCTAGGCTATCTCCCCAGCATCTATTGTTTTACTTTCTTAAACTCAGCCATAGCTCTCCTCAGCCAGTCTCATTGGAGACTTATCAACATGGTTCCTGGCTAATTAACACAAGGTGGCCTAGCCAGCACTTAGGAGGCTGAGCTAGCAGGATTACCACAAGCCTGGGCTACATACACAGTGGGCGCCAGGCCAGCCAGGACCCATCACACAGAGAAAACAAGGGGTCAGAAAAATGGCGTGGTGAGTAAAAATGCTTGCTTTGAGCCCTATGACCTGCATTCGATCTCTGGAACCCAGCTGGTAGAAAGAGACAAAAAAAAAAAAAAAAAAAAAAAAAAAACCAATCAACCAAAAACGAAATAAAACTGTCTGGGAGATGATTTAGTGGATAAAGTGTTTGCATACAAGCATGAAGAACAAGATTCAGATTCCCAGCATCCACATAAATGCCAGCAGATGTGGGGACCACTTACCCCTGCTTGTACGGAAACACACACGCACATGCATACATTGAAAGAGTTAAAATTTCAAGTTAGCCTCCACTAACCCTGCCTTGAGGACAAGTATGTCTCAAGGCTGAGAACAAAAACCGCAGACCACCTGGTCTCGATAAGTTCTGACTCCACAGTCCTGAGAAAAACTAGTATAAAGGTCAGTGTGCCCCAAAACAGAGTGGTCTAGAGTTGAATCATATCCAAAAGCAGACAGAGAGTGCCAATTTGAATAAACCAATGAAATTATTATGTGCCTGTTGCTAACTGCTTATGTAATTTTCCCTATAAATATGTCCCCCTAATTGAGTTCAGGGTCGATGCCTCTGTCTCCTGCGTGAGCTATGTATCGGCCCGGAGCTCTGTCATTAAACTACCTCATGCTTTTGCAGCAAGGTCTCTCGAGTTTCATTGGGTAACCCCGTGTCCTGAGATTCGAGTGGGGGGGTCCCCGAAAGGGGATCCTACAACATATGCACGGGTACTCAAGAACATGCATACATGCACAGATATTACCTGTACATGTAAGACAACAACAAAACCCAAAATAAGGCTGGTCCTGGTGGTACGTGACTATAGTTCTAGCTACCTGGGAGGCTGAGGCAGGAGTGTTGTGAATGAGACAGAAAGAGAAAGGAAAGGATTTGACTGCTCCTAGGTGTGGTGGAGGAGAGCTTCATTGTAAACAAGGGAGAGAGCCTGGCCAGAGGCAGACACACCTGGGAGAGACCGGAAGGGTCCTGACCTTGAACCTTGTGGGGGAGAGGGAAGAGGGGAACCAAGTATAGCAGCCAGGAAGCTAAAGATACAAAAGCAGAAAGGAACTGTCCGGATTGTAGAGGGAAGAGCCTCAAGGGGAAGGGCAGCCCAGCCCCTGGGCTGCAGAGTTCTGGGTAGAGGTAGCCATTCCTGGTAACACTCCGGACTAAGGAATGCTGGGAAAAGCTGGAGGCCAGTTCTGCTTTGATATGTTAAATAGGCACCTTAATGTCTTTTGCCCGGGTTTGAAATGTGAAGTTAAGGCCCGCATGGACAACTTAGTGAGATCATATAAAACAAAAAATGTGAAAAAGAAGGCTTGGTTGAGGAGATAGAGTGTTGGGATTCTGTAAACCACCCCACCCTCCGTTACCTGGCAGTAGCCGGGTATGCCCTGCCCCAGTGACCTGACACTATAAAAAGGGCTGCTTGACCCCTTTTCTCTCCCTTCCCTCTCTAGGCCTCTTGGCTTCTTGCATCTGAGCTCTCCCTTCTACCCCTCCTCTTCCCCTTCCCTTCTTCCCTCTCCCTCCACGTGCTCATGGCCGGCCTCTACTCCTTTCTCTCTACTCCTCTCTCCCTCTCTCTGCTGCTACCATCCTCTTAACTCTCCCATGTCCTGAATAAACTCTATTCTGTACTATACCGTTGTGTGGCTGGTCCCTCAGAGGGAAGGGATTCCCAACATGGGCCCCTCAGAGGCATCTCCCTTGCCCCTAGGCCTCTCCACACCTCCATGGGCCATATGCCTCCCATTCTCTTCATCCTTTCCCTAACATTGGTGCTGAAACCCAGAATGTCATCTTTTCACAACATTGGTGCCCCGTCATCTTTTCCTTTCATAGAGGCCAGCACATCTCTACGAGTTCTAGGCCAACCTGATCTATAAATTGATTTCCAGGACAGCAGAGCTCTGTCACACAGAGAAACCCTGTCTTAATAAAAACCAAACCAAACAAGAAAGAAGCTTGGTGGGATAGCACTTACTGAGCAGACCAAACCACAAAGACCTGGGTTCAGTTACACACTCGGACACACACACCCACACACATTCACACACACACTGAGCCAGTAACTGGCTGCTCTCCACATCTTTCCAAATTCTTGCAAAGACTTAAATAAATTTGAGGAAAAGTTTCCAGAAAGTAGCAGAAAAAGAAACATTCTAATGGAAATGTGGTTTTTAATATATGTATATTATATGTTATTATGTTATATGCATGCACATGCAAATTATATAAATTACACATTTATGTTCACATGTGTTGCAGAGTCATATATTATTCATGTTTAAATGTTACTTATGTGTTCAAATACATGATCATTGTGTTTGTGTATATGTAATTTAGAGATTGGCCCAGGAGGCCCAGCACCTGACTAACCAGAGTTTGAGAAAGAGGGAAAGATGAACAGAGGGAGAGAAATAGGTGGAGGTTCACATCCCAGCAACAGCTCTCCTAGCTCCCTTCGTCTCCATTAGCCCCGGGATGTTAATAGCTGGTGTCTAGAGGCGGGAAATTGGAGGAGGAACTAATCTAAGATAACTAAATTTGCCTTAATCTTACTGACCATCGTTTTATTTTCAAGAGCTTCTAATGCCTCCCCTGCTTTTAAAGTATAGAATAGAGTTTATTCAAGGTATGGGGAGGGGAGTGTAGAGGGTTGTAGGGAGAGAGAGAGAGAGAGAGAGAGAGAGAGAGAGAAAGAGTATGTGTATGTGTGTTTTGTCTGCATGTATGTTTGTGTACCACTAGCATGCCTGGTGCCCACAGAAAGGATGTTTGATTCACTGGAACCAGGGTTGCTGACAACTTTGAGCTGCCATGGGAACTGGGAAGGGAACCCAGGTCCTTCACAAGGTCAGTGAGGGCTCTGACTGCCATGCCCTCTCTCAGCTGCTCTGTTAACTTTTGATGTTGTTGTTTTTGTTTTTGTTTGTTTGTTTTTGAGGCAGGGTCTTACTGCATAGCTCTGGCTGCCTTGGAACTCGGTATATAGACCAGACCAAGCTAGTTCAAACTCACAGAATGCCCTACCTTCAGAATGCTGGGATTAAAGACAGGTGCTAGAACAACAGCCCTCTATTAAAATTATTAGATGTAATGTATTTATGTATGTGTATAATACTGTACAGACACACACCACACACATACACACACCACATATACACATACCACATTCATCACACACTACATATGCACACACAATGTACACACATCACACACCATACATACACACCATATACAGACTCACCACACATACCCACACACATACCACACACATATACACAATACACATATACACCACAAACACAACACACACATACACACATACAACAAATACATACCACACACATACATACACTGGCACACGTACCTCACACACACACAGTTTCTCCCATCTCTGACTTGGCTCTACTTTCTTCAGACTCCATGCTAATAGCACAGAATTCCGGAGTGTCTACCGCCCTCACATTCGTATAAAGGGAGGCTCTCCAGAGAGGACAGGGAAGTCTGTGGGAACCAGGCAAACTTAGAGGCTCATGGGCATCACACTAGTGTGTGCCGAGGCCTCTTCCATAAGGATGTCATAAAACACCCTGACAAGAGGCCACCTTAAGGGAGAGGCCTTACTCCAGGCTCAGGATCCCTGGTCCCCTGACATTTGGGGACGTCAAGGCAGCAGGGAGCAGAGTGCCTATATTCAAGGTGTGTCTACCCATCTCAGTTGAATTAATTAAGGAAGCCCCCCAAGAGCATGCCACAGGTCAACCATGCCTAGGCAGTTGCTCATTGAGAAACCCTTAATGGTGTCAAGCTGATAATTAACCACAGCATTAAAGGGTGATCAGGAAGCCAGCTGCTATTTTCATTGAAGAAAGCATACGCGCTAATATTTTTAGTAACTATCTGTAAGAACATAATCACTGAGAAGTACTATAGCACAGTTCCTTTGGAATTTCAGATGGAAAGTCCCACGAGGAATATTATGAAATCTCAGATGTGGGCTGGAGAGATGGCTCAGAGGTTTAGAGCACTGACTGCTCTTCCAGAGGTCCTGAGTTCAAATCCCAGCAACCACATGGTGGTTCACAACCATCTGTAATGAGATCTGACGCCCTCTTCTGGTGTGTCTGAAGACAGTCACAGCGTATTCATATAAATAAAAATTAATAATAATAAAAAAAGAAATATCAGATTTGATAAAAAGACTGAAGAGCAGAGAGTCAAAGAGAGCCAGCCAAGGGGTGAGGGCTGACTCTACAGTCAGGGTAGAAAGTGAATAAGTAAACTAATTAATATAAAAGAAAAATGAAATCAATGACTTAAAACTCCTTAGTGAAATATTTAAAGCTAGAAGGCTGTGGGGATTTCTTACTTGCACTCGTCTGTAGAAAGAAGAAGAATGAACTACAAAGAAGGCCAGGACTTCTCCTGGGTGTAGCCGTTTGGGAGAACGTAGCCAGAGGCAGATAAAGACATTTCCAGACACCAAGGTCTCAAAGCAGTGCCCTTTGTGCCCCTCTTTTAAGATCTCTTGTTAGGATTTAATTGTGTGTGTGTGTGTGTGTGTGTGTGTGTGTGTTCATGACTGCAGATGGTCATGGATACTCAAGAGGGTGTCAGATGCCACGCAGCTTGAGTTACAGGCACATTTGGGAACCCCAGGTCATAGTGCTGGAGATCAAGATCGGATCCTCAGTGTGAGCCTTATGCACGTTTCACCACTGAGCATCTTTCTGGCCCCTCAAGTATCTCTCTTGAGGGTTAGGTACCGGGTGCAGGTTGCTTCAGCCAAAAACTCCTCCCACTTTGGGATAGAAGGATGTGGGAAAGTATTGATGTTCAGTAAACAGAAGGAAGGGTGGGGGAAATCCTTGGCTCTTAGGGGGAAGACTGGACCGCAGGACCCAGGGGACATAGGTCCAATGCAGGGTGGTTTGTATCTTAGATGGGTCCTTCCCCTTTGTGTCTCTCCCTGAAGAACCCAGTGGTAATTCCTGATCACCAGGGGTCATCCGCAGACCTTGTCAGTAGCCACAAATGGTCTGCCCAAAGCGTTTTACATTTCAAACAAGTGCTAGCCAGGCAGCGATAGATGGGATCATACTTCCGCCATCTCTTCTCTGATGTACAGTAAGTTCTTGAAAGTGATAAGCTTCGAGGGGAGACAACTTCAGATACACCGGGGTGTGACTTCAGGGCTGTCTGCTGCTGATAACCTCCTTTTGGGAGCCCCGGTGGCTGGTGGCGGACACACAGCACTTCGTGTCTGTGGGGCTCAGCGAAGAGACTCTCAAAGATCACACAGCTCAAACTTGAAGAGGCCTTCCCTCAGAGTCCTCTTCTTTCCTTCCTTCAGTCCCTCCTTCATCCCATTCTTCCTCCTCCTTTCCTTGGTTTACTTGCTGGTGCTGGGGTTGGACCTGAGATCTCTAGCAGATGAGGCAAGCACTCTTTCCCTGTGTCCCCAGCTGTTTCCTTTTTGACAGGCTCTCCTGAGGTTCAGAAGGGCTTTGAACTCTATGTAGCCGAGGCTGATCTTGAACTTCGACCCTCCTGCCTCTACCTCCCAAGTGCTGCAGTTGCAGGCTTCATTCACATCTGTATCACTCAGAGCATTAGGAAACTGTTCCTGATGTTGACATGAATTTTCTGATTCTCTGGGGACTCACCAGAGCCTCTTACATGTTAAATAGGTGGCTTACCACTGAGCTACATCCCTGCTACAGGGATGAAATATGTTTTATTTCAAATAAAGGTTTAGTTTTAACCATGTGTATATGCACATGTGTGGAGGTAGCTTTAGAAGCCAAAACATCAGATCCACTTGGGGCTGAAGTTACAGGGAGCTGTGAGCCCCACCCCCACTCCCATACCTAAGGATGCTGGGAAGCAAACTTACCCTACTGGAGCAGTCAGCCCTCTTAGGTACAGAGCCACCTGTAGGAAGAGTGGGGAAATCCTTGGCTCTTAGGGGGAAGACTGGACCGCAGGACCCAGGGGACATAGGTCCAGTGCAGGGTGGTTTGTATCTTAGATGGGTCCTTCCCCTTTGTGTCTCTCCCTGAAGAACCCAGTGGTAATTCCTGATCACCAGGGGTCATCCACAGACCTTGTCAGTAGCCACAAATGGTCTGCCCACACAGTGCTCTCTGGCCACGGCCACCAGCTGCTGGTTTTCAGAACAGTTGTGGAACATGTCTTCTTAGGTCCTTCTCCTGTTTAGTGAGATCTGAATTAAAGGCTGAGGGAAGGCACAGTGGTTAAGACATCTCCTTCTCTTCCCAAGGACCTCACCTACGTTATGTTCCTGAACCCAGACTGACAAGACCGTAATTACCTGTAACTCCGTTCTCCAAAGGCACTGAAGACATGTGCCATGAGCACACAAATCACACATAACTAGGAAAGAAAACAAGTTAAACTTATTAAAGATATCAGAAGTTGGTTGCCAACATTAAAATATCATGGAATTAAAATTTTAAAAATCTATTATTTTTTTATCATCATCATCATTATATGTGTGTATGAGCATGATGTGTATGTACACATGTGAATGCAGGAATGTGTATGGCAAAGCGGGTTTGTGGAGATCCTGGGACAACAGTCGTGAGTCAGTTTTCTCATTGTACTATGTCTTTCAGAGACTGGAATGTGGTCGTCCGGCTTGCCTGGCAAATGCCGTTCCCTGACCAGCCATCTTGCTTGTCTTAATGAATTAATTTTACTATACATATATTTAATTCTTTTGTTGTTTTATTCTTTGATACAGGGTCTCTCTGTGTAGCTTGGCTGGCCTAGAAGTCACTATGTAAGTTAGGTTGGTCTTGAACTCGCAGAGATTTGCCTACCTCTGCTTCCTAAATGCTGGGATTAAAGGCACGCACCATGCCTCGTTGTATCTTCAATTCTTTAAACATTTTTACTACATTTATTTATTTTGTGTGTCTGAACATGTGCATGCTGTGACATGTGTGCGGTAGTCAGAGGACAATTTGTCAGTCACTATTCTTCTTCCACTGTGTGGGTCCAGGGATTGTACTCGGGGTGACAGGGTTGGCTTCAGGTGCCCTGACACACTGGTCCACACAAATGTAGCTGAAGACAAGGTCTCAGATAACCCAGGATAGCTTCGAACTTGCTGTGAACCAGAAGCTTTGAATTTCTGATCTTCCTGCCTCCACATTGAGAGTGCTGAGAGCTTTGTGCCAATACTATATTATTATTATTAATTATTATTATTATTAATTTATTATTATTATTATTATTATTATTATTATTATTATGGTTTTTCGAGATAGGATTTCTCTGTGTAGCCCTGGCTGACCTGGAACTCTCTGTAGAACAGGCTGGCCTCAAACTCACAGAGATTTGCCTGCCTCTGCCTCCCAAGCGCAGGGACTAAAAGCGTGCGCTACCACGTCCAGTCCAGCATGCCATGTTTTCTTAAATATTATTTTTAAAACTAGGGCCTTGCTTTTCAGCCCATTCTGGCTTCAGATTCTTGAACTCAAGATTCTCCTGGCCCAGCAGGTCAGGCTGGGATATTTGTTTTTCCGCTTTGTTTTTCCTGCCAGGGTTTCATTAGGAAGTCCCACCTGGCCTCTGACTACTCGCCTCCCTGCCTCAGTCAGTCTCAGTTCTGGGAGTACAGATGTGTGACACCATACTTGGCCAGGTGGGTGCCAAGTCTCACCCTTCCAGAAGTGTAGCTGTGGGAAGAGCTACTAAGACAACAGCCAGGAAGAGGGAACCAGTGAGAGGAATTGCTCACCAGATGCAGAGTGTCCCTTACCCTGTCTGTGGTAAGATCCACCAGAAGGTCTCAGATACACAGCACCTTCCTCACGTGCAAACCTACTGTTATCTTGTTCCTGAACCTTTTGTCACAACAAACGGAAACCTTGAACCCATTAAGGAATTTCAAGTTTGGCTGGGGTGGAATCCTTTCTTTGGTTGGTTGGTTCTCCAGTCTGGCAAACAGACATGTTTGTTTACAGTCTCCCCAGGAAAAGTTAGACAAAATAGCTCAGATTGGTATCAAACTAGAGCTCCTCCCACCTCTAAGGTCACTAGTGCGGGTTAGCACACTAAATAACATCCTAGTCTTGTGGGGGATGGGAGGCTCTACAAATGGAAGCCAGAGGCTGGAGAGATGGCTCAGTGGTTAAGAGCACTCTTGCAAGAGGACTCAGGTTCAGTTCTTGGCATCTGCATGGTGGCTCACAGCCATCCGTAATTCCAGTACCAGAGAATCTGATGTCTTATTCTGACCACCACAAGCACCAGGCACACAAGCGGTATCCATACATACATGCGGACAAAATATACATGTAAAATAAAATCTTAAAATAAACTAGAAACAGAAGCCGGAGCCTTGTGCAAACAGGCAAACATCCACCACTGAGCTACACTCTCAGCTCCTTTGATACGTCTATAAAATTATCTTGAGAAAAGATCCCTAAGAAGTGTACAGAATACATTTTGAGTGCTGTCTGTATAGGTCACTCAAGACACTCAGCTCCAGCTTGTGTGTGTGTGTGTGTGTGCGCGCGCGCACGCGAGAGAGAGAAAGAAAAAGAGAGAGAGAGAGAGAGAGAGAGAGAGAGAGAGAGGAGAGAGAGAGAGAGAGTTCCAGCTTGTACAAGTATACTTGCATTTCTGCATTTATCTAAGTAAAATACTTAGGTATCACTACTCCTGAGTAACAACTTGATTGTTTTTATTTTTATAATTTATAAATTTTTCTCTTATTTTTTAAATATTTATTTATTTATTTTTAAATAAGTACGCTGTCGCTGTCTTCAGACACATCAGAAGAGGGCATCAGATCTCATTACAGACGGTTGTGAGCCACTATGTAGTTGTTGGGATTTGAACTCAGAACCTCTGGAAGAGCAATTAGTGCTCGTAACCACTAAGCCGTCTCTCCAGCCCGAATTTTTTCTCTTCTTAAAACCTTTTCTTTTTAATTTACTTACTTATTTTTAAGTAGGACCTCACTGTCCTGGAACTCACTTTGTAGACCAGGCTGGCCTCGAACCCACAGAGATCTGCCTGCCTCTGCCTCCTGAGCGCTGGGATTAAAGGTGTGTGCTCTCCCCACCCCAGTTATTTATTGATTTCCAAGAGAAGAAAACTTTATTAGCAACTGGTTTCAACAAGTGTGAACAGCCTGGAACATCAGGCAAGGGAGGGAGGTCTACAGTTTCCCCTCCCTACCACAGCGGGAGTAGGACCTCGAAGGGAGGACTAGGTCCTCTTCGGACAGCCGGGAGCCCAGAGGCTGCCACACCAATGGGCAGCTGCTGAGGATGAGAAATGGAGGCAGCCATAGGCTAGGCCAGAGAGAAGGCCACTGGAATGCGGAACCCAACCCCTCTGGGTGATGTCACCAGGGATGTCATAGGCTGAGGGGTTTGCAGATAGGACATCCACACAGTAGAGAATGGCAACCTGGGGCCACTGGTTACTGTTCTGGAAGCTGGCAAAGCTGATGAAAGAGCTTTTTATGTGGTGCTGGGACCAAGCTCATGCTGGCGTGGCAGGTACCTCACTGGCTGAGAAATCGCCCCAGTCCCGGCTCCAGCTCTTGGTTCTCACCCCTATCTCAAGATTCTCATGTTCCTGGGTCCCACCTAAATGTTCTCCAACCTGTCACCTCAGATGAAGAATCTTGTAGCCATTTCTACAAAGTTGAAGTGAATCATATAATAATGGCTCATTTTTTTTTTTCATTTTTTTATTGGTTATTCTCTGCATTTACATTTCAGATGTTATCCCCTTCCCCCAGAGCCCTCCCCCTCCCCCTAATGGTTCATATTTTAAATTGCTCAGAGGAAGGCTGGAGAGAGATGGCTCACCTGCACCTGTAACTCCAGCTCCAGGAGATCCCATGCCCTCTTCTGGCCTCTGGATACATATATGCATGCATGTATAATAAAAATAAATGAAATATAATAAATCTTAAAACATTTTATAAACAGCCAAATGACATATCTGTGTGTGTATGTGTGTGTATGCCCATGCATGTGTATGTATGTATGTGTGTATGTCTGTGTGTGTATGTGTGTGTGCCCATGCATGTGTATGTGTGTATGTCTCTGTGTGTGTGTGCCCATGCATGTGTATGTATGTGTGTGTGTGTGTGACTAGGGATTAGAGCCTCACATATATATACTCAGACCTACATCCCCAGTTGCTTTTTTACTTTTCATTTTGAGACAGTGTCTGACAAAATTACCCATACTAGATTTAAGCTCACTTTGTAGTATGGATAGGAACTGAATTTGTGATCCTCTTGCCTCAGCCTCTCAAGTAGCTGGAATTACAGGCTTGCATCACCAAGCTTATTCCCTCTCTCTCTCTCTCTCTCTCTCTCTCTCTCTTTTTCTTGATTCATAATAGTAGTAAATCTGAACATGTTTAACTGTATCATATACTTATTTTCAAAAGGATTCTTATCAATATACCACCACCAATTTGTTCATTATAATCACAATGATCCCCCTTTCCTTGGGACGAGGGTCGCCTTGTCCTTAGGAATACAGTCAGGCAACAGCCCGAGCCACGAGTTGCTGCCCCTTTCTCTTCTAATGATCACAGAGCATTTTATTCTTCAGATAGTCTTCTCTTCTATAATTAGCATGCTTATTATACAGTGCATTCAGATGTTAATGCGCACGCTGTGCTGACGCTATTGTGAGAATCTTTGCTCGGGAGCTAAAATTATGTTGCCATCCTGCCTGATGCTAAGGGGCCCTGTGCTTGAATCCTGTTTCCACACACAAGGAGCAGGCTGTCTAAGGAGCACGCCGAGCTGGAAGGAGAAGTGTCTGACAGTGTGGCACCTGTAAACTAAACGGGGTCAACAAGTAAAGAGGCCTGCTCACTTGGAAGGAGCTGCCCATCACTATGGAGACAGTGCATGCTAGAGGAGGCTGGCGGGACAGCATGCTTCACACGGCCCCTATGGGGGGGCTCAGCGACAAATACTTTCTTTTTTGGGGTTAGGCCATCAGAAATTGGACCCTCAAATATCTCCCAGGAATTTAGTGAAGTCAGATCAGGTTCTCTTCCACCCTCCCTCCCCCTCCCTCCCTCCCCCTCCCTCTCTCTTTCCCTCCCTCCCTCCCTCCCCCTCCCTCTCTCCCTCCCTCCCTCCCTCCCTCCCTCTCTCTCTCTCTCTCTCTCTCTCTCTCTCTGAGAACCACCCATCCTGCTGTGTCTACTCACTGCAGAAGCCAGAGAACCAGCCACACCTCCACTGAAGTTTCTCATTGGCTTTCCTGCTTGTGACCAGCTGAAACCACCACAAATATTTGAAATCGTTCACCGCCACTTCAGCAGCTGGCTATTAAGGTCGCAAAACGGGATCGGGCATTTGCCATCATGCTGTATCATCTTTTTAAGCCCACCCCAGTCCTCGGCTCGCAGGCAAACTTTTGTAACCGGAACTCATCTTTTCTCTCTATGGCGGTGATCCATCGAGCCTTCACCGTTGTTATTTTATATCAAGGTTTATGACAGAAAAAGCTTGCATACAGGCAGCAGGTAGTCAATTACACGCGAGCACACACACACACACACACACACACACACACACACAGCCCCAATACTCTCATGTCTCTGCATCATGAGTATTAACTCCTGTGGTCAGGGAGAGAAAGCACCAGATACAACTTCCGCTTGCTAACTGGTTGGCCAAATGATCCAGAAAGAGTGTGCAGTAAGTTCTAGTAAAGGTCTGAGCCTGGCAGGACAGAAGGCTGGGGCATGAAGCCACTGAAGCTCACGTGTGCCCAGGTTGGGGGGGGGAGCATAGCCAGTCTGAGTCCAGGGGAAGAGGACAGTTCCTGGGTTTTACTATGATTTCATCGGAGGCGAAATCAATAACCAGGAAAGAAAGCCAATGCCAGGAGCTAAGGTCTCCAGTCAGTGAGCCAAGTAGAAGAGGACAGTCAAAGGTCACCAGGAGGACAACTAGGAGGAAGACGTGACAGACTCTAGGGATACAAACTGGACTCCCAGCTTCGGGTTTTCTTGTGGCTGTCCTCTGGGAACTTGGGCTGGGAGTGTTGCAGATTCGATGTGAATTGTCTCCCAAAGGCCATGGGCTAAAGGCTTGGGTTCCAGGTGACAGAAGTTTTGGGCGGTAACCTGAGGTGAGGCCTAGTCAGAGGAAGCTGGTCAGACTGGGCGTGCCCTTGCCTCAGGTCCTCCTCTCTTTCTTTTTACTTCCTGGTTCCTCTGATAGCCCTTCCTGCTACTCAGCCTCACCACAGTCCTGAAGAGATGAAGTTGGCTCTGAAACCATGGCCTCAAATAGATCATTTCTTCTCTAAGTTAACTTTCTCAGACTTTTTATTATGTGGATGGAAAGCTGACTAATACATGGTGTAACCTCTGTGGTCAAAAATTTGTCTATCAATGGGCAGTGGTGGTCCAGGTCATCAATCCCAGCACTAGAAAGGAAGAGACAGGTAAATCTCTGTGACTTTGAGGTCAGCCTGGTCTACAGAGCAAGTTCCTGGATAGTCAGGGCTACCCATAGAAAACTCTATCTCTAAAAAAAAAAAAAAAGAACTTGCCTAGCATGTGTGAGGCCCTGGTTTCATCCTCACATGTGAAAAATAACTAGATAAAATATACTAATTTTTTATTTACTTTTTTTACTGTTTTATGTGTATGAATATTTTGCTTGTTGGAATGGCTGTGCACTGTGGACAAGCCCAGTGCCCTCAGAGTTCAGAAGAGAGTAAACTGGATTCCCTGGGACTGGAGTCACAAACAGTTGTGAGCCACCAAACCCAGGACCTCTGCAAGACCAACAAACACTCCTAACCATTGAGCCGTTTCTCCATCCCCTAAATAAAATAAAATAAAATATGAAAGTGTTCAGCTATATTAACTCCCTTTATGTCTTCAGTTCCTGTGTATGACTGGTTAGGGATAAAACAGAATATGTGTGTGTGTGTGTGTGTGTGTGTGTGTGTGAATGCGAGTGTAAGTGTATGTATGTGTGTGTATATGAATGTATATGTGTGTGTATGTGAGTATGTGTATATAAATGTGTATGTATGTGAGTGTTTGAATGTGTATATGTATGTGTACGTGAATGTGTGTATGAATGTATGTGAGTGTGTGAATGTGGGTGAGTCTGTGTGAGAATGTGTATGAGTGTATATGTGTGTGAGTGTGTGTGTGTGAATGTGTGTGTATAAATGTATGTGAGCATCATGTGTGTATGAATGTATCTGTGTGTGAATATGTGCATGTGTGAATGTATGTGTGTGTGAATGTGTATGAATGTGTCTGTGTGTGAAGAATGTGTGTGAGTGTCTGTGTGTTAATGTGTATGTGTGTGAGTGTGCGTGGTGCTGGGCTCCCTCACAAAGCTATAGCTTCAGCACTTCTGTTCTTGAGGGCTCCTGAGAAAGGTCAAGTAAGATATCACTTACTTTTATTTAAAAAAGACTTGCTTATTTATTTTATGTATATGTGTCAGATGAATACATGTCTGTGTACCAGATGCATGAGGCTCATGGGGGAACAAAAAGGCACTGGATACCCTAGAAGTAGAGTTTCAGGTGGCTTGAGCCAATGTGGATGAACTGAAATGTTTATCCTTTATGAAATTCTTGGTACATAGCTGTATGCTGCGGGAGCGGGGCATTCAGAAGGATAAATTCCAAGTGATGATAGTCTTCAGATTTACTAATCTTGCCTTTTCTCTCCCTGGCCTTCCTCCAGTGTGTCTGAGGGTGGTATCCTCGAGATTAATTAATTAAAAAAATAAAAATAAAAGCTCCCAAGCAGCAACAAAAACCAGGAACGCACTCTACGGTTTGCCTAGCCTGGACTCACACCTCATACTGACCTTGAAGGTCCACATTCCTGCCTCGGCTTCTTCCGTGCTGTGATTACCATGACACTAACAGAAACACACACACCGTTTAAGACGTCCTCTCTGACAGAGCAACTGGACTTGGAGCAGAGAGAGGTGCTGCAGGAGCTGGGATGGAAGAGAACACCGACTGAGCCAGCCAGACCTGCTGAATGCACTACCTACCCCTCCACAGCTGCAGAACCAGCTTTATACCAATGCTTTTGAACTACTGGCCACAGCGTTTACAAAAGCCAGGCAGTCAAGAGGCTGCGATGAGGGTCTGGTTTCTGTTGTCTTACCTATGGACTCTCGCTAAGGCTGAAGTCTACCTTCTCCTTTTTAGTTCCCTGACTCCAAAGTTTACAGATTTTTTTTTTAAATCAAGATCTAACAGATTGTTACTTTCTCTCTTTCATTTATTTATTTATTTCATGTATATGAGTCCACTGTCGCTGTCTTCAGACACACCAGAAGAGGGCATTGTGAGCTAGCATGTGGTTGCTGGGAATTGAACTCAGGACCTCTGGGAAGAGCAGCCAGTGCTCTAACCACTGACCCATCTCTCCAGCCTCTGAGATTGACTTTCTAATCTCTCTGAAATGTGTCCCTTCTTTCAGTCTCACCAGCTCCCTTCTCATCTCTCCCCTCCTACCCAGAAGTCCACCCCGAGAGTGAGTGGTAGCAGCTGATCCTCTCAGTGGCTCCCTAGGATGCAATAAAAGCTTCTGTTCCCGGTTTTTCTCTAACCTCACTGGGCCTCTGCTTAGAGCCAAGAAGCCCTTCCTGTCTGTGTCTTTAAACTTCTGGCTCCTTCCAGCCTAGGCCCACCTCAGGGTGAATGGACTCTCTCCTCCCCTTTTCCTTCTCTCCACTGCCCCCTCCTTTCAATCGCCTTCCCCCTTCTTCTTTTTATTTTATATGCATTGTCGTGTGGGTGTCAGATCCCCTGGAACTGGAGTTACAGACAGTTGTCAGATGCCATGTGGGTGCTGGGAATTGAACCAGATCCTCTGGAAGAGCAGCCATTTCTTTGAGCCATTTCTCTTCCTTCTTCTGTTTTGAGAAAACAGGATTTTCTGACCATGATCTTGGTCCTCCTGTTTGTGATTCCAAAGTGCGCGCTATGGACAAGCACCACCAAACTCGGCCTCCCCAGTGCATTTCTACACTTACTAAATATCTTCTGCAAAATCTTCCCTGAGCCCTCCGACAGATCCATCCGCTATGCCCAGAACCAAAGGCGTTGGTCATCACACTTCCTGCGCATGACGCTCATGGGTCCGTTTCTCTCAGTAAACTGTGAGCTCTCACAGGCCGGCAACGGCAACCGTGTGACTCATCTCTCGCCCCCAAGTGAGAGCACAGGTCCTTGCTCATAACCAGAACTCACCAATCGTCTGTAGACTGTTGGATGTGCCACCATCCTCAGCTTCTGCAAGGGTCCCCTGTGCCCCTCAGCACCATCATAGTTCACTCACGGGCCAAGGGGGCCGGTGGCCCTCGGAGGTTGAGGGTTTGGGCCAAAGCGAGAAGCCTGCAGCTGTCCTGCTGAAAGCTTTTCTGTCTGAGGCTGTGATCCCAGCAGGTGTGGGGCCCAGCACAAGCCCCTTCCTTGTTTTTTATTAAACACTGGATTCCTTAAAGGATGCTCTTGAAGGAACCCATTTGTGGCTAACTCTGCGGAGGAACTGGTGAGGACAGAAGAGAGGGCTGTTGTATTTAGTAAGAGTGTCCCTGTCCCTTTCCCTGTTCCTGTGAGATCTGTTAGCAACTCTGCTTCTGATATAGCAGTCAGACCCACCTCAAACTCATGATCCTCCTGCCTCATCTCCAAGTGTTAGCATCTCAGGTGCCTGATGCTCTCTTTTAAAAGCACCCTACACCTTAAAGGTTACCAAGACACTTCCAACTTGATAGTGGTGGCCCCTTCTTTAATCCCAGTCTTCCGAAGGCTGAGGCAGGTGTTTGTAGCCTGTCTGTCCTGGAACTCTCTATGTAGACTGTCTTTGACTCACAGAGATCTGCCTGCCTTTGTCTCCCAAACACTGGGATCCAGAGTATGCACCACGCCACCTGGATTACTATCTACAAAGACACTGCTAGCATCCGGAAAGGAAAACTGAGGGCTGATTCAGAGCCTCGAACACTAAAAGCAAAGGCCTGTAGAACTTAAGTCACTCTCCCAGGGCCACGAGACAATAGTCAGAGCCATAATATATGGGGTTCTACGTTTTTCCTTATTCAGAGATGGGGAGATGGTTGAGGAAGAGAGGGTTTCAGACAAGGGATATGTAACCCAGGCTAGCCTCAAACTTATCACGTAGCCAAAGTTTGCCGGGAACTTCTGATCCTCCTGTCTTTGCTTCTTAAACACTGGAATTATTGATAGTTATAACCTGGCTTAGGGTTTTCTTTAAACAGAACAAAACAACCCCCCCCCCCCAAAAAAAAAAAAACCAATCAAATCACCATGCTTAAGTAAGAAGAACCCTTTTCTTTCTTTTGGTTTGTTTGCTTTGTTTTGATTTTCCAAGACAGAGTTTCCCTGGATCTCACTCTAGACTAGACTGGCTGGTGTAGGCCACCTGCCTCTGCCCCCCAAGTGCTGGGATTAAATCCTGGCTTGTTCCACCAGCACTTAGCAAAATCCCTTTTCTAATAAACTGTGTCGATAGAGGGTCTTTAGTTAATTCTTGGAAAATTTGGTTAGATGACGCGAAATATCTTGATGTCTTGATTTATTTTGAGATGGTATCTCACAATGTTGTTGAGGCTGCTTTGAACTCTGAGTGCACAAACCCTAACCTCTGAAGTAGACGAGAATCATCCATTTCACAAATTTAGCACAGTCTAGAAATGAGTTCTAAGGGAATCTCCAGACCAAAGAGTATTGCATCTGCCTGGTTTATCAGGGTAAAGACTGTTCCGCTTACCAACCTATCCTTCCTTCTCCAGCTTCTCTACGGCGTGACTAACTGTTATCTGATCAAGCTTTGCTTCCTCGGCCTGCAATGACCAGGATTTACAGCCAAAGGCATTTCCTCACGAGACAGGAAGACAGAGGTGTCAGCAACCATGGCTGAGATTTTAATTTAACACCTACTGAGAATTCAATCAACTAATTAGGGAGCTTTCACTGGCTCACTCATCCCCTAGAGATGGCTCAGGACTTCAGGGGGCCATCTGGGGAGTAGATATGAGAAGGAGGTAATTAGGTTTTTTTTTTTTTTTTTTTTTTGCTGTTGTTTTCTTTATTCCTGGCAGGACCAGCCATTGAATGTACAGCTCTGAGAGCGCTAGCTAGGCGAGCATTCTGCTGCAGAGCTGTTTGTTTGTCTGGAGACAAACTCTTAATTCATGGCAATCAGATTTAGGTTATACCATTCCATTTAGCTTAGACAGGGAGCTTTTTTTTTTTTTTTAAAGATTTATTTATTTATTTATTATATATAAGTATACTGTAGCTGTCTTCAGAAGAGTGCATCAGATCCTAATACAGATGGTTGTGAGCCACCATGTGGTTGCTGGGAATTGAACTCAGGACCTCTGGAAGAACAGCCAGTGGTGCTCTTAACTGCTGAGCGGTCTCTCCAGCCCCCCCCCTTTTTTTTGGTTTTGAGATAGGGGTCTCCTAAAGCTCAGTCTGGTCTTGATGACCTGGAACTTCTGAGCCTCCTGCCTCCATCTCCTAAGTGCTGGGATTACTGGTGTACACACACCACCACGCTGGGTTTTATCTGGTGCAGGGGACCAAACCCAGGCCTCCGCATGCTATGTAAACTCTCTACCAATTGAACTCCATCTCTGGTCCTTGTTTTTGCTTATTTGCTTTTAATGTGGATGTTGCTCGTTATAAATGTACGCTGCATTGTATTTGATCCCATGGAGTCAGGAGAGGGTGTAGAATTTCCTGCAGTTGTGTGAGCCACCCGAGGTGGGTACTGGGAACTAAACTTGGGTCCTCTGGAGGAGCAGGAAGAGTTCTGTGCTGCTAAACCATCTCTCCAACTCCCAATTCTTGTCTTTTGAGGTAGGTCCATGCAGCCCAAGAGACTTTGAACTCTTGATCTTCTCGCTCCAACCTTGAAAAGTACTGGGTGCTGAGATTACAGATGTGTACCACCAGGCCAGCTAAGAAGGAAGGTGTTTGTTTTTCCTTTGGATGTAATGTTCAAGGTTATACTTCATAGTTCAGGCTATACTGAAATTTACTGTGTAAGCCAGGCTGTCTCAGAGCTCAGATCCATGTTGGCCTGGGACTCAGCTGGGGTGGCAGGCACAAGAAAGCCATCATGTATGTCAAGAATAGAGTTTTGCTATGACAGACATGTACAGGTATCCTGGAAGGGCGTTCTGCATAGCTAGATGAATTAAGTTCTTAAGGTATTTACCCTGGGCGTGGTGGGTACACACTTGTAATCATAACATTTGGGTGACTGAGACAGGAGCAAAACCTGTCCTTTTAAAAATAAGATTACAGCTGGAGAGGTGGTTCAGTGGTTAGAGCACTGGCTGCTCCTCCAGAGGTCCTGAGTTCAATTCCCAGCAACCACATGGTGGCTCACAACCATCTGTAATGAGATCTGACGCCCTCTTCTGGTGTGTCTGAGGACAGCGACAGTGTATTCATATACGTAAAAGAAATAAATCCTTTAAAAATCAATAAAGATAAGATTTAAAAATGTACGTGTTGCATGAGCTTATATGTCCTGCATGTGTGCAGACGCCCATGGAGGGCAACGTGCACCAGGATGGGCGGCTGTGGTGCACCAGGATGGGCGGCTGTGGTGCACCTGGTTGGCGGCTGTGGTGCACCTGGTTGGCGGCTGTGGTGCACCAGGATGGGCGGCTGTGGTGCACCAGGATGGGCGGCTGTGGTGCACCTGGTTGGCGGCTGTGGTGCACCTGGTTGGCGGCTGTGGTGCACCTGGTTTGTATGCTTTGGGCACTGAAATGGGTAGTGTGTGCTCTCAGGCCATCTCTCCAGCCAGAAACCTGCACAGCAAATAAACACAAATGTTTTGGCTAGGGGTGGTGAAGCATGCCTAGAATCCCAGAACCTATGAGATAGAGGTAGGAGAAGCAGGGGTTCAAGGCCAGCCTCGACTACACAATCAGTTCTAGTTCATAAGACACTGTCGCAAGTAAAAAACAAACAGACAAAACTGTCTGCCAGGTTCTGCCTGCCTCCTAGTATGAGAACAACACATTGCACATAAGTCCCAGCTGAGCCAAAACGGAAGTTAAGATCATCCCAGGGGCATCAGACACCCTACTCATATGCCGGTCCAGAGTCCAGATTTTGGCCAGCTATAGGAGTGCCTGCTTATAGTCCCAGCACTTGGGAGGTGGAAGTTGAATGATTTGGGGTTCAGTATCAGCCTAGACTACACAGAGTTTCAAACCAGCCTGGGCTACATAACAAGGTCCTATCTCAAGGAAAGGAAACCCACAGACACCTCAGCAGGTAAAGGCACTTGTCACCAAGCCTGACAGATGCCCCAAGTTTGATCCCTGGGATGCAGAGTAGAAGGAAAAGAGTCTCTGAACCTCCCAAAGTTGTCCTCTGAGGTTCACCTGTGCATCAAGTCAGGCTTGTGGCCCCTGCAAAGAAATACACATCATTAAAAACATGACAAAGAAGAGGAGGAAGGGAGAAGAAGGGAAGGGAAAGGGATACGGCGAGGCCCAAGCTCTATTTACTGTGCCACGTTCTTTGGTGATGGCTGCTGCTCCCGGTCATGTTCCCCAAGAAGAGACACACTGTCCAGTGTTAACAGGAAGGCTGAGTGCTTTATGTCTGCCATCCAACGCCTGTTCTGTCAGGAAGCTTTTCAGATAGACAGAGTGTGAGTCATGTTCACAGTCTTTGAGGATGGCTATTCTGCCTGTTTTAATTTCTCTCTTGATTATCAAGGACATTCTGACATTTAAACGCAGGAGTAAAAAGGGTTGGCCCACTGCAATGACTCATGGGGAAGTGGTGTTTGCCTCTAGGCCTGACAACTTGAGTTTGATTCTCAGGACCAGCATGGTGGAAGGAGAGGTGGCTCATGCAGGTTGTCCTCTGAGCTCCACAGGCATGCTGTGGCACATGTGTTCTCTCCCTAAACACACACAGAATAAGATTAAGTGTAATAAAAGAAACATTACTCTTGTGTATTGGGATTACCTGTAATCCCAGATGAAGCTGGAGGATTGGCACACATTTTTGGTGCTTACAGAGTTTGAGGTCAGTCCGAGCTTAAGGCAAGATTCTGTCTTAGAGGGGGGTGTGGGAGGAGGGAGGGAGGGAGAGAAAGTTTCTGCTGATGTGGGACCCCACTTACAGTCTGTGTAGGCTATTACCCTTCTCTCCCAGTGGAGTGTGTGTGAGACTTCCCTCTGTTGCTTCACGCAGGAGTCTGCCAAAGGCTGAGCAAGGCTGACCTCTCTGTTTTTAGTTTTTAGTTTATGAGTCAGGTTCTCAAGTCACTCAAAAAATGGCTTCAAATTTGATATGCAGACAGGGATGATCTTGAATTCCAATCTGAATGGTCCTCCAGTTCCGGCTGGAATGCTGATTAGCGTTCACATCCTCCCCACCCCTCAGTTATTGTGGTACTTGGGATAAAATCCAGGGATTCTTTCAACTGAGCCACATCCCCAGTCCCCCTCTGGACTCTGAGGAATGAGACGGAGTGATAACTATAAAGGAAGACAATTCAGAACTTGGAGAAGCACAGCCTCACCTTGCACGTTTCCAGGATACCTGCAGGTAAAACCAGACCGGAGCAGACAAGATCCTGAACTGCCTTTGTTAAAGGTGCTAACAGTTGCTTAGGAGCGTGTTAGGCAAGAAAGACCTGCTTGCTGAAGTCATTCCTCCCCTGCCACCTAGCTAAAAATACAACCCAAGTGTCACTGGATATTAACAAAGCACACAGGAAAAACCCTAACATTTGTTGAGCAGAATGCAATAGACTGTCGATTAGCTAAGTGTTTGGTATGCAAACACTCTCAGTGTTTAACTCACCCAGAGGAGGACGCAGAGGAAAGAGGAAACAGAATGTCAGAGAATCAGGGAGCAGACTGGTTCCCTCCAAGGAGGGTGCCAGAGACAGAGCTCAAGATCCAGTAGACCAATCAGAATCACACAATTACCATCCTTGTCCACCAGAGCACCAGTATATCTATATCTACATCTATCTATGTCTATATCTAATCTTTATCTATCTATCTGTATATATAGATATAGATAGATACAGAGATAAATCGGGATCCATTCATATATAATATTTTCATTAATTTCCTGGAACCTCCAGCAGCTACCAGAGTTAGAATGTCTCCTTTGGGTTGGTGTCTTCTGTAGGTAATTACAGCTCTGGCTCTAGGAGACAGAATCTGCTAGAAGCAGAGCTTTGGAATACCCAAACAAATGGGGCTAGACCTCAGATTCGGTTCTAGTACATAGTCTATGTAGGGAAGCTAAGATTCAAGAGCGAGGGGAAATAGAACACAGCTAGACCCGGACAGCTAGCGTCAAACTGCCTCAGAGAGAAGCTGATTGGATAAGAGCGGTAGGTGACAGTCTGTGTCTTGGGGTGAGTCCTTCACTCTAATTCTTTGATGCATAAAGCGACTCCAGCTGAAGGCAGTGAGTTAGTTTAATGTTAAAACGGATTTGGACTTGATTTCCAGGTACTACGACAGTAAGTCATAACCAGGTACGGCCTTGGCAGCATGTGGGGGTTAGGGGGAGGTTGTGAGATCAAGGCTGTGGTGGCTCTTCCTGGTTGTCACCCTGACTATATCTGGAATGAACCACAATCCCGAATTGGAAGGCTCACCTGTGATCCTGATCTTGAGGCTGGGAGATACAAGTGTCTGACCTGGATGTTGGCCTGGAGATCTTGAGGCATAGTGGCCATGAACCTCAGGAGACTGAGTCAGGGAGATCTCTGAGTTCAAGGTCATCTGGGACAAAGCAAGTTCACACTTTTAATCAGGGACACACCTTCTGCTGGAGACCTACATAAGGACATTGGAAGAAGGAAGCTGCTTTCTTCTTCGCCTGCTTGCCTTGTGGGACTGAGCATCTGCTAGATCCTTGGACTTCCATTCACAGCTGCTGCTGACCGCTGTTGGGGAGTTGGACTACAGACTGTAAGTCACCAACAAATTCCCTTACGATATGGAGACTACCCATAAGTTCTGTGACTCTAGAGAACCCTGACTAATACAGAGGCTATCTATATACAGAAGACCTTCATTAAAAACCAAATTGTCTCAAATCAATAAATAAGACCAAAAACCCAAATAAGCAAATAAATAAAAATAGAAAATATGAATGGCAGCCATGGGGATCGAACTTGGGGCTTCACCACATTCCGGGCAAATGACCAACCACTGAGCTTTACCCACATCCTTCTTTGCTGATATTTTTTAAATCTTTATTCATTTTGCAAAGTACCAGGAAAACATTCAAAAGCAAAGTGACAATACAGATTAGAAATAGACTGTAAGTGAGGAACGGGCCACATGAGTAAGACATTACATTTAAAATTTATTTAATTTTTTTGAGACAAGGTCTCACTGTGGAGTCCTGACTAGCCTGGAACTTGCTATAATCCAGGCTGGCTGCCAACTCAGTCTACCTCCCAGGTCCTGCAGTTACAGTCACGTGACAGCACATCAGTGGTGTCTTGATTTTTTTGTAGCCCTGGATGTCCTGGAACTTGCTCTGTAGACTAGGCTAGCCTCAGACTCAGAGATCTGACTGCCTCTGCCTCCTGAGGGTTGGATTACAAGTACAGGTATGAACCACTATATCCAGTTTCTTTTGATTGTTAAGACAAAGATTTACGAGTCCTAGGCTGTTCTCAAATTCACTGTAGATGAGAAAACTTTCATTTTGATAGGTCGGTGTTTATTTAAATGTGCTTTAGAATAAATGTAGTCTGTTGTACCATAGCCTGTGGTTTCGCCGACGGTGCTCATGGTTTCTTATGGCAGTGACATAAAAACTTCACTTTAAACAAGAGAAAAATGGGTTTATTCAAGGACAAATCAGTAAAAGTGCAGGAGAAGTGAAGGTGGAAGGTTAACAACCTGAATGTCATGGAACTGCTTCATCAGGCAGAGGATGAGGTGGACAGACAGCTGACAGGGAGCCCAGAATGCCAGCCAGTCAGCTTCAGCCGACACCCAGCCTAAAGACACTGGTCTCTCTCGGCCTCCATTTCCTTGTTTATGAGGTGCAGGGAGCCTTCCTTAGCTTTGTGATTCAGCACTTCTAGATCATTTCATGCTATGAAGGTCATGAGCTGTACAGCAGCAGCCCATCCTGTAAGGCCACCTTTGTGCCAGGCATGTGTTGGAAGCTGTCTAGAAATCGCTGTTCTTAACCCTTTAAGTAACTTAGCCAGCATCCTGAAGAATCCTCTTGTGCTTGTTTCTCTAATCATTGATGAGTCCTAGGCCTCCAAGACCACGCTCACCTCTTCAACAACATTTTAAAAAAGATGTATTCGTTTTATTTTCTGTGAGTAGTCTGTATTCAAGTATGTATGTCTACCACAGGCTTTCCCACAGAGGTCAGAAGAGGAAGTTGGATCCCCTGGAACTGGAGCTATGGATGGTTATGAGCCACTACCTGGGTGCTGGGAACAAAACTCTGCAAGAGGTCCTCTTAACTACTGAGCATTTCTCCTGTGTTCACACTCACCTTTTTACTTCGAGGTTTTGTTTGGTCTTGATGGTGCTAGGGCTCGAACACAGGACCTTGCACATGCTAAGCCTGACCTTAGGCCACACCCATATCACTTCCTAAGTTTCATCTTCTTTCTTTCCCTGCCCCCAGTCTCGCTGGGTAGCTCTGAATTGCCTGGAACTGGATTATGTACATCAGGCTGGTTTCGAACTCACAGAGCTTCCCCTGTGTCTGCTCCAAGTGCTGGGCTTAAAGCTGTGTGCTCTCCTCTTAGTTTTCTATGTTCAGGTCTTTAGGAGGGTAAAGTTGCCTTTGTTTACCCAGCAGCCTGTGTAGTTCTGAGTATAGGGTAGTCAACGATTGAGCAGAGAAAGAGCAAGTGAAAAGGGGGACAGGCCACAGAAGAAGAAGAAAACATATTGCTACGCTATTGGATCAAACACCAGAAGAGAAGGGTAGGTAAGGACAGGGTCAGCCTCAAAGGATGCTCTAGTACTTAAGCTTCCACTGTCAGCATGAAATCCCCTGACGAGGGCCCGTTTGAGAACTGCCCAGATCAGATTGGATATTCTGTGGGGGATGCCTTCATGGTCAGTGGATTAGGAGGTCACAGCCCACTGTGGATAGCACTATTTTTGGACATGTGGTCCTGGACTGTATATAGAGCTAGCCAAGCATGAGTCTTCAGAATCCAGTAAAGTTTCATCCCTCCGTGGTTTCTGCTATACTTCCTTGACTATGCATTTCTTGGTCAGAGGCAATGCCTTCAAGCTCCTTCCCCGGCTTCTCCCAAAGATGGACTGTGATTTATATGCTTTATATGCTATCATTAGCCCTTTCTTCTCCTAAGTTGCTTGTGACCAGAGTGTTTTGTCACAGCAATAAGTGAAATGTGGGGCAGTGTGACAGGGCATGTGTTTAGTTCCTGTGTTCCTGTGACTCCCTCTATAGACTAGGATGTCCAGAGTACTAGCCCTGAAGGATGTTATAGCTTTTATCATACATGAAGTATGTAAGACAGTACTTAGGATAGAGCAAGCAAAGGCTAAATAATTGTTAGTTATATTATTATTATGATTAATTATGATTATTATTTATTATTATTACTATTCCTGGGGAATAAAGTGGTGAACGTATCCCTATCAAGAAAAAGTACAAGATGCTATTATATCAGACAGAGCTCTGCTGTCCTTCTGGTTCCGACTGACGGCCAAGGCCAGGTTTATCATGGGCTACCACATGCAAAGTCTTCAGCCTTTCAGTCCCAAGGCAGCAGCATTAGGCATCCATCTCTCCCCTCGGAACAGAGATATTAACATTAAAGGATCACGGGGCAGCTAGGTGTGGTGATGTTGTGTACTCTCAGCAGCTGGGAGGTTGAACTCCAGGCCAACCGGTGCTACATAGAGGCCTGGTCTCCAGCAAACAAAACCAGCAAGGAATGTGTTCAGTGTTTGGTGAATGAATATAGCACAGCAGATGTATTTATATATGAAAAATAAAAAATATGTGCTAACAAGTGAGACCATGGTTCTGGAAAGAGATTTTTCTAGACAGGAAAAGGCAGTGGAATTGTAGAATCAGACAGTCTTGGTTGGTTTTGAGCCCTAGCTTCCTTTCTTTTGAAGTTAGTTGACCTAGGAATGTAATTTAAACTCATTAAACTATTTTTCTTCACTAGTGAGATGGTAATAATATCTGTTGGCTGACCAAGCCAGCTCAGTCAACAGGTTCTCCAGGGCAGGAGGGAGGATTAGAAAGAAAAAAGGCAATTAGACAACATTGTAGCTTGACCCCAGCCAGTTCTGAGGCTGAGGTGGGTTTGTTTTTTCCTACTCTGCTTTTATACCATTTTAATTATATGCAAGTAATAAGGTCAGTTCTAGGTTAAAGGAACAAGCCAGACAATAAACACCAATAGTCAAGGAACAAGTAAGGCCATAAACAAAGTCCCATGACCACTGTTTCTAAGGGCTTATCTGGATGACCAAGATGTCTAAGACGACTGCTCCGTCCTAGCCCTAAGTCATATTCTTGCCTGAAGCCTACTTCTTTGTTCTAGTCTAAAATCAGATTCCTGCCTGAGCTTACTTCCCTGTCCTGGCCCAAAGTCAAATTCCTGCCTGAAGTAGGCCTACTTTCTTGTCCTGGCCCAATGTCAAATTCTTGCCAAGCGGCCCCAAAAGTTCTCCACAGTTGGCCAATCTGAGATACTTCAGGTAAGTGTTGGGTACCCACTGTGAGGTCACAGAATGACTATTGTCAGCATCTTCAGCCACAGGATCAAGGGTTTTGTGATGTGCCGTCACCTGCTACCTGGAAGGCTGGGCACAGGGAAGAATACTGGGCAGCCAATGGTACTGAATGTGCTGGAAAGACTCAAGGAGAAATAGGGAAAGCAAGCAGTGCTGTTTGATTGGCATGGGCGAGAATACCAGGAATCTGACCAGATTGCCTGGACCAAGGTTAGTCTTTCTTCCACAGGCATGCTGAGGCTTTATAGGATTCTAAGCAGGGCAGTGGGCTCAGGGCCTGCAGTAGGGAAAGTGCTCCAGCTATTTATGGAGGGTGGGTTGGGAGAGTGAGAAGACTCAGAGGGAAATAGATCCCTCCTGAGGTTCCACCCATACCTCTTACAGAGGGGTGGAAAGGCAAAGGTGGTATGAGGAGGAATAAGAATGACATGAGAGACAAGATGGAGTTTATGAGGTTGTATAAGAAGGTGGATTGCCAGGAATGGTGGTACACACCCTTGGTGTTAGCACTTAGCAGCCAGACTTTCCTATTGTGGGTTCCAGGCAAGGCAAGGCTAATCACAGTGAGGCACTTATACAAAAAAGAAGAGGAGGGGGAGGAGGAGGAAGGGGAGGAGGGGGAAGAGAGGGAAGAGAAGGAGGAGGAGAAAGAGGAAAAGGAGGAAGAGGAAGAGGAGGAGGGGAAAGGGGGAAAAGAAGGAGGAGGAGGGGGAAGAGGAGGAGGAGGAGGAGGGGAAGAGAAAGGAAGGAAAAGAAGGAGGAAGAGGAAAAGTTGGTTCTGGAGGTACAACCTGTATTCCAGTTCCTAACTGTGTAGGAGGCTGAGTCAGGAGGGCTGCTAATTCAAGGCATTGAATAAACTTGGCCAGCCTGGGAAATTTAGTGAAAAACCTGTCTCAAAGTAAAAAATCTTAAAAATAATAACAATGACAAACACACAAACAAACCCCTTGTCCTTTAAAAAAAAAAAAGAAGAAGGGGCTTGGGATGTAGCTTAGCAGGTCTGGCAGGTGTCCTGGGTTCATGTTCCAGTTCAATAACAAATATATTTCCTGTTCATCCCCCAGTAACAGCAAGCTCACCTCTCCTAAGAAGGCTTTTGGATTGTTTATCTTTATCTTGTTTAGACATCTGTCCCCGCCCACTGTGTTCTTCTGGTATTATTTTGTTTTTGTTTTTGAGAGGGAATCTCACGTCGTCTGGGCAGGCCTTGAATTCATACTAGGTAGCCAAGGTTACCCTTGAACTTCTGGTCCTCCTGAACCTGGGGTGATAAATGTGCAATGTCACACCTGTTTTACACATTGCTGGGGATCAGACTCAAGATGCCACACGGACTGGTAAGCACTGTATTAAATGAGCAAGTCTCCAGCTCGGTGGTGCTGAGGTTTAAGCATCATGAGGCCCCTCGGCAGTAAAGAATGACCACCAGGGGAAACTTAAAGGTGGGCGCGTTCATGTTCGTTGATGCTGGTACTGTGCATCGGCGTAACCGCTGAGAGCTGAGTCAGCTGTCTAAGGTATAGGGGTAAAGAGGAACAGTGTCCTCAGTTGACCCCGCCCACTGCAGGAGCGTGAAGGAGCCTGTGAGGAGGAAGCGGAGAGTGGAGATGAGCAACTCTGGGAAACCACAGTCTACCAGTGAGTCTCAAGGAGGAAGTGCTCAGTGTGGGCGAGCTGCAGAGGAGACCAAGCTGAGCAGGGACTATTGGGTTTTGCCATTAGGAATGCTCTGGTTATGCCGGGATGTGGTGGATCTCTGTGGGTTCGAGGCCAGCGTGGGCTGCCGAGGGAGTGTCAGGGAAGCCAGTCCTGTACAAAGAGACCCTGTCTTGAAAAACAACAGAAGCAATACAACAGGAGGAATCTGATGCCTTAGGTGGAAGGAAGAGCCACACTGCCGGCCCCTGGGAAGGGGGTGCCATGGTCTTGCTGTTCATGGTTTCATTGCAGGGCTGGTACCAAACTCAGCACCTCCCTAGTCGAGTGCTTTGCCTCTCAGCTACCCTCTCACCACTGACACGTGGGGGTAGGAGGATCTGAGAATGCATTATTAGATCTATTGTTCTGGGACAAACAGAGGTCTGATGGTGGCTTAAGGTAGAAGCAAAAGTTTTTCCCCAGGGGAGTGTCTACTGCCTACAGTCTAGTCACCAGCGCTTACCTGGTTTATTATTAAATACTTTAATATTTGTGCATACACACAAGAGAATACATGCATACGATATAGTACCACGCTTAATAGTAAAAGTTGGTGCGTATACTTTTAAGGTAGTAGTGGGTAGATGGAAGCCAGGCTGCGGTGGTCCCAAAGCTGTGGAAACATGATCCGCTGTTCAGAGCAGCATCTCTGTGAGCAGAGGTGCCATTCATTGTCACATGGCTGCAGGCTGACAGGGAGGAAAGAGCTGACAAAATGCCACCCACTGAGGAACCGAAGTTCCAGAAAGTATTATGTCAAGAAAAGGATTACAGCCTGAGGTGGTACTGCACGCCTTTGACCCCAGCACTCAGGAGGCAGAGGCAGGTGGACTTCTGTGAGTTGGAGGCCAGCCTGCTCTACGTAGTGGCTTCCAAGCCAGCCAGGCCCCTCCTGTGACTCTGTACCCCAGTGTGTTGTAGGAACAGGCCCCAGCCTCACTGGAGCACTGCATACGCAGTGAATATTGCCCAGATGTGTGGGCTCACATCTGCACAGCTTCTCACTTCCTACAGAGCTCTCTTCCTCACAGGGCCCACCGGTTGTTCTGGTTTACAGAAGAAGAAACCAAGGAGTTCAGAGTTAAGTGACTCCTACTGGAATTAGCCTGTTAGGAGATGGCGAGGCCCATACCTTTCGCCCTCTTTGGTGACTTCAAACACTGCTCCTGTGACCTTCACAGCACCACAGCCTAGCTAAGGTGTGATGGATAAAGCAAACCAAGGCTCTCCTGCCCCTCTGTAAGGGCTCTGAAATTCTCTCAGTCAGTGATGCAGGCCTGAAATTCTAGGCACTTGGGAGGCCGGGGCAGGAGGATTGAAAGTTTAAATCTAGGGCTGGCAAGATGGCTCAGTGGGTAAGGGCACTTGCTGTAAGCCTGACCTTGAGTACAATCCTCAGAATCCAAATGGTGTATGCAGTCTGTACCAGGGTGCACGTGTGCGAGTGAGCACCTCTCTCTCTCCCGCTCTCCCCCATACACACACACACACACACACACACACACACACACATACACATTCACGCATTCAAATAAAAATATTTTTAAAAAAGAACAACAAAAACCCTCACATAATACTGTCATCTTATAGTCAGCTTTGTTACTGAGTGAGCTGTGTCTGCTGCATGACTGAGCTCTTTCCTCTGCTCCCTTATCTCCACGAAGACCTCCAGCCATCGTCTGTTTTTTTAAAGATTTATTTGTTTGTTATATATATGTACACTGTAGCTGTCTTCAGACACACCAGAAGAGGCATGAGATCTCAGTACAGATGGTTGTGAGCCGCCATGTGGTTACTGGGATTTGAACTCAGGACCTCTGGAAGAGCAGTCAGTGAGTGCTCTTAACCTCTGAGCCATCTCTCCAGCCAGCCAGGGGTTCTTAATTGTATGCTTCCTTCCCTCCTGTGCTTCTAGTCTATCTGGGTCTCTGAAAGACACAGCCAAGATCCCTCTCCTTCCCTAGACCTGCTGGGTGGCCAGACAGGACGCTGTCCGGTCTTGGTACCTCTCTACCTCCGTATAGTTGAAGAAGGGCCAGGCTTGGAGGCTGAGGGCCCAGGTTCCCAGCTTCCCACCCAGCTCTGTGACTTTTTCGTTAGTCACACTTGTGACCTCACAGTTTCTCGCTGTGAGAACAGAGGACAGTAAGAGCTGAGTTGTAAAGACGCTGCAAGGAGCCCATGAAATGCAAAATGAGGCCCTGTGTTAGGTTAATTGTCTGTTTCCACCATCTGGAAGAATCTTACTGATGTTCAAAGGAGGAGGCCTGGGTTTTCATTTTGCCCTGGGCCTCAGCAAACTGTGTATCTGGTTTAACCTGTATGTCCACAGCCAAATCTATATTTAACCTCCCTGGCTGCCACAGTCTGTAATGAACTCAACTGAGCTGTTCGGAAAGAAACTGTTAGGTCAAATCTCCAGGCCTTCCTTCACAGAAGCAGATCTGACAGGAAGTTTAAGGGAGATATGAGTCGTCTCCAACTAACCTGCCTTCACTCTGGCTTCCTGTACACCCTGCCTTTCTGGTTCGCTGTCCCCCTGTCTGGGCTCTCCCTCTGGGACAGCACATTCAAACTAAAGTGCTCATTTCCCCCACATCTTCCCCTTCTGGGACGACATCTTTCCCCTCCCAGCTGTTCAGACCCAAACTCTGTCTTTGGCTCTTTCGACCCACGTCCGATTTGTAAATGTACCCAGACCACCTGTGTTGTTCCTGAGCGCCACTTCTTACCACGGCTGAAGCCGGCGCAGTGGTCGCCTCTCCAGTGGGTCTTCATGACCCTCTGACTGGTCTCCCTGCTTCACCTCCCCCTCAGCCCACACAGTGGCCACAACTCTTTTAAAGACAGGAGTCAAGCTGCACTGGTCCCTGCTCAAATCACCCGGAGCTGTCCATCCCACCAGGTCCCCTCTGACCCCCACCCTCATCCTCCCCCTCCTCAGGTCCTCCAGACCCTGTATGCTGTCAGCACCCTGGCCCTTCTTCCATTTTGTTAGCCTGAGCAAGTCAAGCCTCACCCTCCCACATTACTTAAGATAACAGCCACCATCGCCCCTTTATTCTTAGCCTATTATTCCTGGCTATTATTGTCTTTGGATGTTCTCCCCCCCCCTTCTCTCTCTCAATCTCTCTCTCTCTCTCTCTCTCTCTCTCTCTCTCTCTCTCTCTCTCTCTCGTTTCTCTGTATATCAGATGTAGCTGGCTGTCCTAGAACTCACATGTACCACGACCACACAGTTTCTGTTCCTCTTATTCATTTCTTTCGTTTTTTTGATCTTGTTGACTTTTTTTTCCTTCTCTGTATAGCCTTGGCTGTCCTTGAACTCACAGAGATCCGCTTGACTGCTGGGATTAAAAGCAAGTGCCACCCTCTTTTTGAAACCTGTAAACTAAGCAGGGCAGTGGTGGTGCACACTTTCTATCCCAGCACTTGGGAGGCAGAGGCAGTCAGATCTATGGATCCGAGGCCAAGCCTGGTCTACAGAGTGAGTTCCAGGACAGCCAGGGCTACACAGAGAGACCCGTGCAAACAAACAATCTATAAACTACATGTCAGGGACTTCCTTTTTTTAGTTTTTAGTCAGGTCTCGCTAATAGCCCAGGCTGGCCTTATATTCTTCACCCTCCTACGTCAGCTTCCTGAGAACTGGTGGCCCTGTTTTAAGTAACTCAAAGCAGCAAAACATCTCATCCCAGGAAGCTGAGGTGACTGAAGCCAAGCCTCCTTTAAAATCATGTTATGGGGACAAACAGGTGACTCTGGGTTTGTTAGTTGCCCATCCTGCCAAGAGCTTGTGGCCTAGAGGGAGGGTTTATATACATATGCGAATATCTCTAGAACAAGGCAGCCTTTGTTATAAGAGCTGGCCTTATGGGTACAATACTTGGCCTTTCAGTAATAGCTAGACACAGAAGGACTGAGCCCTAGGGCTTGCAGAACCGCATGGCTATTTCTGTCCCAAAGTCCCGCTCTTTCTGCTTATCACATCAGAGACACCTTGCCTGACTTCCAATCTAGGTCTCTCCAAAGTGTCTCCTCTGCTCCCTCCACCCTCAGTTTCTCCTCAACTTGAGACCCCACCCTTTGGAGCCTCTCACACTGCTTCTAGATACAGGAGAGTGGGGTAGCCACAGAGAAGGGCCTTGGGGAGTTGTCACAGAGCACAAAAGATCTTTATGTTCTATTTCCCTTCACTAAAGATGGTGTCCTTGGGCTGGCAATTTGGTTTAGTTGGTCAAGTATTCAGCTACCATTCATGAAGTCCTGGGTTCCATCTTTAGCACCAGACACTCTGGGCATGGTGGTCTCCACCTGTAATTTCAGTACATCTGGCATTGGAGGGGGAGACAGAAGGGTTGGACATTCCAAACTCAACTTCAGCTACATACTGAGTTCAAGGCCAGCCTGGGATACATGAGACTGTGATTTTAAAAAAAAACAATGTGTGCTCTGTTGTTTTTATATGAAGAAGTCAGGAACTGTATCGCCCACCTCTGTGGCCTGACAATTTTGCTCAGATGGTAGATAGCACAGGGTGGGTATCCTGCCCAGCCTGCTCCATCTCTGAACAGGTGTCATGAGCTCTGGAGAAAATCTGAGTTAGAAGTGGTTCTGCCATCCTCTGAAGTTGTTCTCATAAGAATTCTGTAACACTTGTTTTATTGAACTATCACCCAACTATTAAAAATTAAAACATTCTAGGGCCAGATGTGGTAGCACATGACTTCAATCTCAGCAGGCAGAGGCAGGTGGAACTGATCTCAAGGCTAGCCTGGTCAACAGGGAGATCCAGGACAGCCAGAGCTATATATATATATATATATATATATATATATATATATATATATATAGAGAGAGAGAGAGAGAGAGAGAGAGAGAGAGAGAGAGAGACCCTGCCTCAAAAAACAAACAAGCAAACAAACAAAAATCAAAACAAAACAAAAACCACAAAACCAGAAAAAAAAACCCCTAAACAACAACAAAATAAAACCCAGAAATCAAACTAAGAGCTTACAACATTTAAAATGCTGGTCTTGATTATAAAATAATTTCCAAAGATTATATCTAAGCCTTTAGTCTTATATGTGAAAATCAAAACATATTAGAAAATGCCTCTTATTTTCCATGAGGTCCCTCTGTCTAGCAAGCCCCTGAGAGTTACCTGAATTTTCAATGGTTTACTTGCAAGGTGGAGAGGGTAAGGAACAGAAGGAGGAGTAAATCTTGCTTGTTTATGACAAAGGTAAAACCTCAGTGGCGGGGACTTGGGTATATGCTGTATCATTGCCAATCCTTTTCAGAATGTTTCAAAACTTTCCCTCAGCTAGCATGGTGTCACACATACCCAATCCTAGCACTTAGGAAGCTGAGGCAGGAGGATGGTGGTGAGTTGAGGTCTGCCTGGGTGGTGTAAGGTCCAAAGCAAACAAGAATAAAGAAGGGAACTAAACTTTGGTAGATCAAGGTATAGCTTAAACTAATAAGAAACCCGTGTGCCACCACACTCTGCTAATTACCACCTTTCTGTGTGTTCTCTTACACACACAAGACATAGAGGAGTATATAGCCCATGTACACATAAAGAGAGAGATGGTCAGAGGTAGAGGAAGGAGACAGAGAGGTTCTCACGTAGCCCAGGCTGGCCCCCAACTTTATACAGTTGAGGGTAACCTTGAACTTCTGACCCATCTGCCTGTACCTGTCAAGTGCCACAGTGGCAGTGTATGCCACTGTGCTGGGTCCATGTCCTTATTAACAGTAAAGCAGCTAACGCTGACATTCAGTATGTTAGATACCGTTCATCAGTGTGCTGGGCACATGGAAGATGTCTTACACGGCTGAGGAGATTTGACCATCCCTGGGAATCCACAAAGCCAGCGCTACTGTCTCCATGTTCCAGGTCTGTGTTGGCTCCAGGCTAACTTGAACTAGAGAGGCTCTGGAACTCAAACCTTTTTCTTCTCAGTCTGTCTTCGGAACACAATGGGCCCTGTGTCTTCTGACCTTGGCCTCCATGTTCCCTCCTTGGCTGAGCCGTGGTCCTCTGCACCTACTGTCTTCAGTCCCCTTAACTTCTGGAGAGCAGTTCCTTCAATTTCAACTTCACTTCTGGAACATAATGCCAGGTCTTTTCACTCAGAGGCTCCGCCCCTCCCCCACCTCCGTGTCCATTAACAGCAGTCTTTCCTAGTTATTCTGACTGGTGAGCAGTGAAGATTAGCTTTGTTAGCCTAGCTAGGGTTTTGTGTCTATTGTCTATTCGAGGGTCATAACAGCAAGGTCATTGCTGATAGTTTGCAACAGCTTATGGTGAAAAGAGCCTCGCCTAGGAAGATTAATCAATAGCTAACTCTATAAGCGTCACTTTCATAAGAAATGTATGAAACAGGCAAGAGACTCTTTACTCGTTTTGCAAATGGAGGCACAGGAAAGGGATGTGGGTTGCTCTGGGCCACTGAGTTGGTCAGAGCCTAAACCCAGGGTTCTTCCTATACAAGACCATCTCCATTCATGAAAAGCCATCCTTCCGGCCACAGCTTGGAATGGCACAGCCATTTGGTGTCCTTAAAAGGAGCCCAGGCACATAGCACTGTGGCTGCCGAGTGGGAGGCTGCACATGCCAGACTGTGCCATAGAGGTTCCCTGGATACATGGGGAGCTTGCAGGATGACAGGGCCCTCGACAGCCCCCCCTTCACACCTGCGCAGAGTGATAAAGAAAGTGGAATTTGCCCACAGCTGTGGTCTAACCAGATAAAACCTTTAGGCGGGAAGTGACAAGCCAACTTGAATGCGTGTCTGTGGTTTTTTTTTTTTTTTTTTTTTTAAGTGTTAGTTTTTGATATTTTCAAAAAGCTTTTAGGCAGGCCGCTTGTGAAGTCTGAGCAAATACCAAGAAGGCATTGTGGTAAGATGGATGTGAGGAAGGGCCGATCTCATCTGAAGCGCCACCAGACCCCTGAGCCTCATCTACAGAAGTCCCATGTCCCAGGTAAGGACAGACCTTCAGAGTGGGGGCTGCTGGGGGGATATTACCCCCCTCTCATTTGGGTAGTGGTCAGATGAAAGGGGCAATGGGATGCAGCCATGGGGAGATGGGCCTGACTCTCTGAGCTGCATTTGGATGCTAACGACTTAAGTCTAGAGAACCGCAGGGGGAAGGAATGGTTACTAAGACATTCTCTGCAGTGGGAGACAGTGGAGATGCCCAGCACCAAATGGCTGTGACAGAGGAGAGGATGGTACTCCTCCTGCTCTGTGACAGAGCCGGTTGGCAGGATGTTTGGAAGGATGTGACAACAGGAACTCCACTAGGGTCTGAGCTGTCAGAATGCTTTACTCTTTTGGCTTTTAATGTATCTTAAGGTCTATTCTAAAGTGACAATTCTCAAAATGTTTTAATGTATCTTAAGGTCTGTTCTAAAGTGACAATTCTCAAAATGTTTTAATGTATCTTAAGGTCTATTCTAAAGTGACAATTCTCAAAATGTTTTAATGTATCTTAAGGTCTATTCTAAAGTGACAATTCTCAAAATGTTTTAATGTATCTTAAGGTCTATTCTAAAGTGACAATTCTCAAAATGTTTTGTGGAACCCTCAGCTCTAAGTTATCCTAGGGCACAGTTTGAAAACTTTTAGCTTCTGATGAACCTACAGAGTCTTGCTTGGAATAAAAAGGCTTAAATACACAGGATCACAAGGGTCATCATTGTATTTAGATAGTTATCAACACTGTTAAAACCGTGATATAGCAATACATGTGCTTATTTATAGATTGTTAAGTCATATCATACATAGTATCAAATCCAAAAAAATTCAGATCCACAGGTGATCCCACTGAAGCTACAAGCAAGAACTGTAGTGTCATGGAGAAAAAAATACCCTGCCATTTCTTTGAACAACAAAGTGCCACACAGCTAAAACTACTGTGGCTTTCTACTCAAAATTCATGCTTTGAAGAAAATTATATTTATAGAGTTTGGTAAAAATAGAATTTGCATCTACCAAGAATCCCTTAGCCGGGAACATAGATCGGTAGTGTAATGCCTGCCTAGCATGTGTGAGGCCCTAGGTTAAATTCCCAGTGCTCCCAGAAAAGGTGCAAGAAAGGGAGGAAGAGAGAAAGAAGGCGAATTGTCGCCCTAAGAACAACAGGAGTCATGGTCCAAGAGTGTGTCCTTTCTGGACTCCAGTGCAGAGCAGATACTCTCACAGGCTGCTGGGCTCTGTGTTGAAGGCCTCCTAGTTTTTCTCAAATTTAGGTGGTAGCATACTTTAAATTTTTTCTTGAAAAATTGTGTGTGTGTGTGTGTGTGTGTTATATATTTTCATGTATGTGGACATGTCTGTGCATTTGTGTATGTACACACACACACACACATATATATATGCACATGTGTGCTTAGGCCAGAGTTAGATAATCAGGTATCTTTCTCCTTGTTCTCTACCATATATATTGAGTTAGAGTCTCACATTGAACCCAGAGCTTGCCAGTTTGACTAGTCTACCTGGCTAGTTGGCTTTGGGGATCCCTGTCTCAGGCCTTAAAAAATAGGGTTGCATGCAGACCACCGTACCCACTTAAGCCATATAAGTATGGGCATTGAGTGTATATGAGCTCTGGTCCTCACTTTTCTGTGGCAAGTGCTTTACCTGATGAGCCATCATTCCAGCCCAGAATTTGATTTTCATAGTATACTTAGTATCCCAAATAATTTTAGTGAGTGCAGTCATATGGGCAGAATCTAATAGTAAAATCCTAAGTTGAGCAAGGTGTGACTCCCAGCAGTCTAGAGGGTTAGGATAAGGAATTCAAGACCAGTCAGGGATGTACCAGAGGGAGACCCTGTCTACCATTCCTCCCTCCAAAAGAAAAAAAAAAAAAAACACCAGTTATGTGAATATGCATATTTCAGTTGGATATTATTCATTGGTTTTTTAAGACAGGGTTTTTCTTTGTAGCCCTGGCTATCCTGGAACTGGCTCTGTAGACCAGGCTGGCCTCCAACTCAGAGATCTTCCTGCCTCTGTCTTCCGAGTTCTGGGCTTTAAAGGAAAAACAAAAAGTGGTAATTTTCTGTGAGCTTCCTATGAGTGGGCTGAGTGGCCAAAGAACGAGTCACCATGTCACAGGAAAATTGGTGTCGTGACTGTGTCACGGAACTATTTTTGACTAATGTTGGGTGGATAAAAGATAAAGTCTTGGTATGCTGTCATCGATGCTCTGTATAATAATGTAGCCTGGATGGAGACAGCGGAGGCAGTGAAAACAGGTCATTATGCCAAAGATGATAGAATAAAGCCTTTTAAAGTATTACCTGTACAAATATAAACTATCTTGAGCAAGTCAGTAGGTTGATAGCACACTGCTGAACAACTCTATGTAGGTCTCGAAGCTTTTCCACCCAAATGCTCATTAAATGGCTGTCCCCAGCAGGGCAGTGGTGCACTTGGGAGGCAGAAGCAGGCGAATCTCTGAGTTTGAGGCCAGCCTGGTCTACAGAGCCAGTTCCAGGACAGTCAGGGCTGCGCAAAGAAACTGTCTCAAAAAAACCAAACACTAAAGAAAAAAGATTCTGCTCCCCTGGGTGCAAAGAAACTGTCTCAAAAAAACCAAAAACTAAAGAAAAACGATTCTGCTCCCCTGGGTGCACTGCTGCAGGTCTTCAATCTCAGCGCTCCTAGTGCGGAGACCCGTGGGTCTGAGTCTGAGGCCAGCCTACAGAAGTTCCAGGCTACATACTAAGACCACATCTCAAAAAAAGAACAAAAGAATCTACTTTTATTTTTGGACTGTGTAAGGATAGTGAAGACAGATCTTGATTTCAAAAATCCAGGGCAAAACCCACAATAGGGTTTCTAAAATTCTTCAGGTAGCTGGAGAGATGGCTCAGCAGTTAAGAGCACCAACTGCTCTCTCTTCCAGAGGACCTGAGTTCAGTTCCCAGCATCCACACGCCAGCTCCTAACTCGTGGTCTCGGGTATCTGGTGTCCTCTTCTGGCCTCCTTAGGCACTGGTCATTCATGTGGTACACAGACACACATGAGGCAAAACCACCTATCTGTGTGAAATAATATGATGTAAAAGTAAACACATAGTAACTAACCGAGCTTCTGTGGTGAGGTCCTTGCTTAGGCATACCACGGGTCACCTCGGGTCACCACGGGTCACCGTGGGTCACCGTGGGTCACTGCTGCACACTGCAGTAACTTTCCTTTTCATCCGGCAGACACCATTGGAACTTGGAGTTTGAGAAACAGAGAACAACTGAAGAAGAGAAAAGCTGAGGCCCAGGGGAGGCAGATGTCACAATGGGTCTTTGGGTAGGTTCCTTTCTGAGAGAGGGGTGAGTGTGGGTGTGGTACGGCAGAACTCCAGCTCACACCACCTTCACAACAGTCCTCTGAGTCACTTGGTATTGTGTGTGTGTGTGTGTGTGTGTGTGTGTGTGTTTGCTTCTAATTTATAGTCCAGTGGGTTAACTCTCTTGCCCAAGGTCACAGCAGTAGAGTCATAACAAGAACCTTCCCCTGCTTTCTTTCTCTTTTCTTTCTTTTTTTCTGTCCCCATCAGTCCCTGAGGCAGGCTCCGGCCACAGAAGGCGGCTTGCCTGGAATATCCAGGGTAGCTCCTGCGGCCCTTTGGAGGTGCATATAAGCACTCAAGAGAGCGGTGTGGGAAGACTGCAAACTTCATGCTTGACAGGGCTTAGTGAGAACGCATACTGAAACACAAAGACTGACTTTTGCCTGCTCTTGGGACCCTTTTCCTCCTACTGAGTAGCCGTATTCAGCCTTACTATGAAGAGGGCCACCTAGTCCTGGTGTAACTTGTTACACCTTGTTTTGTTTGGCTGATAACCTTGGGAGCCCTGCTCTTTTCTGAAGGGAAACAGAGGAGAAGGGGAAGAGGGGAGGTGTGGTAAGAAAGGGAGGGGAAACTGTGGTCTGGATGTAATATATGAGAGAAGAATAAATTATAAAATAATAAAATAAGAAATAATGAATAAAAAGAGACGATACGAGGCATGATGGCTCACAGCTAAAAATCACAGAACTTAAGAAGCAAAGGCAGGAGGATTGCTGTGAGCTCCAGGCCAGGCACTTTGCGTTACAGAGTAAAACACTATGGAGTTGGAGAGGTAGCTTAGTAGTTAAAAGTATATATTTTAGGGGCTGGAGAGGTGGTTCAGTGGTTAGAGCACTGACTGCTCTTCCAGAGGTCCTGAGTTCAATTCCCAGCAACCACATGGTGGCTCACAACCATCTGTAATGATGCCCTCTTCTGGTGTGTCTGAAGACAGCTACAGTGTACTCATATATAATAAATAACATAATAAATAAATTGTTAAAAATACATATTGCTTTTGCCAAGGACACAAAATTAGTTTTTAGCATCCACACGGAGCAACTCAAAACTACCTATAAACCCAGCTCCACATGGGTCCCCTACACCTCTGGCCTCATGTGTATACACACACATACACACATCTTCAAAAAACAAAACAGTAAGGTGGCTCACTGGGTAAAGGAACTTACAGCAAGCCCGGTCCATCACTGGGACCCACATGGTGGAAGTAAAGAACCAACTGCTGAAAGATGTACTCTGACCTTCACCCATGCACACTGTCATTTTTTTCCTCTGTAATTAATGGTAATTATCATCATCAAGGCCAGAGAGATGGTTCAGTGGTTAAGAGTATGTCTACACATACAAACAAAATGTTCATACACATAAAATAAACTTTATAAAGATACAAAAGCATCTGAGTGACCTGAAGTTTGGCTCATGCTCCTTGGTGACGAGGGCAAGCTATTCTGTCTCCTCATTTCTTAGCTGTGTTGTAGGTAAAGTGAGATAAATAACACTTTGCAATTTGCTGTAGTGGCTGTAAGAATTACATACAACTTACGTGAATGAATCACAGGCACAGTATAAATTAGAAGTATGGTATTACTATAGAGAAGTGTGTGTGTGTGTGTGTGTGTGTGTGTGTGTGTGTGTGTGTGTGTGTGTGTACCATCTGTCATCTCTAGTCCTTCCATGTCTCTGGCACTATTGTGACTTACTTCTGTCACTTTGGGCTGTGAGGTGATGCTATTATCTTCATTTTGCATAGGACAAAATTGAGCTGTACTGAGATGTTTGTGAACATGCCCAAGGTCAACAACTAGGAAGCTGGGGATATTAGGCTGGTCATGTTTGCTTATCAGCAAGGTTCCCCCACCCCTCTAATTTTAATGTACACCGGTACTTTGTCTGCATGTGTGGGCACTGGGAGCTGTGCTCTTGACGGCTGACCCATCTCTCCAGCCCCTTGTTTCAGGAGTTTAACTATTAATCCATCTCTCCAGCGCCACAGCGTTGTATTCTGTAGCCCAACATGCTTGGCCTGGAGTTCATAGCAATCCTCCTGCCTTTGCTTCTCAAGTTCTGTGAACTAGGTGGCCTGGTGGATAAGGATGCTTACCCACAGATCTCCATCCTGAGTTTGATTCTTAGGACCTACATGGTGGCCGGAGAGCTCACTCCTGAAAGTTGTCCTCTAACACACACACTCGTGGTACATGCACTTCCCTACACATAAAATAAATGGATGTAAGGGGAAAATGATCATTTGACAAAGTTAGGCTTGGTGCAAAGCATCTAGAATCCAGCATTTGGGAGAGAAAAGCAGAGGATTACTAAGTTTGAGGCCAGCCTGGGTTACATAGAAAGGTCTTGTCTCAAAACTAAAACAAACAACAACAACAAAAAAGATTTTATAATTGTCTTGTTACCTTGGAATAACAGTTCAAAAGGCTGAGGTGTCAAAATTGCAGCACTTGGGAGGCAGAGAAGGTTAATCTCTGTGTTTGAAGCTAGCCTGGACTATGGAGAGAGTTCCAGGACAGCCAGGGTGAGGTGCCATTACCTTTAGGGTCCCTGTACCTTTATTTGGTTTAATTTTTTAAAGATAGGGCCTCAGAGCCAGGCGAAGTAACACACAACTATAGTCCCAGCACTTGGGAGCTGGAGGTAGACAGGTCGCTGTGAGTTTGACCCCATCCTGGTCTACAGAGTAATTCTCAGGCCAGCTAAGGCTACCTAGTAGAACACAGTAGCCCAGGCTGGCCTGGAACTCAAGTCAGTCTTTTCCTCAGTTTGAAGAACACGGTGCTTACAGGTGTGTCACTGCAGCCACAACCCAGGGCATCTGTGGGGAATCCTGTATACTCATATCGGGTATTTCTGTCCAAACCCAGGGTTTTTTGAGACAGGGATGCTCTGTGTAGCCCTTCCTGTCCTGGAACTTGTTCTGTAGACCAGGCTGGCCTCAAACTCAGAGATCCACCTGCCTCTACTACCTGAATGCTTAAATTAAAGGTTTATACCACTACCACCAGGCTTTTTAAAAGCTATATTTTAAATTACATTGTATTTATTTAGTATGTGAGTATATGGGAGCATCCAAACATGCAGAGGTCAGAGGACAACTTGTGGGAGTCAGTTCTCTCCACCACCATATGGGTCCTGGGAATGAATTCAGGTTATCAGGCTTGGCAGTAAATGCTGAGCCATTCCTCAGCCCTAATTAAAACTTTTAATCAGCTGGACAACTAGTGGATTTCTTTAGTTTGGGGAGAGGCAGCAAGAAGACGGACGACATCAAGTGTGATCATCAGGGATACCATCCACCTCTTTTGAGACAGGGTCTTTCACTAGCGTGAGTCCATCAATTAGGTAGGAAGACCCAGGGATCTCTGCCTCCGCAGCTGAGATTACAAACTCATGGCACCACAAACTCCATTATTTTTACATGGGTACTTAAGATAGCTAGAACTCAACGAAGCCCACTGAACTATCTCCCAAGTGTTTCCCTCCCTTTATCCCTCCCTTTCTCTTCTTCCACTCTTACACATTCCATTGCATGCACGCACATGCATGCGACACACACACACACACACACATACACACACACACATACACACATGTCACTTTATCTTTAAAACCATAAACTCTTAAAGGAACACTTTCCTAAGATTGAACACCTAGGATTACTCATCTTACAAACATAGAAATTGATGTCTGGGGAGAGTAAAGTGCTTGTTTCAGGTCATGTAACAAGGCTACAAGGACAGGGGTGGATATTGGAAGCATTCAGTTGAATACTGTAGCTCTGCTGCTGACATTAATTCTGGTCTCTCTGCAGAGAACAGAAAAAACGCAAGTATCAGAGAACAGGAAAAGGTATTCAGAGAGGCCAAAAGAGACAAGGGAATGTGGAGCAAAAGGCAGAGCCTTGTTCACAGACAGAAAAGGAAAGGGTGCAGGAGGTATTGGTACCTGCTGAGGAAGAAACTGAGCACCCTGGAAGCCCTGCAACTGAAGTCCTCCCCTTGGTAGCATCCCCCACAAAACCTGTGCCTGCAGAACACTGTTCTGAAGTACACCAAGAAAGCATTCAGTGCCAAGAAATAGCAATACAGAATCATTCTCAAACACACCAGCATAGCGCCAAAGCTGAAGACTTCTCTCCTACCACGTGCCAAGAAATAGCAGTATTCCAGCATTCTACTAAAATGTGCCAAGATGTGGCTGAACCCGAGGCGCTCTCACCAAAAATGTACCAGGAAACAACTGTGTCCCCAAACCAGTCTTCCGAAGTACCCCAAGGTATAGCTGAACCCGAGGCGTTTGCTCCTAAAATGTGCCAGGAAACAACTGTGCCACAATACCATTCTTCCAAAGTACCCCAAGATATGGCTGGACCCGAGGCGTTTGCTCCTAAAATGTGCCAGGAACCAACCGTGTTTCAAGAACATACTTTGAAAATGTGCCAAGATGTGGTGAGACCTGAAGTCCTCTCTCCTAAAACACATCAAGAGATGACTATTCCCCAAACCCTTCCCTGTTTAAAGCCTGAAGATGCTGCTGGCCCAGAAGGATACTTCCCAGAAGCACTCCCCGAATCCGATGTCCCTGAAGGCTGTCCACTTGACACAACCCCCACATCAGTCACATCAGAAAAAAACCACCCAGATCTGGGAATGGATGTGACTGAAGGAAGCTTTTCTGAAGCCCGAGAATGCACTGGATCTGAAGCTATTGGTACAAAAACACACCAGGAAGCAGTTGAGGCTGAATTCATTCCTCAGGAGACATATAAAGAAGTCACTATAGTCTCCTCTCATAAAACAATCCTAGAATCACCTGGGCCTGAAGAATATCTGCCTGAAACATGTCAACCAGCACCTGGGCCTGAGAACTATCCACCTGAAACCGGCCGTGAAATGTCAGGGCCTGAAGACCTCTCTATCAAGACCTGTGAGAACAGGGATGGGCCTAAACACAGCCTTCCTGAAGGAGCCCAGGAAGTGGGTGGGGCCCAGGGGCAGGACCCTGACGCCCAGGATAGTGAGAACACTGGTGCTTTCTCTCAAGGTAGGAGTCGTGTACAGCAACAACTCCCTCAGAATTTGTGTTTTAAAGCTTTGACAGTAGCCAGTTATTCCACTGGGAACTATGACTATCACTGGGTCTTTTCAAGTAAAATGTATTTTCGGGCTACCAACATTCGATTGGGACATTTCCAAAAAACATTCAAGTAACTGAAAATTCTAGTTACCTATTTTGAGAAACTACACTAAGAAAAACAAACCTAGAATAGGATTAATTATGTGTAAAAAAAAAAAAAAAGGCCTTGTTTTTTGAGCTAGATCTCACGATGTAGCTGTGCTGGTTGATTTTCATGGTCAAAACCAAATTCTGGTCCTTTGGAAGAGTGGCAAGTGCTCCAAAATGCACAGTCATTTCTCCAGCCCTAAAAAAGAACACACACACACACACACACACCAAAACCTTTTAAAACACAGAACCCTGAGATGGGGGTTGTGGTGCACACTTTTAACCCAGCACTGAGGAGGTAGACACAGAGGCAGGTGGATCTCTCTGAGTTCCAAGTCAGCCTCCACAATGAGTTCCACACAGCCAGGGCTACAATGAACCTATCTCCTAAACCAAACCAAACAAGCAAACCAAAAACCACCTGGGGCTGGAGGCAAGCGGACTCTGGTTAAGGGCCTGCTCTGCTCTTGCAGAGGACTCAAGTTAGGTTTCCAGCGCTCACTGTAATTCCAGGGGATTTAATGCTCTTCTCTGGCACCACAGGGTCCCACACACACCAGGTACACATAAACAAAACAGGCACACAAATACACATAATTATACATCTTCAAAACGGAACACCTACTGCTTTTTAAAAAAGTCCCAAGATTATAACACACTGTCGTTTCTATGACACGCAGCATCTTAATATCTAAGTACCTAATCCAATGGAAATGTGTCTACATGATCTGTGGCTCGGCCTCCCCTTCCCAAGTGAGTCACCGACAGTGCCAACGTTGTTCATTGAAGCTGTTGTTTTGTATTTTGTTTGATTTTACAGAAATGGAGGAAGAGGATGAAGCAGATCAAGACCCAGAAACTCCATCGAGGCCAGTGTCCTCAAGAGATCTGTCCAGAGAATGGCGTCTATAACTCTGCTCTATTTTAACAGTGCTCAGTGATTAGGTTACAGTCCTACTCAATACAGCAGTACATACATCTCTGTGACTCACTGAAACACCGCAGTAGATCTTATCTGAGAGAACTAACATTTTTAAGGCTCTAACATAGACAATAGTGTGTGTGTGTGTGTGTGTGTGTGTGTGTGTTTGCATGCGTGTACCTGTGTGAGAGCCTGAGGGTGTGTATTTGTATATGGGGGAAGACTGGAAGAACAGGGGAAAGGCTGAGTAGTTGATTTTTTTCCTCTAAGAAGAAACATATATTTGGTAATTCTGCGAAGATAGCAATTTAATATGAACATTTAGCATTTTGAAAGTATATAGTTTCTTGTGAATTTTGTCAGTTATTGATGTTGTAACAACATCAGAATTTTATTCAAGCTTTACATGTCTCTTTGAGTTAATCTGAACAAGTGTTATTCTAAAAGTTTTTGCAAGTTATTTTGGAATTGATAAATGTCACTTATTTCTGTGTGAACCTGGACCTTCTATTTCTATTTTTTTTTTAAGATTTATTTATTTTATGTATGTAAATACACTGTAGCTGTCTTCAGATGCACCAGAAGAGGGCATCGGATCCCACTACAGATGGTTGTGAGCCACCATGTGGTTGCTGGGAATTGAACTCAGGACCTCTGGAAGAGCAGTCAGTGCTTTTAACCACTGAGTCATCTCTCCAGCCCCCTCTATTTTTTAAACTGTATTTGTAAAAAAAAAAAAAAAAAGAAAGAAAGAAAAGAAAAAGTACATTACTATGGTCTTAGCTGTGTTACCAAGACAGCATCTTAGTTTATGTTGGGGGTGTGTGTAAAACACCTAAATGGCATGGCATCTTTGCTCACTAGGGTTTAATCTGGCCTCATAGAGGAACAAAAGAGAAAACAAAAGAGACAGTGCTGATTGCAACAGGCTCCTCTCTGGGGATCATACACACCCTGGTTCTGGGATGTTAAAGTGTTAATAACCTCCCCCAAAGGAAACTCTGTGGGTGCTGTATGAATAGCACATGCAATGGGAGTGCTTTTCTATCCTGGAGGGATGGGCAGGATCTGCACAGGAGACACAGGGAAGTGCAGTTCAAAGTCAAGAGCACTGCAGGCTAATTGTGTCAGTGTTGGCTCCATATGGAAAAGCTGGCTTATGTGCTAAAAATCTATCATGAGGCAGCTAATCTATTACTGACATGTAGAGACTCACCTGACCAGGAGTTTACAGGAGGTTGTGAAATATCGGACTTAGGTACCAGGAACCAAACCTGCAAGCCTGGATCCTCTCTAAGAGCAGTGTATCCTCCCCTGTCCCCTTTTCTTGACAAGGCTCCTGACCTGGAACGAGGCATGTAGACTGAGCCATAGAAAGTACTCTTAACCAGTGGAGCCATGTCTTAGCCCCGATTATAGACTTGCAGACTTACATGACCTAATAATTTATCAGGTAAATAAGGCTTTTCAACAATGAAGCTTAAGATTTTATTTCTGGAATTCATCTGGTGACAATGGTCACAATGACCTGAAAAGGATAGGAGACCAGAGGCAGGAACAGAAACAGTTCTGGGTGGGAAAATATTTGAAAATATTCCAATATTTTGTTGGTTTGGGTTTTCCTTGGGCTTTTATCAAAGACTAAAAATAGGACAGACTTTGGCAAATAAAAGCTCATTCAATAAGATCATGTGCTAGGCTCTGAGGCTATATCCAAGACAAGCCCAGTCTCCTGAAGAGGGGGTACAGAGTAACACATGAGCTACCAGGGGAGCCTTCAAGTAGATAGGACTCTCCTTAGGATTCTTATATTTGAGGTGACATCTATACATGGACATTTTTAAGTGGCTTTATGCCTAAGGTTTAAACTTTTTATATTTTTATGAGTGTTTCCTGTATGTATATGCATGCTTGGTGCCCACAAAAGTTAGAAGACAGCATCAGATCCCTTGGAACTGCATTTATGGTAAACTTTTGTCTGTCTGTGTAGGTGCTGGGAATTGAACCCAGGTCCTCTATAAGAGCAACAAATGTTCTTAACCACTCAGGTTTATCTTTTCTTGTTTATCTTTTTGAAGACAGGGTCTTACATGTCCCAGGCTGGCTTGAAACTCGCCTATGTCTCCACATCTGGCTTTATGTGTTGCTTGGATTGAACCAAGGACTTTGTATACATGAGACAAGTACAACTGAGCTACACCCCTAGCCTTTTGTTTTATGTGCTCTCAGGTACTGGCATGCGGGTTCATGGCTGACCATGTAGGTACATGAATATGAAACCAGAGGGTGATGTCTGTCTTCAATTGCTCTCCAGCTTACTCAGGCAGGGGCTCTCACTTGAACCCAGAGCCTAAAACTTGGGGTAGTCTAACTAGCCAGTCTGTTCCAGGGATTACCTGTCCTTACCCTTACAGCATTTACATGGGTGCTGGGAACCCAAAGTCTAGTTGCTTGCTTGCACGGCAAGTGCCTCACTCACTGAGCCATCTTCACCACCCTTTGTCCTGTTTCCTTCTACCATTTCCTATAAACTCATTATTTTCTTATTCATATCCAGATACTAGAGTGAATCAAATTATTCCTGTTTTCTTGTTGGCCTAGAGCTTTGAGGTAATAGATTAGAACCTCCAAGAATCCACTTTAGCTCCCTTTTGTGCTGCCCTCTTCTGGTGGCAGGAAGGGGTCTGGGCATGCCTGAGCTACATCCAAGACTTAAAATTGTGTGTTTGTGGCACTGGCTTACCTCCAACTCAGAGATCAGCCTGCTTCTGCCTCTGCAGTGCTGGGATTAAAGCTTGAGTCACCAGGCCCAGGTTTTAAATGTGTGTGTGTGGGTGGGTGGGTGGGTGCCTGTGGAGCCCAGAAGAAGGCACCAGATCCCCAGGAAGTGGAGTTACAAGTTGTGAGCTGCTACACGGGTGAGGAAAATCAAACCTGGATCCTCTTGAAACACTGCTGGTGCTTTGAACTGATCAGCCATCTCTTCAGCTCCCTTTAGGTTATTTAAAAAAACAGATTCCCAAGTCTAGTACCTCCAAGTCTACCTTTTTTTTGAGTCTCAGTAGCTGACACAGTTGGCAATTACACGCTGCTTGTAGATGATTATTGAGTGATTAGCTGGTCTTTCTGGAGGACAAGCACCTTTCACTTTTCAGTGTTTTGTTAACAGCGCCCACTAGTGGCAACTACAGCTTATTTCAGCCTATTTCTACAGTGTATACATTTGCCTCAAAGTACTCAAAACTTGTTTCTTCAGCTAGACAATAGTTACCTCCTACAGGAAAAAGGGGGAAAAAACGTTTGCAAATTTCACGGACAAAACTGACAGAGGACGCAATATCAGTTTTAACTTTTAAAAAAGTCACATCTTTCTCTCAAAAACCTGTCTCCTGATACTGGTTATTTCCTACTAGTGACTTGTTTAACGTCAGTCACAACACACACTTGGAAACAGCTTTTCACGGTTAAGCCTTTAATCTGCGGGCTCGCATATTTTTAATATTTTATATTACAAGTAATGTCAGGTGGATTCCCCCCTCCTCTCCTCCTAAACCGACAAGATTTTGAAATCCCTAAACATAATCATGTATACAAAAGAGTTTGCGTGGAAGACTCTTAAAAGTGGTAAAAGAACAGGCAATTGGGAGGAACAACTGGATATTGCATGAGATTAAAATGTGATTTTTGTTGGTGCCTAACTTTCTAGTGTACGAGCTTTTCAGTCCCAGTGGCCTGGAGCACAAGAAACGTTTCCCATTTACTAACTCCTAGCCTACTTTGCCTGTTAACCTACCACTCTTGATTTACTTGACCTTTTCCGACAAATAGTTATTACTATTTGGAGCAGAGTGTTAAATACAACCCGTATGCACATGCGCAAGGACAATCTTAAACATTTAACCTCTAGTTCTTGGAGCGGGGGGGGGGGGGGGGGGGGGACCTAAATTTGATCCTGGGAGTCACGCGGCGAAAGGAGAGGACGGGCTCCAGCATTTTGTCATCTGACTTCGACATGCTCCCGCACACACAATAAATGGGGGAGGAGCGTCCCAAACTCCAGTTCTTTTGCTATGTGATCATAGATATTCACATCCTCTGCCTGTGAACTCGTGGTTATTTCTGGTCACCGAGGCCGCTTCTGATTCAAGGGTAGCTTTGCGTGTACATCTCTATCCACACGTCACACCTTCGGAGGGTACGCTGCAGACTGTCGCGAGGCCGCCATCGCCGCATGATGGGTGAATGGTGGTGCGCACAGCGTCCAGGTTCCCAGCCTCCACGCGGCGGCTGGGCCGCCATTGAGCGCGTTCTCCAAGACCAGGCACCATGTGACAACTGCGCAGGCGCCAAAGCCTAAAGCACGGAAGCGGAAGCGGAAATCAACACTGGGCGCGCGGACGGTTCAGCGGCCTGTAAGCATGCGCGGCTTGGAGAAGCAGGGTTCGGGTGCTACCGCCGCCCCGTGTGGGTGCGCTCAGCCGGCCCTGGAGACAGGTAACTTTCAGGAAACGGGCGGCGCAGCGCCTTAAGCTAGACAGCCGGTTTTCCTACCCAGGAGAAAGCGAACTGCCTGATGTGCGTTCTTGTCCTTACCGCCAAAGTGAGGATCACGTGGCCCTGTGGTCACGTGACGCGCTAAGGACAACGGGAGTGACGTATTACGTTTTTGGTACACGGGGGTGTGGGCTGGGCTTAGTCTCAGTGCAGTGGCTGCGTCGGCCACGTGTGTCTTGTCTTTTTCCTTAGGTAGGTAGTTACGGGGAGGTACGATTGTGAGACTGAGGCTGTCATTTGGCCTCAGTTTCTTCGTCTTTAGTCCTCTTCCACAAGAGCATGGATGAAGATTTAAAAAAAAAAAAACAAAATACGCAAACAAAAATTATACAGCAGTCATTGTAAATATTCTTGGAGAAAACTTGGCAAGTTGTCAGAAGCACAATATAGGTGGAGAGAGAGAGCCAGTTTATGTAGATAATGTACAGTGGGGTGTCTGCTTTTATAGAATTTAGTCAAAGTAAGTGGAGTATTGCTTAGGCTCAAAAGTACATACGATATCACATTCGGTAGGGAAGTAAAAGATGGTAAGGATCAGATTGCAACTCCTGGAAGCAGTCTACAGAGATGCACTGAGAAGGTCTTCAGCGTGGCTGGCGGGTGTATTATACATACATGTTATATATATATATTATACATACATGTTTTATATATAAGTAAATATAAAAATATATATATATCCCCTTCTCTCTGAATAGAGTGTCGTTCTCTCCTCACTCACTCCAACCCTGGAGACAGGGTTTTTCTGTGTAGCCTCTGCTGCCCTGTTCACACTTTGTAGACCAGGCTGTCCTTGAACTCAGAAATCTGCCTGCCTCTGTCTCCCAAATACTGGGATTTAAAATAGGTGTGATACATTCCAACAATAATAAGAGTTTGTATAAGCTGGGGCCGGAGAGATGGCTCAGCGGTTAAGAGCACTGACTGCTCTTCCAGAGGTCCTGAGTTCAATTCCCAGCAACCACATGGTGGCTCACAACCATCTGTAATGAGATCTGAAGCTCTCTTCTGGTGTGTCTGAAGACAGCTACAGTGTACTTATATATAATAAGTAGATAAATCTTTAAAAGAGTTTGTACAAGCAAAAAGTAAGGAAGCATTTGAGAGACAGTGCTAGATGGTACTGGTTATACTAATAAGATAGACTAGATATAATGCAAATTAAATAAAATGGAGATCTGAGTGTCTCCTCCAAGAACATAAAAAGAAATAATGATGAATTCTAATTTCTACCTCATAATATGCAATCAACACATTATATTAATATAATTTATGAATTTTTATAACTGTAAGTAAAAATTGAGGTGGGTGTGCTGGTGCATTTGTGACCCCATCAGTTAGGGGATGGGGCTGATGTGGGAGGTTTATAAGTTTGAGGCTGGCCTGAATTACATAGAAGGACTTTGTATTTAAACATGTTTTTAATAGTTGTGTTGAACCTAGATTTTAGAACTTTGAAATCCTCACAAGAGGAGAACGTGTTTTCTTACATCTTTGACCCAGTTTTCTTCCATAGGGAATCTTCTAACGGAGCCAGTAGGGTACTTGGAATCATGCTTCCCAGCCAAGATTGGTACTCCAAGGCAGCCATCCATTTGTAGCCACTCCAGAGCCTGTTTGAAGATCAGAAAGAGCATCTTTAATAATCCTGAACACTCCTTGATGGGCCTCGAACAGTTTTCTCACGTTTGGTAAGTTGCTTTCAGTTAGAAGTGGTAGCTTGCCCTGAGAAAGTACACCAGTTGAGGGCAAATTCGACAACTGTACCACCCTACCTGTATGATTATGGATTATATATGGATTTCCATATTCAATTTGTATATATGATTACTTGCATATTTGGTCACAATTAGGGACTTGTGATTTACTGAGGGAACATGTTTTAATTACTGCTTATTCTAATTAGGATGGCTCTCTTCTGTTTAGCTTAAACCCTACGCCTCCTTGATTTTGCCCGTGGGCCATTATGCTGGTCTCTAGAACAAGACTCCGAAAAATGTGGTCTGTGGACCAAATATGGTCCATTGCTTACTTTTGTACACTTATGGGCTCACAGCTGTGCTGCCTGTGCAGCGTGACTGGAAGCTGTTGTCTGCGGCACACCTGTTGTTCATGTATTGTGTGTGGCTCCCACTGTACAACTCTGCTCCAGTTGTAGAATAGTTGAAACATTGCCTGGTTGGCCTCAAATCCTAACATATTTATCATCTGACCTTTTATAGAAGTTCTGGGTCTTGTTGTAGGCCCTTGAAGAATTGAGTGTTCTCTCCCTAAAAGACACAAAGTCTTAGAAATCTGGACACTACTTGTTCTCATTGGGAATCCTGTTTCCGTCTATGTTTACTGTGTCCAGCAGCAAACAGTGTTGTTCTTAGTTTTTCTTAATTATTATGGACGCTCATGGTGCTGTTTTATGGCTTCTGTGTAAGCCGCCCGTTCTTGTTCTTTGCTTTGAGTCCTTTGAGTTGAGTTCTTTACTTGGTGACTTACATAAGGATGACTTACGTATTGTCAATGTTGACTAACCCATTGTGTATAGCAAACATCTCCTAGACCTGAATTTAGTGGTTTATGAATTGCAAACGGTTACTCTTTTCCCTCATGGTCTCTAGCTTAGTTTAGAAAGGCCTCATCAAGTTGAACTTTTCTGAACTTCAGCATCTTTACTCTCAGAGTGAGGGCTAAATTGTGGTTCCTAGAATTGCTAAGGTACGGAACGGGTGTGAAAGTGTCTGGTATACTACATGGCACACAGCAGCCACCTAGACGCAGTGTTCACTTGGCCATGTGACAAATGTTAAGTTCCTGCCGTATGCCGGGTACAAAGAATCTGGAGATCTTCCGTGGGAGACCATACTCCTTTCTCAACTCATTGGACGAAAAGAATTTGTCCCTTTCTAAACAAGTGTTTTGGTTTGTTTTCACTAGGATTTTGTTTGTTTTTCACAAAAACGGCCATTTGAACTACAAGGCAAAAGTGCAGCCCCCTAGGCTGAATGGGGCAAAGACCGGAGTGTTCTCCACACGGAGCCCTCATCGCCCCAATGCAATAGGACTGACGCTGGCCAAGCTGGAGAAGGTGGAAGGTAACTCACTCGTGTCACCTTTGTCTTACTCCTTGAGAAATCAGCAGCCAGTCACTGCTAGCTGCTGTTCATGCCAACACTCTTGGTGTCACCTTTGAGAGCCTCCAGCCCTTAGGGACATGTGATGATTGAGGGCCTCAGCATTGGAAACACGTAGGAAACACTACAGACAGGTTTGTGGAAGATGCCCAGAGCCTGTTTTATCAGTCCACTATAAAACTAGTGTTGTTTTTAAGAACTCATGGGTTTTGTAAGCATTCAATTAGTAAGAAGGGTCGTCAGGACTGGGATGTAGGAAGAACAAGATGATGGAAATGTACTGGCCGTCTTCAGTTGTGCTGCCTAGTGCCCAGTTGTTACACTTCCGGAAAGCAGAAGAAAGGGGCACTTACTTCTTACAGGATGAAGGAAGGGACGTTTGAGCCACTGTGTCAGCCATCAGCTGTGCAGTGTGTTTGTGGCCCCAGATAAATGACATTGCAGACCTTAGCAGTGTCAGGTTGTAGAAGTGCCACAGTAGAAGACTGGACTGGGTTTAACTGTGTTCTTGTATAAGCTAGTCAGATGTTCTCAGAGAGCTTGTTTGTTTATTTGGTTTGGTTTTGTTGTTGTTGTTTTTGATACAGGGTTTATTTACCCATGTTGACTTTGCGTATAGAGCTGAAGACGAACTTGAGCTTCTGAGCTCTCCCTCCTGATGCTCTTATTACAAGAGTATGTCACGCTTCAGTTTATGTGCTGCTGTGGGTTGAACCCAGGGCTTTGTGCATAGTAGGAAAGCACTCTGCCAGCTGAGTTCTGCCCCAGCTCAGAGAGCTTTTGCTAGAGAGGCAGAAGGTAACAGCATGGGGGTGGGAGTGGAGAGCCATTCCAGGCTGCATCTTGATCGCTTGCTCCTGGGGTTGGCAGAAGCATAGACTTGCCTCTTGGACTCCACAGAGTTTGTGCTGAGGGTCTTATGTGACAGGCTCTCAGTGTCTTCGGGACTGCTGTTTTATTTGGGCCCTGCACTCTGCTAGATTGTGCTCAACTGTTAGGTGGGATGTCCAGCAAGTTTGGTTGCTTTTCCACCGCTTTTGTTGAGGTGGCTTATCAAATTGGACAATGGCACTTTGGGACATTTTTCTGATCATTCATGCCAATGGCATGTTTTGGTTTTACTTTTTTATTGCTGTGATAAGACACTATGACCAAGGCAGTTTATAAAAGAAAATGTTTACTCAGGGATTACAGTTTCAGAAGATTAATTACAGCCCATAATTATCATGTGGGGAGCATTGTCGTGGGCAGGCTTGGTGCTGGGTCAGTACCTGAGAGCTGATTTCTTGATCCAAATGCGTGAGACAGAGAGAGATAACATTGAGATTTCAAAGCCTACACCCAATGGCACACCTTCTCCAGCAAGGCATGTCTCCTGATCCTTTCTAAATTATCCCACCGGCTAGGGACTAGGTATTTAAATACTTGAGCCTTCGGAGCCCACTTGAATTCAGACACCACACTGCACTGTTTTTTACAAAAATCATTGACTTTGTGCTAGGTCTTGTAAATGGTAGAGATACCTTGGTGATTAACTCAGATAAAAACTTCTCCTCATACAGAACTTAGCCTACTATTGAGAGAAATGAGATCAGAGAAGTAAATGGGCAAATAGTAATCAATAATGAATAATGCAGAGGTGGAAAAAGAGTGCTGCATTTTATACCTATCGTAAAGGTCAGGAGCCCGTCACTCCTGTGTTAGAAGGCCAGTCGGTAAGAGAAAAGCATAATCAGTACTGGTCATTCATAGGGACAATAATAGCCCAAACCGTGAACATTGGCGTTTCTGTGAACTCTCAGGTTCTCCTGTGTATTCTATCATTTGATAGTGCAGGGTCATCTCTCCAAAGTTATAGGCTTGTACACATCATGTCTCACATCTGGGTCTTTCTTATCATGTTTTGTTTTTTAAAAAGATTACTTATTATATATAAATACACTGTAGCTGCCTTCAGACACACTAGAAGAGGACACCAGATCCCATTACAGATGGTTGTGAGCCACCATGTGGTTGCTGGGATTTGAACTCAGGACCTCTGGAAGAGCAGTCAGTGCTCTTAACCACTGAGCCATCTCTCCAGCCCCTGTCTTGTTTTCCTTAAGTAGAATCAGAGTCGACATGAGGACATGTTGTGCTTTGGTTCTCATTCCGTCAGGGTAGGAGGCTCTGTACCAGCAGCAGGATGTGGACAGCAGCTGTCCAAGTGGGACTGCAGAAGACCTTAATATTTGGTTGTAGGGTCTTGTGCCCTGATGACTTAATTTTGAGTCTTTATGGACATTTCTAGGTCTGTATTAACAAAATGATCCAGAGTGTATCTGTTTATGTGTTTAAAACCTTGCTGTTTTCCAGGTTTGAGGAGAATGGGCTCATCTTTGCTGCTCCTTTCTGTGAGGTTGTTTGTCAGAATCCATTCTCTCATAGATGTAGGGACAAGGGTCTCAGCTTTATGCTGGTTTTGATCTGGAAACACCCTTAGGTCCTAAAGCTGTTCACATTTCTAGGACATCTTATGGCTGCTTGCCACCTGGGCTTCCCCACCATGCCTGTGCACTTCAGTCTGCAGAAGAGTTTATTGGGTTGAGTCTGTGGTCAGTGAGGAGTTCTATATGGAACTCAGCATAGACCTCTTTTGCTATATTGAACTCAGAAGGGGTTACACAGGGTCTGAGCAGCAAATTGGAGAACGCCAGGCCTCCTGAAGTCTGGTTGCCACTGTAAAAATGCACATTGGTTTTGGTGACACTCTGAGGACTGGAGTGTGTCTGGGAGTGATGCAAAGATTAGTGAACTTTCGGGGTCCCTGCCATTCTGTGTGAAAAGGCCTGGTGGAGGTGTGTATACTTGAGCCTCTGTGAGACCCAGAAGAGAGCCAGGACTGTTTGTAAATGACGTGTTCTGTGAGAGCCTGGAAGAGTAGGAGTTTGGTAGATGGAGCTGTGGGGTTCCCATCAGTAAGGGTGAGGTCAAGGTGTTTGAGAGACTTGGGATAATCCTGCCCTCCATTTACTTTTGCCATTATCCTGTAGATACCTAAGAGGCTCTTCATCCCCTTCAGGTGGCGCTGTCTACCTGTCTGGAATTGACATGATACACGGCACTCCTGTGCTAGACATAAAGCCCTACATTGCTGACTATGACTCACCACAGAACCTGGAGCCACAGAATAACCACCATAAGCCAAGGGCTGTGGCCCAGTCTGATGGCACAGCTAGCGGTTGTGACCAGCGGCTGCTCTCAGGGTGTGGGAAAGCACAGGATTGCCGTGGCAACAAGGAGAAACCGAAATGCCTTGAACACAGGACCTCAGAAGAAAACTCCCAGAAGTTCAGAGACACGTCAGAAATCCAGCACACTTTGCCAGAGGACAGAGAGGGAGCCGTGGGTTTGGCCCTGGAACCAAGCAGGGGTGAGAGCATGGATACGCTCAAAGATCAGCGTGGCCCACAGGAGCTGAAGAGCTTTCTGGAAGAAAGCACAGATAGACCAAGGAAAGTGGACGGTGCCTTGGTCCTGCGAGGGAGCAGTGCAGACACACAGTGGGATGCCTCCTGCCATGCCAGAGTAGCCGACAGAGTGCCCTGCAGTGTTGTCCCCAGCTGGGTGAAGGATGCTCCTGTAACCCCCTTACGAGTTCGCTTTACTCCTCATGCAGAGATGGAGCTGAGGATGCTCAGTTCAGGAGGTGAGCATGGGTACCCTGGGTCTCCTAGGAGTGAGTGAGAGATGAGCTCGGGTTCCTTGTTGTGTTTCTTACTGTGCTGGGGAGCAGGACCTCTGCATGTTAGCTGCAGACCCAACCAAAGATGAGCTTGTCTCTATAATGAATCTCGGCAGGGCTGACGCTTCTGAAAGCACTATAGATATGGAGTATTCGTCACGATGGCTGGGTTTAAGGGGCAGGTTATAAACTCTGGGTGCGCTAGCACTGCACTTTCTGATTGACAACGGTTGAGTTGCTGTAAGTCCAGGTGCTCAGAAGGCATCTGTGGAGAGTGGCTGCTGCCTCAGGGGGTGTCCCTTGACTTGGTCCTTATCTTTCATTTATTTAATATTTATTTTCTTATTTTGATCATGTGTATGCATGTGTATCTGTCTTGGGGGTATGTGTTCATGTAGATAATGATGGGGGCCAGGAGAAGGTTTTGTATCTCTTGGAGCTGGAGTTACAAGTATATGTGAGCTGCCCAGCATGGGAACTAAAAACCCAATTCAAGTCCTTTGTAGCAAGAGCTCTTAAACGTTGGGCCCCATCTCTAGCTCTGCTTGCCTTTCCCTGTTCTTTTTTTTTTTGAATAGCATTCATACCATGGCTTGTGTTTGGTCTATACTTGGATGCGCTCAATTTCTTCCTTGCTTTCCTATCTAGCCAAAGAGGTACCTGTTTTATTCTATCAGGGCCCCCTAGGGGCAAAAGAAGACTCTCCTGCTATACTAATACCATCCACTGACATGTGCTTCCTGCCAAAGAAAGGTCACAGGACCCTGTTTTGGAGCTCATTTAATACACAGTTCTTAGCATGTGTTGTTTGGTTTCCCCAGTCCATAGCAGATGGAGAATGAAGGAAGCTGCTGGCTGTTAAGAGGTGGGAATGAGGGTTGCTAGCAAGTAGCTGGTTTCCAAGGAGATGACAGATATCCAAAGGGTTGAGAGCCGTTCTTGTGTTACTTTTCAGTAAACAGCCAGCATGACCATAGCAAGAGGGACGTGCACTGTTTACTGTGCGGTTCTTTGTTGAGCTTCTCTGCACTGTTCTGGCCTTAGGGAGAAACAGCAGTGAGAAAAAGGGATCAGAAAACCCCTGCCCTGCTCCACAGAGCTGGTCTTCAAGGGATAGGAAGTCAGCTCACTGCTGTGCAAAGTACACAGAAACACTGTCGGAAGGTGATGGTGCATAGGACATAGCAAAGAAAAGGGCAATGTTAGCAGGTTACATTTGGAAATAGATGCTGTCTTAGTTAGGGTTTACTGATGTGAGCAGACACCATGACCAAGGCAACTCTTATAAGGACAACATTTAATTGGGGCTGGCTTACAGGTTCAGAGGTGGGAGTATGGCAGCATCTGGGCAGAGCTGGGACTGGGAGAGATGAGAGTTCTACATCTGCTTCTGGAGGCTGCTAGCAGAATACTGGCTTCCAAGCAGTTAGGATGGGGGTCTTAAAGCTCACGCCCACAGTGACACACCTACTCCAAGTAGTGCCACTCCCTGGGCCAAACATATTCAAACAACTACAGCTTGCCTTGCCTGTTTTGGAGACCTGTGTATACATCACTGTGTATTCATTTTGGAGGTGCACGTTTAACTCCAATGACAGTAATGGTATCTGACACGTGTAGGTTTTCAGATCCCGTTCCTCCATGTGACGTGCAGAGCGAACACATTTCCTGCTGAACCTCACTGTTTCCGGTCTGACCTGATGGTTGTCATCTTGTTGCAGATGCTAGTCAGACGCTATTTAAATACTTCCAGTCCACAGAGGAAGCCAAGTGCGCCATTGAGGCCGTGCTGTCAGCCGATCCTAGGTCGGTGTACCGACGGAAGCTCTGTGAGGACCGCCTTTTCTTCTTCACTGTGGACACAGCACACGTCACCTGCTGGTTTGGTGATGGCTTTGCGGAGGTTCTGAGGATTAAACTGGTTTCTGAGCCTGTTGAGGTGGCTGACCCTGAGGAATCCTTGGTGGCCCTAGGGTCTTGAGCGCACGTGTTTTCAGAAGCTCCGTTGGCCTCTGGATGAGCCTGTTCCTGTCATCTCACTGCTTGGGTTGTTTAAAATATTTATGTGAAGGAAGTTTTGTTTGGTTGGATTTTTTTTTTTCAGGACAGGATTTTTCTATGTAGCCTTGGCTGTCTTGGAACTCACTTTGTAGACCAGGCTGGCCTCAGACTCACAGAGATCTACCTTCCTCTGCCTCCCAAATGCTGGGATTACAGGTGCAGGCCCTGTGCCTGGCAAAGGAAATGTGTGTTAATAAACGTACTTGAGAACTGTGAGATCAGAGCACTCATTCTGGCTTTGCTCCAATGCTGAAGCCCCCACATGCTGCTGTGGGGGCTGCTGAAGACAGTCTTCACTCTCAGTGCTTGCCACAGAGAACGCCGATCTTATCTTACTGCTTCTCCAAGGCGGGGTTTCTCTGTGTAGCCCTGGCTGTCCTAGAACTTGCTCTTTAGACCAGGCTGGCCTTGAACTCAGAGGTGCACCTGCTCCTGCCTCCTGAGTGCTTAGATTAAAGGTGGCAACAGAGAAGATTCTAACAGGGCCTCGCATGTCACATCTGATCCATTCAGTAGTTCACATTGGCCGTCCTCACTCAAGAGCCTGACTCTGTTCTGTTGTAAACCATACTGAGTTATAATGTCTTAGGGCCAAGTGACTGCAGAAATCCTTAAGGGTTAAATCCCTGCATTTGAGGGACTTTCACACACATGCGCGCACGCGCACGCGCAAACACACACACACACACACACACACACACTCACTAAAATCTTGACATATTCTTGAGTTAGAAAGCCCTTCCCCTGACCCCAAGAAAGTCATTACTGGCTTGTTTCTGAATTACTCTGACTGAAGAAGCTGCTTTGACCCAGCTTTAGATGATTGACGTGACACAAATAAGATGTGGGACAGAGTTCACAGCAGACCCTTATGTAGCCCAGGCTAGCCTGGGACTCTTGATTCGCTTCTCAGTCTCCTGGGTCTAAGATTATAGGCTACAGCACCACACCTGGCTCAAGATTCATTTTGTGCCGCAAGTCATGGTTTGTGGAGGAGGTAGACATAAAGAAGACAGTGTATTACAGGTTGATAAACTAATTAACACCACACAGGTCCGTGCCATGTAGGAAGTGGATTGTAAGAATGTGTGGCCCGTAGGTGATTTTAATGAGATGGTCTGAGATAACTGAAGATTTACGATCGGAGTAACCAAATTAGACACCTGTCAACATGACGCTCTTTCCTAATCACAGCTGCAGATCTCAGAGCTGATTGATCACCTTTTGGAAAGGACCCCACTGCCTGTGGAGACTCGTCCAGTCATTACGGCTGATGACATTCCACTCCTAAGCCAGATTGGTTTGTAGCTGATTCTTACCTTTGACAGTACTTATAATGTTTTGGGACAAGATCTTAAATTCAAATTGTCTAAAGATTTAAGAAAACAAAAAGATTGTTATAAGTTGTAAAATAGCTCAGAGGTCCCTTTTAGCCTTTATTTGGCTTCTCCATAAGGAACATGCAGTATAGTATAGAAAGGTATAGTGTTATAGCTAAGAACTTGGCATTCTGATGCCTTTTTGTTTATGTGTTCTGTTCATGTGGGTGTATGTTGTGTGGATATGTCTGCATGTGTGGGTGTGGAGGCCAGATGTGGAATCCACACTTTAAAACTATTAAAAAAAAACAAAAACCTTGGAGTTGGACACAATGGTGCACACCTTTAATCCCAGCACTCGGGAGGCAGAGGCAGGCAGACCTCAGAGTTTGAGGCCAGCCTGATCTACAGAGTGAATTCCAGGACAGCCAGGGCTACATAGAAAAATTCTGTCTTGAAAAATAAAAACCAACAGAGAAACTCTGTCTCAAACAAACAAAAATCCTTGTAGAAAAGTAAGAGCATCACCCAAATTAACTCGACCCGTGGACTCTCCAGCCTATTGACTGCCTGTGGAGTTAGCATTGGGGATGGAAGCTGGAGAGCATCGCATTAACTTTACAGCTTGAATATATTTATACTACGTATAAGGTCTCATGATAGAGCTCTGTCTGTCCTGGACTTCACTCTACACCAGATTCACCTGCCTCCGCCTCCGAAGTGCTGGGATCAAAGGTGTGCTCCACAGTGCCCAGCTTAAGTGAGTTTTCTGTTTCGAGTATATTTTATAGTCCCACCCACCACCAAAACACACGATCTCTGGACAGAATTAGAACTAGGTAAACCAAACCGTTGCTTTATATCCTCTTATAAAACACATGTTGGGCTGGAGAGATGACTCGGCGGTTAAGAGCACAGGCTGCTCTTCCAGAGATCCTGAGTTCAATTCCCAGCAACCACATGGTGGCTCACAACCATCTGTAATGGAATCTGATGCCCTCTTCTGCTGTGTCTGAAGACAGCTACAGTGTACTCACATAAATAAATATTTTTTTTAAATTGCGTGTTTATCATTTAAAAATCCTTACTTTCATTATTTTTAGGTGTGTGTTCCTTTGTATGTGGGTATTCCATATGTGAACAGGAACCCAGGAGCCCGAGAATGCCTGGCGCGGTGCTAGGAACTGAATGCTGAGACTTTAGTTATGTGTAGGAGTGTCTCTCCTGGGTATGTGCACGTTCAGCACGGGAATGCCCAGCACTGAGGTCAGAACAGTGTCAGATTCCGCAGAAGCGGAGTCGCAGATGGTTGAGCTGCTATGTAGCTGCTGGCAATCAAACCTGGGTCTTCTGCAAGAATAAGTGCTTTTAACCACCAGCCTCCCCCCACCTTTTGTTTTAAATGTAATTTTTTCAGGCTCTTAGAAAAACTTGACTGTTTCTCTGAGAGTTGTGTGTGTTTCGATCATATCCACCCCCCTCCAGCTCTTCCCTGCTTACCCCCCAACTTAGTGTTCTTATAAAAAACAAGGCATCTTCACAGGCTGCCCAGTGCTTTTGGGTGTGTGGCCTTAGGTTGACTCATCAGGGCCTACACTCTCGCACGGTCGCCAGTGGCTCGTGACCACCTTCATGCTGGGTTTGGCGGCTGAGCTTGCACGGGTCCTGTGCGTGCTGTCGAACCACTGAGTTCATGTGAGCAGCTGCTCTGCTGTGTTCAGAAGACACTGTCTTTTTGTGGCCGTCCATCCTCTCTGGCTTCCACTTTCACACGCCTTCTTCTGTAATGAAACACGAGCCTTGGGAAGATTAGGTGTGGTCCGGGTGTTGTCATGGCTGAGCATTCTGACACCTTCTATTCTTTGCACCCTGGCATATAAAACGGGAGGTTGAGAGCAAGATCGGTGGGCACAAACATGAATAGCCATTACTTTCCACTTACACTGTACTTCCTCACACTCCCAGTGGAGGAGGAGGGACAGCAGAGACCCAGACCTAGCAGGATTGCAGCACCTAGAGCCCACCGGCTTCAATGCCGTGAAGCTCAGGTCCTCTGGCCAGGCAGCAAGTGCCCTTACCCACCGGGCCATCTCACTGCCCCCCCCCACCCCCAAGGCCTGGTCTGTTCTTGGCTGAAGCTAAGATGGGTCTTTACAATGTCAGGGGAAGAATATAATGGAAAACTACTTAACTAAAAAAAACCAAAAAACAGACAAAAATACCCAAGAAACTGCACATGGCACAGCCTGGCTGGCAAAGCTGGAAATAATTGGTCCTTTTCTGAAAGATTACTGGTTATTGCTCTGTGACCCTGATTCTCCCAAGTGGTCTTTAGAGATCTAGAAACGTTACTTGTGGATGGAGGGTTTGTTTGTTTGTTTAAATTGGATATTCTCTATTTACATTTCTTTTCCCCACTCCCATCCAGTGAATGAAGCTTTTTTCTGTTAGATAATTCTAAGATACTCTTTGTGGTTTGAAAGGGAGTGTATAACTTTTAGAAAATGTGTAGAGTAAAAGGTAAATCATATTTTTATATTTCCCATCAAACACCATGGCCAAAAGAGCAAGTTGGAGAGAGAGGGTTTATCTGGCTCACACATCCACGTTCTTGTTCATCATTGGAGGAAGTCAGGACAGGCACTCAAATGGGCTTCACTCCTCATGGCTTGCTCAGCTTGCTTCGTAGAACCCAGAACCACCAGCCCAGGGGTGGCTCCACCCTCCCCATCAATCACTGATAAAGAAAATGCCCTTTAGCCGGATCTTTTATAGGCATTTTTCCTCAACTGAGGCTTCTTCCTCTCCCTAGACTCTAGCTTGTGTCAAATTGGCACACAAAACTCGCCAGTTCACTGTCCATTTGGACAAAATAAGGTAATACAAATCCTTGCTTCAACATGTGTTGAAAGTTTTGGATGGATGGACACATATTGCTGAAGATCACTTCTTTTCTTGGTGCTATGGGTTGAATAGCGCCCCCTGCCTGATAGAAAGTGCGGTGCCCCTCAACTCCAGTGCAGCCCAATGGCATCTCTGCAGAAGGCTCTCCAGAACTCACTGGGAAACACACTGCTATATTCTCTTCAGTCCACTGTGAGTTTTTTTTCCTGATGATAGGAGCGCACATTATTTTTATATGTGGAACTTAAGGAAAATGTCCTCTGTTCCGCTTGGAGTGGTGAGTGTAACCTTATGTTAGATTTCTGTGTTTAAGTCCACCACTGTATGTCCTTTCACCCATACCCTCTGAGACGCGGTGCTTAAGATGAAGGACACGGCATGTCCTGCTGTGTCCGGTCACCTGTGAATCCCGAAGCCAAAACCAACCCACATCGCACACGAGCTGAGGAACTTACCATGCTTGAGCAGGTACCCGGAGCTGAAGCCTTGTCCCTGGGAGTGGACTGCTGTTTCTTGCTCTCCTAGAGCTTCAGGCACTGCCGCCTTGTGTCTCCGGGGAATAGAAGGCGTCCTGGTGCTGCTGGCCGAGGTCTGAGCTACCAACTCTCCTTGGCCCAGAAACGGCTAAAGCGTTTCATCGCACCCGGAGTAAGGTGCTTATAGGAGCCGCACACTCGTTGTCGCCACCTACTGGCGATCTGTGTGCTTGCACTGGTAGAACGCTCACCTGTCACGTGACCGCGCAGGCTGCCTTCCCGGTGTTCCCAGGGCGGTCTCTGACCCAGAGTCTGGATAGGAACCCTGACCTCCTTGGTCGGTTGAGTCGTCAGCAATAAAAGTCAATTTTGGAACCCAAGACTGGCTGTATCCACTGAGAGAGAGGCGATGGTGGGGGGGGGAGACAGAGGGAGAAGGAGAGAGGGAGAAGGAGAGAGAGAGGGAGGGAGGGAGGGAGGGAGGGAGGGAGGGAGAGAGGGAGGGAGGGGGAGAGGGAGGGAGGGGGAGAGAGAGAGAGAGAGAAGAAGGGAGGGAAGGAGAGAGGGAGGGAGGGAGGGAGGGAGAGAGAGAGAAGGAGGGAGGGAGGGAGGGAGGGAGAGAGAGAGAGAGAGAGAGAGAAGAAGGGAGGGAAGGAGAGAGGGAGGGAGGGAGGGAGGGAGAGAGAGAGAGAGAGAGAGAGGGAGGGAGGGAGAGAGAGAGAGAGAGCACGCACGCTCAGGGCATGAGGAAGACCATACCAGCATGCTGGCAGGGCAGAGCCTTCGTGTGGTGTGCAGTAGAACTATCCCCAGACTTCGTGATGGGAGGAGTCCGTACCTGAGAGGGCTGTTAGAGCCAAGGCAGATACAATTCAAGAACACTAGGGACACCAGATTATTTTCTTTCTGTGTTTTCTCCCCCCCTACTAACTCCCTGTTATTAGAGATTTACTTTTGTGTAATGCCCTCAGAGGCCAGAAGGGGCGTCAGATCCTCTGGGGCTGGAGCTGTGGATCACCATGCAGGCACTGAGAACCAAACCTTGGTCTTTGCAAGAGTAGGAAGCTCCCCTAACAGCCGAACCTTCCTACCGTCTTATTCTTGCCAAGATGCACGCTCACACACACTGAGAGATATTAAGAACACCTGCAGTTTAAGTATGAGGACTGTAGCTACATCTCAGGATGCAGTGAAAGCCAGACATGGTCCCTTAAGTGCCTTTAACCCCAGCACGGAGAAGCGGAGACAGGAGGATGACAGACTTGGTGGTTGATAGTCTTGAATAACAAGAGTTCAGAGAGAGAGAGACCATGTCTCAGAGGAACAGGATTATAGCTCAGGTTTCTATACATATACATCACAAATAAAATTTTAAGAGGTTTAAATGCAAAAAATAACCACGGCACATTTCTAAGTAATGAGGGGCTGCAAAGGAAAAATGAGTGACATTAAATGAAATCAGGAAAGCCGTGCACAGAGCGAGGCAGGAGCTTGGGCCGTGCATCAGGACTGGTGCTTTCTCTGCAGCTCAGCCTGCTTGGCAGTGACACAGCAGTGTCCTTGGACATCAGCCCAGTCACTAAGTATGTGAAGGAGTCCACTGTACACTATCTAACGCCTAAAGAAAAGAAAAAAGAAATAACCAGGAAGGAGAAGCCGGGATGTTGATGGGTTGAGCTTGTTTTAGACGGAGTTTCACTATGTAGCTCTGGCCTCGGACGTACTGTGAGAGCAGGCTGGTCTTGAACTCACAGAGATCACCTCCCTTTGCCTCCCAAGTGCTGGAATCAAAGGCAACCACCAACCAGGCAAAATGTAATTTGGGTTGTTCAGTATTGAAAAAAAAAACAAAAAACAAACAAACAAACAAAAACCTAGGCAAGGCTGTGCGCCCAGCTTCCAGTTTTACAGGAGTGATTAATCTGATTTTAAAAATCCTTAAGTGGTGGGTGAGGACGGGTGTCTGTGAAGAAGCCTGTGAGAGCAAAAGTATAAACCCAGAAGCATCCCTATGCCCTTTGCTTCGGCTGTGGCGCTTTAGTATACGCACATTCACTATTCACTATCAAAAGAAGGTAAACTAAACTAGGCCACATGGCAGTCACAGCATCTGGGAGGTGGGGCCTGGGAGATCAGAGGAGTTCCAGGCTATCCCCAGCTTTGTAAAACCCTGCCTAAAAAAACAAAACAAACAAAACCAACCAAACAACAACCCCCACCAAAAAAAACCCAAAACCAAACCAGCCCAATCAAACAGCCAGACAAAACCCTGATCAAACAAATGAACCTCCGGTCCTCTGCCTCAACGCTGAAGAAACTGGAAGCTAGTAAGTGAAAGAAGCCAAGCACAGAAAGAAAGACAGACAGTGTGAAAGTTAAAGCGCGGATCCAACAGAAGTGGTGGTCACTCGGAAGGTCACAGGGCAGGTGGAGATAGAGGGTTTGGATTAAGAGAAACCAACATATAGGAACAGAAGAGGACCATCCTAAAAGGAAAATCTACCACATATCAGCTGCTCTGCAAGGTGATGGCCATGCCCCTCCCACCCACGCCTTCCCCAGCAATGCCCCTCCCACCCACCCATGCCTTCCTTGGCAGGCAGTCCCCAGAGAAGGAAGGTCACCACGTTCCTGGGGAAAGTATTAGGTAAGGTGGTCTACAACTGTTCTTACGCCCCTGAGGAAGCTGAGACAGGAGGATGGCAAGTTCCAAATCAGCTTAGGCCATTTAAGGAGACCCTGTTTCAAATAACAAACCTATTAAATAATGATGTCGCCAGACACATTGAACACTGGACCAAAAATTATGATAAAGCTCTGTGAAGGAGCTGTGTTAAGGGCATGGTAAACCAAATTCTCATTGTTCATGTAAAGGGACCCTCCGCCCCAGGCCACACACACATGAACACACACACACACACACACACACACACACACACACGAACACAAACATGCAAATACATATGTGCACCCATACCACCCCTAAAAGAACAGAGAATATGGGGCCGGAGAGATGGCCTGTGGTTAAGATCACCGACTGCTCTTCCAGGGGACCTGGGTTCTATTCCTAGTGTTTCCATGGTGACATAACTGCCTATAATTCCAGTTCCAGGGGTTCTGACACCCTCTTCCAGCTTTCTGGGGGCACTGTCTCATGTGGCAATTCTGGCAAGACACTCATACACACAAAATAAAAAGGGAAAATAAGTTTTTAAAGTGAAGAATATGAATTGTGGTCATATCACTCCTGACTCAGTATATGGCTGAGAAATATAATAGCAAGTTATCTAAGAGGCGGCGGCGAACAAGCTCTGGCCAGAAGAGGCTTTTAATGCAATCTTACTGAAAACAAGCCCAAAGTCCTACTTAATGGTATTGCTTTGAAAAAAAAAAAAAAAAAAACCACTTTGCCGATTTCTAAAAATGAAGGCAAAAGAAGACAGACCCGTATTTTCTTGCGCCTGTGTCTTATATCTATTGCCCCAACGGGATGGTTTGGAAATCAGATCCTCCCGCCACTTTCTCAGAACCCAGCGCAGGGCAGGATGCTGAGTAGGACGGAGGAAGCTTGAAGCGGCTTGCAGCGGGTCTGTTCTCATCCGCGGCCACTCATCCCTCCCACGTGTCCAGCCCAGTGGGCCTGTGCTGGAGCACGCAGCGCTTCAGCCCCGAGACCCTGGCCGCGGTCCAGCCGGTGTCGGCCCTGCTGTGAGGAGCCAGAGGAATGCCTGCAAGGCTGAGCGCATTCCGAGGCCTTGTGCAAATGGTGATGCAATCCTTGCAGCTTCCTGGGGGTGGGGGTGGGGTGGTGGCAGGCGCTGTAACCCCAAACCCAGCAGGAAGGTACTGGGGGGGGCAAGGGGAGGCAGCGTCAAAGAAGCATTATCCACGATGTCTTTGACTCTACCAAGGGCGTTCCCACTGGAGTAGAAACAGATTTATCGCTCGCTTTGACTTTCTGTGTGGTTGAAAATTTTCCCCCCTTTCTTTCAGATCTCTGTGAACCCGAGGTTGGAATGGGATGTCGTGGGAAGTTGTGGGTTCCCTGCCTGGGGTTCAGGATAAGTACTTGGCAGCGATGTTGTGGAGGCGAAGAGGACTCCAACACCAAGATGCTATGAGTGTTTGGTGCCCATTGTCCCTAAGACGCTACCAGAGGTACGCAACCTGATGTGGATTTCACAACCATCTTCCCAGGTTGGTGATACAAGCTCCTGCAGGAGAAAGTCCTGGCTGCTGAGACGGACCTTGAGGTGCTGGGGCTGGGCGTGCCTGACTCAGGCTTCCCAGCCCATGCCAGCATTTTAGAGGGAAGCGATGCCATCTTCCTCTGCTCGCCCCCGTGAAGGCAGGCGTCTCCTCTCCGGCCCTCCCCCTTCCTCTGACTTCACTCACATCACTCTCTGGGAGATCTCAACATCTCTGACTCCAACCCTCACCCTGTGTATCTCAAGCTCTTTCTAGCCTCGACTTCATTCCGGAGCCGCTCCTCGCCCACAGAACCATCCGGGAACCCCTGCCTCCTCTCCACTTCTGATCTGGGCCTCGGCCCCGGCTTAGTGTGTCAAGCCTCCACGTGCCCCCTCGACGTGCGCTTTTGGGCCTTTCTCGTTCTAACCCCATCGTCATCAATTCCGCAGTTAATGCATTGGTCATTAATGTGTGGCCACGTGACTGGCTTCATTTTCCATCACATCCCTCTTCTCCAAACACTGTATCCCTCACGGCTGCCAAAAGGATGGGGATACTGCCTCATCAGGTTCATCGCTTATGAACAAGTGTAAGGCCTAGAAAAACAGATACTCCCCAGTGTGAGCAGGTACACAGGGCTACCCAATCACAGCCACTAGAGCAGCAATTCTCAACCTGTGGGGTGTGACCCCTTTGGGGAAATGAGCCTTTCACGAGGGTCACCTAAGACCATCAGCAAATTCAGATATTTACATTATGATTAGTAAGAGTAGCAAACTTAGAGTTATGGAGTAGCGATGGGAATAATTTTATGGTTTCTGAGGACCTGTATTAAAGGGTCTCAGCATTGGGAAGGTTGAGAATCACAGGGCACCGCTGAAAGGTGCTGCTCATGGATAGGGTGTTATAGAGCGGTAAGAAAAGACTCACCTTGTGCGTGGCTGCGTTCCGGAGTGGACATTGAGGAAAGTAAGTCACATACATTGGTAAAACAGGGGGGAGTGGCCAGAACGGTGCTCCGTCTGTGGTCTGTGTGCACAAAGTTCCTGAGGGGGTCACCATGAGTTTTAGCAACAATTTGGATCTTTTACAAATTATTTTTGTGATTTAAAAATCATGTATTTATGTGTATGACCATGGGCACGGGGGGGGGGGGGGTGCAAATTCCCTCTGAATCCAGAAGAGGGCGCCAGATCCCTCGGAGCTGGAGTTACAGGTGACTGTGAGCTGCCTGTCGTGGGTGCAGGGAACCAAACTCAGGTCCTCTGCCAAAGCAGCGAGTGCTCATAACTGCAAAGTCAATCCCTCCAGCCTCAGTAACTGTCTCTTGTGTGTATGTACTTAAAATTATTTATGTGTATGGGTGTTTTGCCGACATGTACGTCTGTGCATCGTGTGTGGTAGCTAAGGGGGTCATAATGGCATCAGATCCCTTGGAATTTGAGTTACAGATGGTTGTGAACTACCACATGGGTGCTTGGAACTAAACCCAGGCCCTCTGGAAGGGCAACTGGTGCTCTTAGCTGAGTCATTTCTAGTCCCCACATTTATTTTTTACTCTTTCCTCCCATCCTTCCCTCCCTCTGCCTCCCTTTTCCCTCTCATGGTGCTTCTCTATGTAGCCAGGCTGGCCTTTAGCTTCAGATCCTCCTGTCTCCCTGTCTCTGTCTCCCAAACACTGGTGCTGACCGGTTTCCTCATCTGTGTGTCATTTCTGTAGCTGTCAGTTTCTGAGAAGTTTTTGTCATGTGTTAATTGTATTTCCACGGGAACTCACTGACCCCACCTCCCCCATATGTACAGGGACAGAAAACCTGCTTCCGGTGCCCATGTTCAGAGGAGAATCCTGCAGAGCCAGCGACACACAGAGCTCTCCAGAGCCTGCCAGCCCACCTCCTTTTCTCCTACGGCTTCTTCGTCCAACGTCTAGGCCGCTCCTGGTTCTGCTGGCTGGTCTCCGTGCCTGGATTTCTTTTCTCTCTGCCTTTAGCTTGCAAAGCCTCTTTTCAGCTGGTCTTTTCCGAGGAAGCAGCCTTTTCTGTGAGAGTTCTCAAACCTCTCTGGTGGCATAGCTCCTCTCCATGCTGTTCCTCCCTGGCCTTGGCCTGCCTGTAATTTCCTCAGAGAAGGGAAACCTGAGGGATGGTGTGGCAGGAATGATGTCTCTTTCACCACTGTAAAAGCCCCTGGGGCCAAGCCTGTGCCTGGTACTGTGCCCCAGCTAATGAGTGTTTGACAAATGATCGCATGTGCGTTCACGGTTAAGCTGTCACCTGCCCTGCCAGAAAGCCAAGACATCCAGCATGTCCAAAAAAAAAAAGCGCTAAGTCCCTTTAGAAGTCAACACATCCTGCTGAAGGTCCTTCATGGGCTGCTGACAACCCCAATAGGGGGAGCCATGTTCTGCAGCATTGTGGGCGTGTCCAATTAGACTCGGTGAGACCGAGCTGCCCTCCTAACATGAATAAGCCGTGCAAATATGTGGTTAATGACCATGTCGCTCCGTGTCAGTTCTTAATCCCAGATAATTAGCAGAGAGATAATTGGGGGAAGGACTGGAGGCGCTGACAGACGACCCATCACTTGGGTGAAGTTAATGATCCTCTGTGGATTATGACCCACCCTCTGGGAGTGTTGAGGGCTGCTATTTGAAATGCTCCTTTTGAAAGGGCCTGGATCCAAAAAGAGGTGTCAAGAACTCCAGCTCGGGGCGTGGCATCAGAACTAATTCCCTGGGCTGCTTCCCGGAAGGTGGGTGGATGAATGCAGGACTGCCGGTCTGAAACAGGCAGCTGAGGTCCTGCGCTCAAGCCCACCTATTGGTGCCCCAGCTGAGCCTTCTCCTCCCTGGGTTTTGCCGTGTCTGTAAGGGTACTTACTGGGTGAGCTGCGGCGTGAGGATGTGTAGCAGACACTTTTCCTAGGAGGCCTCCGACTTCAAGGTGGAGTGTTTGCCGCTGTCAAGATATTTGGGCAGTTTGAATGGGCAGGATAAGAGCGTCTGAGGAAGGAACAGTGGAGGGATAAAAAGAGACATCTGGAGCCAGGCAGTGGTGCCACATGTCCCTAATCCCAGATCTCAGGAGGCAGAGGCAGGGGAATCTCTGAATTTGGAGCCATTGCAGTCTATAGAGTAAGTTCCAGGATAGCCAGGGTTATGTAGAAGAACCCTGTCTTTAAACAAGAGAGACAGAGAGACAGAGAGAGGGAGAGAGAGAAAGACAAAGATGGAGAGAGGGAGAGAGAGAGAGAGGGAGAGAGAGAGGGAGAGAGAGAGAGAGGGAGAGAGAGAGAGAGGGAGAGAGAGGGCTAGGATATGACCTGGCATGGTTTTGAGTGACCGCATGCAGGAGCAGCTAGCTGTCCACCTTGATGGATTCCCTGGGATCCATGGTGGTCAGCATCCCTGGGAAGCGACATCAGCTCAGACTCTGCTTCCTGGGCGTCTTGCTCCGGAGAGTGGAAGAGGTGGTTTTCTTGAAGTTGAGGGTGATGTGGGGTTCGAGGCGTCGTGTTTAGGCCTGGACCCTAGAACCAAGCTGGCCTCTTCACCATCCTTTCTTGGAACTCAACTCCCTTTGCTGCCTGATTTTCTAGGAAGGGAACTAGGTCCACATCAATGCACAGAGCAAAGGGGACTCCAGGCATCTGTCACCATGGGTGGTCCATGAGGAGGCAGTAAATCCCATTAAGTCAAAAGTGTGAAATTCTTACAGCAGTTAGAGGTGCTCTAGTTCCCTGGATGTTTCTGTGGGGCTGATTAAAGCCCGCAAGACCCCGCCCCCCAGTTTCTCTATAGCCCTGGCTGTTCTGGAACTCACTCTGTAGACCAGGCTGGCCTCAAACTCACAGAGATCCTTCTGCCTCTGCTTCTGTCTCCTGAGTGCTGGGATCAAAGGCATGCACCACCACTGCCCAGCTGAAGGTTGGAGGTTTTGGTTGTTTTTTTTTTTTTTTTTTTTTTTTTTTTTTTTTTTTTCCCCATTTTTTTTTTTTATTGGAAATTCTCTGCATTTACATTTCAGATGTTGGAGGTTTTTTGTTTTGAGAGTTGGGATTTTACAATGTATAATTTATAATGTAAATTTTATAATTTTATAATGGCCTTTTGTTCTTAATTCTCCTGCTTCAGACCCCTCACCCCCCTCAGTGCTAGGGACACACACGTGTGTACTGTCACAACTGACTGCGAAGGGGGGAAAATCCCATTGTCAGACAAGTGTCAGAGTTAGAGGAACTCAGGTGGCTGGGCCCTGCCCCACTCTGGGAGGCGCAGGGGCTGCTCTTCTCCCATAGTCTGAAGCCTTAGAATTTGGCACTGTCTGGAGACTTTTGCCACAGCACCAGAGAGGCTGCCACATGTCGGACAGCGCACAGACTCACTCCCCAAACACTAACAGTGCCAAGGTTGCAAATTCTGGTTCAATAGAACCAGAGGAAATGGCTGTGATTTCCCGCAGACTCCAGACTTCCAGAGATGCCGGGCGCGGGGCCGGGCGCGGGGCAGTGCTGTTCTGGTATAGGAAAGCGCTCATCTGAGGGGATTCTGCACAAGCCTTGGGGTGACACGGGAGTGGGGTGAGGGTAGGGAGTGACATGGGGACAATACATTATGGAACCCCTGGAGCTAGAGAAGACCAGTGCTCAAAGCCGGTACGGTCAGGGCAGGCACTGAGCTGGGACTCTGGGAAACAGGTTTGCAGACCTTTGGTAATGTGAAGGGTAAAATCCAGCCAGAGGAAGGGACAGATATGAGCTAAGTATTATATTGGAGGGTGATTTTGATTCCAAACTATCCTTACATTTTTTTTTAAAAATAATATCTCACTCTGCAGCCCAGTGTGGGCTGAGACTTGTGGCAAATTCTCCCACCCCAGTTTCCCAAATACCAGAATTATAGACACGACCCAACATGCCTGGCTGAAACTTTGCGTTTTTTGAAAAAACGATTTATTCTCGTTTCTATTTGTTTACAAGTGTTTGTCCCCGCACCTGACTCATTGTACGTGGGTCGCTCAGGTTGTCATACTGTGTGACCAGCACATCACTGACAGAGCTGTCTCTCCAGGCCTGTAAATGTCTTTAAGGAGGTGTGTCATTCATAGAAACAAGGGGCTGGACACTGAGTTCAAGGTCATCACCATGTAAGCTGCAGTTCCCGGAGACAAACCTCACACAGTGAAGGCTCTACCCCACTGGTTGATCGGAAAGATTGTTGAGAGTTGTTAGCATGTAGCCATTTAACACTTGGCCCCTGTATCTGTCTGACCTGATCTCCTTTCCACTCCCAGGTAAAACCTTTGGGATGTAGTGACTTGGTGGACACAGCTTTCCTGGCCCCAAAGCTAAAACGATCACCAAATAGCATCTGAAACCCACAGCAAAGTGACTTCCTTTTGTTCAGTGACTATAAAATGTTTGTGTGAAGCTGGTGAGACAGACGGCTCAGCGGTTAAGAGCACTGACTACTCTTCCAGAGGTCCTGAGTTCAATTCCCAGCAACCACATGGTGGCTCACAACCATCTGTAATGGGATCTGATGCCCTCTTCTGGTGTGTCTGAAGACAGGGACAGTGTATTCATGTACACGAAATAAATAAATCTTTAACAAAGGATTTATTTATTTTATTATTTTATGTGTATGAGTGTTTGCCTGCATTCACAAGTATACCACATGTATGCAGTGCCCGTGGAGGCCAGAAGAGGGCACAAGATTATCTGAGGTTGGAGTTAGATGGAGCTGCTCTGTGGATGCTGGGAACAGAACCTGGGTCTTCCGCTGCCCTTAACTGTTGAGCTGTCTCCCCGTCCCAAAGGAGCCTTCTTGAACTCACCTCCCAGTTAGAGAGATAACACTGTAGACTGACTTCTTTGGTTTCTTCTCCCACAGTTCTTTCTGATTCCTCTCTGCCTGACATAAAGATCAACTAGTTTAGGGGACTTGATCATCTTTTCCTTTTAATTAATTTTTTAGTTTTATGTTATGTGCATTGACATTTTTGCCTGCATGTGTGTCTGGATTCTCTGGAGCTGGAGTTAAAGACAGTTGTTAGCTGCCAAGTGAATGCTGGGAATTGAGAATAGCCCGTGTTTTCAAAAGGCTGATTCACCTTGCCTGCCCCTAATTGTTTTTTTTTTCTTTCTGCTGTCTGCCTGTGTGTATTACCATCTTCCTCTTCTTCATCCTTTTTTTCTCCCTCCTTATTTTCTCTCTTCCTCTCCCTCCTCTTCCTTTTCTCTCTTCCTCTCCCTCCTCTTCCTTTTCTCCCTCCCCCTCCCCCTCCCCCTCCCCCTCCTCCCCCTCCTCCTCCCCCTCCTCCTCTCCCTCCTCCTCCCCCTCCCCCTCCTCCTCCCCCCTCCCCCTCCCCCTCCTCCTCCCCCTCCTCCTCCCCCTCCTCCTCCCCATTCCCCTCCCCCTCCTCCTCCCCCTCCTCCTCCCCCTCCCCTTCCCCCTCCTCCTCCCCCTCCCCCTCCTCCTCCTCCTCCTCCTCCCCCTCCTCCTCCAGTCCTGAGCTATGTTACACCTGCTGCCATCTGTGTCCTTTGGAGTTGTTCCTCAGCATGTGGAGAGCAGACACTCCTCAGCTCCTTGGGCACAGCGCTGTTTACTGCAGGTGCCCACTGACTGCTCCGGAGCTGTGCTGGACCAGCGAGCAGATCTTTTGCAGAGGCGTGAGACCCACACGAGAACGGGATCTGTTTGTTTCATCCCGTTTGTGGAGTTTTACTAACAGAACCCTAACCTTGTGCTCACTGTGTCTCCGCGGTGTTCTTATGATTTGTAGGAAGCAACGCACAGAGCCCCTGTGTGTTCTTTACCCAGTCTTGCCCAAGGTAGCATCTTACAGGAGGCTGCACTGCTGTAAGGAGGATGGCGACATGGGTGTGGCCGTGGTCACCATGGAAACGGACCTGTTAGGTCACCTTTTATTTTTAATTTATTTATTTTTATTTCCTGTGAATTGGTGTTTTGCCTGCACTTCTGTCTGGGTGAGGGTGTCGGATCCCCTGGAACTGGAGCTAAAGACAGGTGTGAGCTGTGGGAACTGGAATGTGGGTGCTGGGAACTGAACCCCGAGTCCTCTGGAAGAGCACCTTCACCACTGAGCCACCTCTCCAGCCCAAGTCCCCTTTTCTCTCCGTCTCTACCTCCTGCCACCTGCATCCATTCCTACGCCTTGGCAGACCTTCAATATTTTTCGTTCCAAAAATTTGTTTGTTTTTTCATGACAGAGTTCCTCTGTGTAACAGTCCCGGATGCCTTGGGCTTGTTTTTTACACCGGGCTGGCCTCGAACTCATAGAGATCCACCTGCTTCTGCCTACTGAGTGCTGGGATTAAAGGCTTGTGCCACCATCACCAACCTTCAAAAATTATTTTCAATGTAAAAATGTATGTAAGGGCTGGAGGATGGCTCAGCAGTTAAGGACGTGTACTAATCTTGCAGAAGACCCGAGTTTGGTTCCCAGCACCCATGTTGGGTTGCTTAAAACTGCCTGTAACTCCAGCGCCAGGGGCATCTGACAACCTTTTCTGACCTCCACAAGCACCTTCTATGTGTGCACACCCACACACAGCACATAGACACACAATTAAAAATAAAACAAATACGCTATGTGGCACTGTAAATCCTAGAATGTGAGAGGTTAAGGCAGGAGGATTGGCAAGTCTAAGCCAGCCTGGGCTACATATGGAGATAATGTCTCAACACACAAATAGATGGACAGACAGACAGACAATTGCAAACACATGAAGCATGTGATACATTGGTCTTTAAAATCAGCATTATTTTCTAGAAGTCACAGGAAATTGTGTGTCAATAATTTATTCCCTTTTTTTGCTTAATAACTTTTTGTGGCATGGCTGTACCATGGTTTATCTAGTCTGTTGAAGAGCATGGGTTTTTTTTTTTCTTCCAGTTAGAAAATGTATTTATGAAACTTAATGAGATTGCAAAGTTTCTGTAAGGCTAAGGACACTGTCAAGAAAACAAAACGGCAGCCAACAGATTGGAAGAAGATCTTTACCAATCCCACATCTGATAGAGGACTAATATCCAATATATAAAAAGAACTCAAGAAGTTAGACTCCAGAGAATCAAACAATCCTATTAAAAATGGGGTACAGAGCTAAACAAAAAGTTCTCAATTGAGGAATATCGAGTGGCTGAGAAGCATCTAAGGAAGTGCTCGATATCCCTAGTCATCAGGGAAAGGCAAATCAAAACAACCCTGAGATTTCACCTCACACCAGTCAGAATGGCTAAGATCAAAAACTCAAATGACAGCAGATGCTGGCGAGGATGCAGAGAAAGAGGAACACTCCTCCCCTGTTGGTGGGGTTGTAAGCTGGTACAACCACTCTGGAAATCAGTCTGGTGATTCCTCAGAAAATTGGACATAGTACTACCTGAAGACCCAGTTATTCCACTTCTTGGCATATACCCCAAAGATGCTCCAACATACAATAAGGACACATACACCACAATGTTCATTGCAGCTCTATTTATAATAGCCAGAAGCTGGAAAGAACCCAGATGTCCTTCAGTAGATGAATGGATACAGAAATTGTGGTACATTTACACAATGGAGTACTACTCAGCTATCAGAAACAATGACTTTATGAAATTCCTAGGAAAATAGATGCATCTAGAAAATATCATCCTGAGTGAGGTAACCCAGTCACAAAAGAAAAGACATTATATGAAGCTCAAGAATAATAAAGGCCAAATAGTGAAAGCCTCAGTCCTTCTTAGGAAAAAAAAATAAGTGTATAGCACCCTCTCAGAGTGTGGTACAGCTAGACCTTAAATCATTAATAATCCAAGAGCTAGGAATATAGCCTTGTGGCAATTTTTGGTATCCAAAGATCATTATGTTTAATCTATACACACCAAGAAAACTCTGACTGTTTCCATGTTACATTCTGTTCTACATGTACTTTATGCTTATGGTAACTGGCGGGATTTCAATGCAGGCTATCAAACCTCTAAACGAATTGCCAAAATGCTTTTAAAAATCTGTACATGCGTCTCTCTTCTTTAAATAAAGTTGTAAGAAAAAAAAAAGGAAATGTATTTATATTTTTGTCTCTAAGAATGTGTTTGTGTGGGTGCATGCCGCATGTAAGCAGATGCAGATGCCAAAAAAATGATGTTAGACCCACTGGGCTGGAGTAGCAGAGACTTGTGAACCATCCAACATGGGTTCTGGGAACCGAACTGGAGTTTTCTGTAAGAGAGTCGTCTCCCACCATCTTGTTTCTTGTAGTTTTCTTTCTTTCTTAGATAGGTTTTTCTCTGTGTAACAGCACTGGCTGTTCTGGAACTTACTTTGTGGACCAGGCTGGCCTTGAACACTGCTCCGGAGTGCTGGGACTAAAGTCATGCCATCTTGTTTCCTTTCTCATTGTTACTTGGCTACTATGAATAAAACAACTGTAACCAGTCATGAAATGTTTTTAGTGTGAACGGATCTCTTTTTTTTTTTTTTTCTAGAAGGAATGCCCAGGTGTGCTAATGTTGGGTCACATGGTAGTTCCATGTTTGGTTTTACAGGGAGCCACAGCTGAGTCCCACTGTGAACTCCCACGGTCGGTCGGTCGGTCTGAGTGAGCAGTCTCTGGCTCCTTGCCAGCATCTGTTGACGTCACTATTTTTATCTTAGCTGTCTTCATAGGTGTGCAGTGGTACTCTGTGGTTTTAATTTGCCCTTCCGAGTGACTGACAGGGCTGTGCTCTCTTCTCTTCTCCTTCTTTTAATTGGATATATTTTATTTACATTTCAAATCCCCTTTCCCAGTTTCCCTTCTATCCTCCCCTTCCCTTTCCCTCCCCCTGCTTCTATGAGGGTACACCCCCACTCACCCACCCCCTCCCACCTCCCCGCCCTGACATTCCCCCACACTGGGGCACTGAGCCTTGGCAGGACCAAGGGCTTCTCCTCCCATTGATGCTCAGAAAGTCCATCCTCTGCTACATGTGCAGCTGGAGCCATGGGCCTCTCCATGTGTCCTCTTTGGATAGTGGTTTAGTCCCTGGGAGCTCTGGTTGGTTGGTACTGTTGTCCTTATGGGGTTACAAACCCCTTCAGCTCCTTCAATCCTTTCTCTAACTCCTCCACTGGGGACCCTGTTCTCAGTTCAATGGTTGGCTGTGAGCATCCGCCTCTGTGTTTGTCAGGCTCTGGCAGAGCCTCTCAGTAGACAGCTATATCAGGCTCCTGTCAGTATACACTTCTTGGTATCCGCAGTACTGTCTGGGTTTGGTGGCTGAATATGGGCTGGATCCTCAGCTGGGGCAGTCTCTGGATGGCCTTTCCTTCAGTCTCTGCTCCAAAGTTTGTCTCTGTATTTCTTCCTGAGACTATTTTTGTTACCCATGCTGTTCTCTTAAAAAGTCTGTGTCTTCTACCTGTTCTCTTGTAGGGATGTTTGTTTTCTTGCTGCTGAGTTTTGAGAGCTGTCTGTAGATTCTAAAAGTGAATCTTTAGTCAAGTGTGGTTTCCAAATGTTTTCTCTCATTTTGCAGCTTCGCATTTCTCTTTTGAAAAGATTTATTTATTTATATTGTGTGGGTATGCACAAGTGTCTGCATGTCCGGATGCCCAGTATGTCACCCATGGAAGCCAGAAGAAAGTGTGAGATTTCCTGGAACCGGAGTTGTGAACCTCCACGTGGGGGCTAAGAATGGAACTGGGTCCTTTGCAAGAATAGCAAGTGTTCTTAACCACTGGGCCATTTCTCCAGCCCCTCACCCCTTGGTTTTTTAGGACAGGGTTTCTCTGTCTAGTCCTGGCTATCCTGGAACTCTCTGTGTAGACCAGGCTGACCTTGACCTCTGAGATCTCCCTGCCTCTGTCTCCTGAGTGTTGAGATCAAAGGTGTGTGCCGCCACAGCCTGGATTTAGATTTTGTTTTTAGAGAGAGTTTAACTGTGTCGCCCAGCTAGTCTGGAACTCTCTGTGTGGACCAGGTTAACCTCAAACTTTTTGTGATCTTCCTGTTTCTGCCTCCCATATACTAGCATTACAAGTGTGTGCCACCACATCTGGTTAGTTATATATTTTTAATTTTTTATGTCTTTTCTTTATATCTTATAACTTTCTGAACTTAGTTATTAGTTCTCTCTCTCTCTCTCTCTCTCTCTCTCTCTCTCTGTGTGTGTGTGTGTGTGTGTGTGTGTGTGCATGTATTCTGGGGATCTGAACTCAAGTCCTTATACTTCTTCAGCAGGTGTCTCAGTGACTGAGAATCTCCCCAGCAGCTTCCTGTTAAAGGTATTTATTTACTTTTGAGACAGGGTCTCTGGGTAGCTCTGGCTAGCCTAGAACATTAGGCTGACCTCAAACCTCCTGGCAATCCTCTTTCTTGGGCTTCTGGGTGCTGGGAACCGCCATGCCTAGCTTCATGACCAACTTTCTAATCTGGGTGCCATTGTTTTGTTTTCATCTTTTTTTCTCTGACTAGATGGCTGAATGCTGTGCTGGAGAACAGTGGACATCTTTGCCTTGAGACCCTGATGCTGAGAGAAAGTTTGAGTCTTTCCCCATGTGGTACAGCGTGGTCTGCGCAGTTTGTGTCCACTGCCCACCAGGACAAAGAAGTTCCACCCATTCCTTGTTTCCTGAGGTTTTTATTTTTCCTCCTTCATGTGTAGGCATTGCTTTCGTGAAATGCTTTTCCTCAATTCACAGAAATCATGTGATTTTTGTTAGCTGTTAATACTGTAGATTGTATTGCCTGTTTTTACATTGTGGGTCTTGTTTTACGAATGGAGTAGAGAAAATTCAATTGACCATGATTAATTTAAGCCAAGGTGTTCAGGACTGCACCCACCTTTGTAGGGAAGGCTGGCTGTACGTATGTTTGAGGTCTGATAGTTGACCTGGCCACCACCTGTCACCAGCCACTGGCTCCACTCCCAAGGAACCAGGGTCTGATTGTTTTTTTGTTTTTTTTTTTTAAATACTGAGCCAGCCTTTTGTCTCTGAGATAACTTCTGCTCCACTGTGGCGGACAGCTCTTTGTAGACTGTCAGATTCTATTTGCAAATATTTTAAGACTTTTCCATTTATATCTACCAGGAGTTGTGATCTTTCAGTTTTCTGGTTTTATATTATCTTTAAACTTTTGTTAACATACATGAGAATGGGCCTTTATGTATTTATCTACTGATTATTAATCTTCATGGGGATGTGGGTGTTAGGGGCCAACTTGCAGGAGTTGGTTCTCTCCTGTGACCAGGTGGATCTGGAGAATGCAAGTCAGGTGATCAGACTTGGGGACAGGATCTGTACCTGTTGAGCCATCTCATTGGCTCTTCTGAGCTGCCTTAAGGAAGTCTTGGTGTCTAAGTCCTTTTAGTTTCCCGAAATAAAATGAAATGATTCCTTTCTATTTTGGGGAAGAAATGATGTAGCTGTTGTTAATTAGTTAATTCTTTAAACAGCTGGTGGAATTTTTCCACAGAAGCCATACAATTGTAGATGCTTCATTTGGGGAATTAAAGAGAATTGGGTGTAGTTGTGCATATGGGTGTACATGTGTGTATATATAGGTGTGTTCGTTACGTATATGTGGTTATGTGTGTGTACATGTGTATATACATGTGTAGTGATTATGTGTATGATGGTTATGCATGTGTACATGTGTGGTAATTGGTTATGTATTCAGTAGTTATGTGTATGTACATGTGTTTGGTGGTTATACATGTGTACATGTGTAGTGGATGGTTATGTGTGTGTGTGTGTGTGTGTGTGTGTGTGTGTGTGGTGGTACACATTCACCTGGGAATCTGAGCAGAGACTGGAGAAGAAGGTCAGATTTTTGGGCATGGGCCACAATGCCTAGCTGACCCTCCAAGTCTCCAGTTTTTTTAAGAGGTTTTCTCTTCAGTGTTAGTCACTTCTGCTTCTCCTTCCTAGTTCTGATGTTGTAGATTTAGTGTTGTTATGTGGTCTGGGTTGACTGTCTTGTTTATTGTCATATAATATTCCCCTTTGCTCCTAGTTATTTTCTCTGCTCTGGGGTCGCCTAGTCTGATGTGGGTGCGATCCTCCCATTTCCTTCCTATCACTGTTGCATGATATAGATCTTAGATTCTTCTGTTTTCAACTGCTTGTTCCATGGTGGCTGTAGCAAGTTTCCAGGACACAACTATGTTAATTTCTTAAAGCCATCAAGTCACAAACTTGGGTGACTTAAGACACTTTGGAGGTACTAGGAATTGAACCTGGACCTTGCACACAGTAGGCACACAGTCTATAGTGATCTACATCCACTTTAATCTTAAAATTTATCTATTTATTTTATGTATGTGAGTACACTGTGGCTGTCTTCAGGAGCACCAGAAGAGGGCATCAGATCCCATTACAGATGGTTGTGAGCCACCATGTGGTTGCTGGGATTTGAACTCAGGACCTCTGGAAGAGCAGTCAGTGCTCTAACCACTGAGCCATCTCTCCAGAGCCCCACACTAATTTTTATGCTTTCTTTTGGGACAGAGTCTCCCTAAGTTACCCAGACTGGCCTTGAACTCTCCACACTTCTGCTCCCCAAAAGCCTGGCAAAGACACATTTATTCTGACCATACTCTGAATCGCTATCTGTGAGCTGAAACCAAGTAATTTATAAAGTCGTTGCATTTTTCCCTTTACCATATCTCTCCAAATGTGTGGGTTCACGCTCACAGCTCCTTGGTGCCATATGTCCTTCTGTTTGCTTCTTAGGAGAACATTGTGGTGACATTTAGGGCCCACGAGATAATCCAGGACAACCCAGTCCTACCCACACAGTCTCTTTGCCTACGATAGCTTTCACAGAGTCTGCGGGTCAGGACCTGGTTCTCTCTGGGACCACCACTCAGCCTGTCCTGAGGGCACAGAGCTGGGTCTAGTCTCCACACTGACCTAGCACTGTGGGTGGGGGCAAGGTTCTTTAGTGCTTTGCCTGCGGGAGGGCAGAAGCACCCTCCCTGCTTCCTATATTAAGAGCACTAGACTTTGGAGGTCTTTTTGGTCTGTATCCTGTGATGTTTTTGTGTGATGCCATTGTTATCCAAGTCTGCATTATTTGGGGCTAAAGAATACATATGTATTCACCAGGAACCCTGAGGACCTAGAGTGGTGGACAAACATCACTCTTGCTTGACTTCTCCACAGTACAGTTCAGTCTCATGTGTCCTGGGCTGACCCACCATGTATGCAGGGTGATCTCAAACCCCTGATCTTCCTGCTCCCCAGCCCAGGTGCCGAGATGATCTGTAATACCTGATGTTAAGTTCCTTTCTTCTGGCCTCTTCTTCCTGACTGTGTGTTTTGGGAGGGCCCTGTCCTCGGGTTCCTGCATGATTGTTGGGCCTCTTTCTGGTCAGCATAGCCTGCCCCCTGCTGGCCATAGTGGGTATGACTCTGTACAGAGGACAAACTTGGGTCTGACTCCTAGATTCTTCACTGGCTCCTGGCCTTCACATCCTCCAGAAGGGTCCTTGTTTTGTCCTGAATTTCAAAGCCTTTTTATGACTTTTCATTTCATGGCCGCCTGTGGACTATTGCTTGCCTTCTGATCCATCCTGCTATGGCCTAATTATCTAGGATCGAGCTTTGTTGCTTGTAGGTAGATTATTCTGGCTGGTAGTGCTGTGGGAAAAGAGGTCCCTGTTAGAGGGGTGTGGACCCAAGAAATGTGTGTGTGTGCATGAGTCTTCAGTGGGTGTGTGATATCCCAGAGGCTTGGGGCTGGAAAAGTCTTTAGAAATCCTGTGGGATTCCACCCACGGAGTGGGTTCTCTTACAACATCTCCACTGACTGTCTTCAGTGCTGCTTTAGAGACCCTTCCCGAAGCGGTTGATTCCCTCAGGCGGCCGGCATCACCCTTGGCTGCTTCCGGTCACTTCTTTCCCTCATCTGTTGGAGTCTAATGCCCCCCAGCACTGATCATCTGAGAACCCCTCTTCCATCGCTGCCTAGGAGGCGCTTCGCAGACTTAAGAAGGAGACTGCACCCTGCTCTGACTTTCTTCAGGCACCACAAAGCTCAGGTCCCCAGGACTTAGGCCACCACCCCTAGTGGGGGGATCTTTAATTCCAGTTAAACAATATTTACCAACAAGTGAGGTTCAGGGACAACCCAGACACTCAGAAAAGGTCAAAGTTGGACAGAACCACCATCTCCTCTCTCTAAACCCTCTCCGTAAAAAAAAAAAAAAAAAAAAAAAAAAAAGTAGCCTCTCGTAAGATTCACGGTTAAGGCAGCTTGCAGACACTCCTGCCTCTCCTGACTCACAGAGCTTAGTTCTCACTAAGCTCCTTCACAGAAGCTTCCACATACCCTCCCTTTCCTAGTTGGCCCAAAAGCTCCCTATTTTTTTCACCGCCGAGTTTACAGCCTGAGTTAAAAGCGTAACAGAACCTGCCTAACTTTGCTAACTATAAGACACTTGGGAGGATGCGGCCCTCAGGTTCCCTTGCGCTGTTGGTTGTGAAGGTGCAAACCAAGGACCTGTGGGAAGCTTGGCATTGCTGTTGGCATCACCGTCCCAGCAGCTAACAGCTGGCGGCAGGAAGAGCCTCAGCCCGGATTAGGGGTGGTTGAGGTCTCTAAAGGTAAGCCTCTGCTCAAGCTGTAATGACGGTTACTCATTTTTCTTTTGGGAGCAGCTAATTCCAATCTTGAAGTCAGATTTAACAACCCCAAGACAGCAGGTTGGATCTGCAGTTACCGACACCTTGCAAAAAGGCTCATTCGAAAAGGCCACAAAGTGGATTTGGATCATTGTGAAACTTGGATCCTGTCCACAGAAACTATCACATACTTGATGTCCCCTGGCTTTTGGGGGGTCAGCTCACTTTATAATGTTCCCCTCTGTCAACTCAGGGACTTCCTAGTCTCTTTGTTCCCTCTGAGTGTCAGCACTGCAGAAGGTGGTTTCCCCAGGTCCTAGGTTCCTCTCTACAAGTCTCAGCTGACCTTGAAGGAGTTAAAGGTGGGGAAGATGACAACAGATAAAGGAGCTGCTGTCAGCACAACTCTGACGACCCAGGTTCAGTTCCTGAGAAGGCTGGACGTGGTCGTACACATCCATGCTCCTGCATGTGTGTGGTGAGCTGGGAGGCAGAGACAAGAGAATCACCCAGAAGCTTGAGAACCAGTTAACCGTGGGCACCTGCAACAGCTGCAGAGACAAGAGACTCCTTGCCTCAAGGTGCGAGATAAGAACAGACTCTCAAAGCTGTTCTCTGACCTCCACACATGTACCACAATACAAACATACTTGTACTCAAATGTGACACACACACACACACACACATACACACACACAAAAAGAAGGATCTAAATCTTCTACTTTGGGAGACAAAGTTCTTCTATGCACGGTGGTATGTGTATGTGTGTGAGAGTATGTATGTGTGTGAGAGTATGTATGTGTGTATGTATGTATGTATGTATGTGTGTGTATGTGTGTGAGTATGTATGTGTGTGTATGTATGTATGTGTGTGAGTGTTTATGTGTGTGAGTGTATATGTGTGTGTATGTCTGTGTGTGAGTGTGTATGTGTGTGATGCCTGTGTATGTGTGTGTGTATGTATGTGTGTGAGTGTGTATGCATGTGAGTATATGTGTGTCTATACATGTGAGTGTATGTATGTGTATGTATGTATGTATGTGAGTGTGTATGTGTGTGTGAGTGTATGTATGTGTGAGTATATATATGTGTGTGAGTATATGTATGTGTGTGTATTGTGTGAGAATGTATATTTGTGTATATGTATGTGTGTGTGTGTGTGTGTGTGTGTGTGAATGTGTGCATGTGTGTGTTTGAGCATCCTGTGAGAGGCGGTGTGTTTCAGTGAGTCACCCATGGCTCAGTCATCTGGTGACATAACAAGTCACTCTGAAGGTCAGTGGTGTACAATAGTTTTTATCGTCTCACAGTGGCTTGGCTCTCTTGGGTTTGCTTCAGGGTCTCCCAGAGCCTACGTTCATTCTGGAATGTATCTCGGGACCACCGGCTTCCTGCCTCACTCAGGTGGCTGCTGATACACTCAGATGCTTGTCTGTGTGTGTTTATTTTGGAGTTTCGTGCTGCTGGGGTCAGATCCAGGGTGTTAGCTCAGTAGGCAAGTCTAGTCTGCGGAGCTCTGTCTCCAGTGCACAGAGGCTTCGGTTCTTGTGAGTCTGGAAGCCCTTTCATGTCACTCATCTTTAGTGAGCAGATGAGGTGGCCTCACCTCATGGACTCTAAGGCACAGACAATGGGAATCCAGGGAGAGAATGCTAGCCAGCAAATGGAGAGGACTAGACCCAACCTTCTCACTGCACTCCCACCCACATCTGGCTTGGGGCCTTGCTCATCGTGAGCACCTCATAGGCAACACTCAGTTGGGGTCCTCAGATGGGGTTTGGGGGGGAGCCATCTTTGGGACTGCTTGGGCCATGGGTGACTTGGCACCCACAAAGAAGCACAGCTCTGGGCATTCTAAGAACGAGGGAGGGACCACCCGTTATCTTCCCATTTTTCTGCTGGAAGTTGAGCAGGACTGGGAGCCCCTTGGGAACCAGCAGAGTTACAGGTCACAGGCCAGAGCTGGCTGTGTTCTGAGACAGCACAGAGGCCAGGTTCATTTCCTTCTGGTGTGGCTGTGCAGGAGGCAGTGGCAGCGGCCCTGTCCCCTGTCGTTGGAGAATTCAAAAAGCCATCAGGGGAGCCTGGAAACTCTTCCTGAGAAACGGCGGCGTGTGTCAGAAAACAGTTCCTGGCCAGCCTGCCTGGTAGGAGTGGTGTGGTTCTTTGAGAAAGCCACGCATGCGAATCTCTGGGAAGAAGCCTGCTAGAGAGCTTTGCTCTCTTCTGGCCCCGCGGCAGGCCCAGACCCGCCTTAGCTGGAAGGATGCAGGCCTCCTCCCGCCGGGGGAGGAAGGGCCCTCCCGCCTGTGGTTGGGCATTGTGCTCTCTGGATTCCAAGTTGTCAGTCTCCCTGGAGGCAGGGCTCTGGGATGCTGACCCTGCAGATTGTTTTGTTAGGTTTCTCCCGCAATTAATTCGGAAATTACCCACCCGCCTGCAATCTTTCCAGGTGTTGTAGAAATTACCAGCATCTTCCTACAGTTTCCACTTAGGTGTGACCAAGGTAAAGTCAAGTCGGGATGGTCTTCGACTCTGGCACCAACCCTGGAAGGAAGGCTTGTTTTTTAGAAAAGCCAGTCCCCTCAGTTTTGGCACTAATCATCTCAAGCAACTAGATCCACAAACATCATCTTAAAGCCTCACACGCCCTGTGCAGATAAGTCATGGGCGTGTGGAGTTGCCAAGCTCAGAGGCCCAAGAAGAGAAGGCTCCAGGCAGGACTCACAAACACACAAGGGTCCCAAAGGTACAGCCAGGCAGGGAAATTCCTCAGATTTCTGATCCACTGGGGCTGTCGATCCAACTCCTGCGGGGACCACGTGGTCTCGAGCCAGTCATCTTGTATTTCACTTTCCTTGCCGGAAGAACATCTGTGAAGCATGTTCCATCTCAGAGCTGTTGTAAGAATCCAGGGGTTAAAAACCTTGTATACCTCCATGGTAATGTTTGGGACCACTGGCCAGGGAGGGCTCTAGCCTAGGGTCTGTGACTAACATGTTAGCCTTGCTGTTCTTTGTGAGGTAGTGGTTCTTAACCTGTGGGGTCGTGACACTGTTGGCAAACCCCTTTCTCCCAAAATATTTATGTTATTCATAACAGTAGCAGAATTATAGTTGGGAAGTAGCAATGAAAATAATTTTTTCTTACAACTTTATTTTTAAAAAAGAGAGACACATGTACAGATTTTAAAAAGCATTTTGGAATAAAACTATATGAACATATTTTTGTCAGTACTTGATTTTTTTTAAAGGTTTGATAATATGCATTGAAATCTTACTGGTTACCATAAGCATAAAGTACATGTAAAACAAAATGTAACATGGAAATAGTTAAAGTTTTCTTGGCGTATATAGATTGAACATAATGATTTTTAAATACCAAAAATTGCCACAAGGCTATCTTCTTAGCTCTTGAGTTATTAATGATTTAAGGTCTAGGTGTACCCCACTCTGAGTGGGTGCTGAAAGTAATTTTTATGTTGGGGGTCACCACAACGTGAGAAACTGGTAAAGGGTCACAGCGTTGGGAAGTTGAGAGCCACTGGGCTACAGGACCTCTAGACTGTGGCTCTTGATAAGATCAGCAACAGAGTCTTAGGGAGATAAACCCAGGATCAGTCTGACCCACAGGACTCTACCCCGCAAGGGTCACCTTCTGCATCAGCTGACATATACTTGGCTTAGGCAGTAGGAGGCTCAAGGACAGACTCAAAGTTGATAGATCTGGCTTATTTCCAACAACAGAACCCACGGGTGGAATGGCAGTTTCCAGGGTTGATTCGGCTTCAGTGAGCTTCCCAGGCTCCAGGTCCCCGTGTGCAGGCTGACGTGTTGTTAGGTCAGACACTGTGGGTCTCCCATGGCTGCCACGCTTCCAGAGGTCACACGCAACATTCAGGGGTTTAAAAGAAGCACTGTCGCTCTATTCTTCTTAAGGACAAAGAAATGCTTCCTAGGTATCTCATTGGCTGAGGAAGTCCCCGTGACAAGAACGGTACTGTCACCATGTCTGCCTTAGAAAGGCTGAGATTTAACCAGTGGGTACCCTAAGTGGGTAAGACTGACTCTAAAATGCACAACCAACTGGGATTGGAACCAAACTGGGGCTATGTATGCAAAGGAGGCTCTTGAGTACATCAGAGGGAAGATGGAATGCTTTATTTTTGTCTCTAGCAGCCCCTTGTGCCATTGTCCTGTATCACCCCCAGCTATACCACCAAATACCTGGATTAGCAGAAGAGCTGGGGACTGGGTTGTGGCAGAGCCCTTGTCTGGCATACACAGGGCCTTGGGTCCAGACAGCCCCGTAGCTGTGCCCAGTCCCTGTGAGCACCTAGCCAGGGAAAGGCAGAGAGGGCTCTTCAAATAAAGTGGAAGAGTGGGGTGAAGTTTTGATGAAAAACCGGAGTAAGAGAAAGCCAAGTGACACACGGCGGGGCGGGGGCTTGAAATCAGACAAAACATGGTTTTCTCACAGCGTGAGGATGCTCAGAACACATTAATCCCTATCACTGAACTCTCTGCTCCTTAGGTCCAGCTCTTTCACTGAAAGACACTGGTCCAGCTGAAGCTTGAGCTGGGTGAGGACAGATGGACAGATAGAAGGCATCAGGAAGCTCTAGGAACAGGCTCAGAGAGAGGAGGGGCTCCCACGGGGACTTAGAGCCAGGATGCAGGGTTAGGTGATTCACGGAAGGACTAGTTTCAGAATCCATGGTGAGCCGGACTCACCAGGTGTTTAGAAATAGCAACTGTCATGGCAGCTGAGGCTTAGGATGCAGACATGGCAGCCATGGGGGACGATGGCGGTATGCCACAGCCAATGGCAGAAGCATCAGGATGGGCTGGCGGTGGGAACAGAGTGAAGGCAGGGGACAAGGCACCCTTACCCCCCCCCCCACTGCCCTCGCCACCCATTGAGGGCAGAGGCTAGAGAGGGTTAAACTCTCAGGCATGGTTCTCTTACCTTCTTTCTGTGTTTCCATGCCTGCAGAACCATAGGTACCCTGCTTTGCCCACCCCATCCAGAAGCTGCTCCAGGTTCCCAGGGGCTGAGATCACCAGCCTGAGACCCATCCTGAAGACTCAGCTTCCCCAGTCTCTTTTTCCTCTGGGAGGGGCTGACACCCCAACCCCTGGGTCTTTCAGAATCTGCCCTCCTGTTCTGGGCTCAGCTGGAAATCTGAGCTCTGGCTCTCAGAAGAGAGGGTGTGGAGCTGACGCCAAGCAGGCTGAGCCCTACAGGGCAGCAGGTGAGCCACGAGGACCCTCTCCATTGAAAAGGTCACTTTACTCTCAGCCAAGGAAGCAGCCCACAGACAAGGACAAAGGACCAGGGCTGGAAAGACCTGGAACCAACTGATCAAGGACCCATGGTTCCCGCTCCCTCTCTGCCAATCTATCTCAGTTTTTCCTTATTTTTTTTTTATGGAAAGAAAACATTATTTATCTTTTCGGACAGAGCCTGGCTTATCCTAGGCTAGCCTTGAATCTACCATGTATCCAAGAATGCCTTTGAACTTCTGACCCTCTGTCTTTACCTCCTTAGCGCTGGAGGTACGGGTTTGCACCTCACCTGGTGTGTAAGATGCTGAGGGGCAACCCAGGCTGCCTCCTCACTGAGCCGCATCTCCAGTTTCTCCTCTTGCCTTTTCCCTGCTCCATTTGCTTTCAGAAACTGCTACCCACCCCACCCCATGTTTCTGAGTTCTCCCTTTTAACCAGCCAAGGGCTGGCATATCCCCCCCACCCCATACAATGACGGCCTTAACAGGGAAGCCTCCTTCCCTGGAAATTGCAGTCTATCTCAAACCGACAATCCTCGCCACCCTCCCACCCCCTGCCTCAGCTGATCACGTCTCCTTTCAGAGTTTTCTTTTAGGATGATGGCCAAACGTAGTGTCCCTTGCTCAAATACCATTGACGGTGAAAAGTCTTGTGGGAAGGTCTCTAGCACCTCTGGGCTCCTTGGAATGCACAGTCAGGGTTACCTCTGCGGCTCCCCATACTTATGAGTGCACGTGAGCACAGCGTTGAGTGAGCCCAGACTCCTTCCGTGATCCTGAAAGAGCATTGTCCCAGCCTGTCCTTCACGGCCCTCAGAACTGCTTCTCTTCAAGCAGTCACCATCCCCCAAACTCTGCTTATTTTTGTCTTGGCCACACACTCACCAAGAAGTGGGCACTTCCAAAGAAGGTGGATGGTTACTGAAGCCCAAGTGTCAATGGTGTGTGTGTGTGTGTGTGTGTGTGTGTGTGTGTGTGTAGATTCTTTAGGATATCCAGAGAACTTAGGCTGTTTACAGAGGATCCTTAGCCCACATTGGGTGAGAGGAGGGACCCCTTCCTGCTGGCTGTTGTGTCCTGAGAAGGTTGCATTTTTAACATATTAATTGTATTATATTAGTGGTTTGCTTGCATGTATGATTGTGCACCGTGTGCACGCCTTGTGCCCATGGAGGTCAGAAGAGGGCACTGGGTTCCTTAGAACTAGAATTATAGACAGTTATGAGCTGGCATGTGGGTGCTGGGAATCAAAGCCAAGCCTCTGCAAACACAGCCACTGCTCTTGACCTCTGTGTCTCTAGCTCATAAATAGATGTTTTAAGATGTGTTCGAGTGTGTCCCCGGCTGATGTCCTTGTCAGCAGTGCAGCTGGAGATAGAGTGGCACACAAAGGTCAGAGACTCAGAAGGAGCACCAGGGAAGGAGGTGCTGTGCTCAGCCCCAGCCTTATCCCTGGCAACTCCCTGCCTGTCCTCTCTCCTCTCTGCAGCCTGTGCCGAGAGGCAGCGAGGCAGTGGCAGCAGCAGCTGTGGGTTCTCGGTTAGAAATGGGGCTGCTGGAAGTTATTTTGGAGGTCTCTGCTCTTATTAAAGTAAAATGGTTTCTTCTTGGGCTGGAGAGATGGCTTAGTGGTTAAGAACACTGACTGCCCTTCCAAAAGTCCTGAGTTCAGTTCCCAGCAACCACATGGTGGCTCACAACCATCTGCAGTGGGATCTGATGCCCTCTTCTGGTGTGTCGGAAGACAGCTGCAGTGTACTTATATAAAATAAACAAATCTTTAAAAAAGAATTGAAAAAAAATTCTTCTTCTTCTTTTTTTTTTTTTTTCAAAGCTCTATCTCAGCTAAGGCATTTGAGCCCTTGACAGCTTGTTGAAAGACCGGTTCTGGTCCAGTGGGACTCCCTGGGACCTGAGATCCTGCACTTTTAGCAGGGGGCGGGAAGTGGGGGATGGGAGTTGGGGTGGGGATTGGGGATGGGTGGGTGGCAAGGGTGCTGAGGAAGCACTGGCTTTTAGTGGAAACACTGGAGGGCTTTTCCACCTCCCAGAAGCTCACTCCGAATTTAAATGACCAAGGCAGGAGGAGTCAGAAAATAGGAGGCAGAAGTTTTACAAATGGTTGAAACTGAGGCCTACAGGTGTGAGATGGACCACCGCGATTAAAAATTAGCATCCCAAGTCCCGCACACTCTGGAGATTGAAGTCTCAAGTCCCAGGTTCCCAGCTTCCACACGTGGACTTAGGCACGCTCACCAGACTGCACGCCTGCAGACAAACTCACGCTGCACACTAACATCTGTCTCACACACATCCACACCGACAGAAACATCAGGCAGAAACACAAGGGAAAAGTCAAGATTCTGGCCTCCTACACTGGGAAAACAAAACCAAAAATATCTACAAAAGAGACTGTGGTTAACTGTGCCCTTGTCTGTTCCGGGGTTGTTTCATTTTTGTTCCTTAGACAGTCACTGAGTCCAGGCTGCCTTGGACCTCCTGGAGCCAGGCTGCTTCAGCCTCCCAAGTGCTAGGATCTCAGGTATGCGCTACTGGGCTCCTTTTCTTTCTCCCTCCTCCTTTTTGTTCTTCAGAAAATGAAGAGACATTTTGATTTTATAGTAAACACTAATTTTAACAAAACCAATTTTGCACAAACTTCGTAGAACATGGGAGAGTACTTTCTAGCAAAGGGCACCCTCAAGTAGCAGTTCCGAGGAGATGGGCTGAAATCTTCCGTGCTTGAGCCTTTTTACTCTTCTGGGATATCTAGGGGAGGAGAGGCGCAGTGGCGCCAACAGCCAAGGTCCTCTGCACCTCCAACCTTCCTCCTGCACGTCCTCTGCATCCCTAACCTCCCTCCGCAGAGCTATGGCGGCGGCTGTCTGTCAGCTCCGGGAGGGAAGCTCTAACCTGGGAGGGAAGCGCTCTAACCGTGTTAAAACTACCCAGGGCAAAGTCCGCTTTTGTTGTTAGTTTCCTCACCTTAATTGCAAAGCAAAATTGATTTGAAAGAAAAGAAATGTTACAGCTCCGGGGCGAATTCTAACGAGCCTTGGGCAATTAGGGAAGAGAGCTTCTAATTACCCGCAGCCGGCTGTGCCTTCACTGCTCTGGGGTGCTGGGCCTACTGGCCGGCAAGCTGGCTTTCTGTGCCCCCACAGAAAGAGGGGAGGGAGAGAAAAGTAAACGCACTTCGGGTCTCAGAACACCCCTCAAGTGGGAGTCAGGGGGCCTGAACCCAGATTCGGGAGAGAGCAGCGAGGATTCACTGGAATGTTCTCCCCTCCGGCGAGCATCCTGCCTTCCTGTTCTCTGGGTGTTCCACCGGACCCACGCGGCCCACAGGAGGTGCCTAAGGGCTATCATGGCCCTCAGCCCGTGGTCCCTCCTCCCGCGGGCCGCGGACCCACACACCAGTTCCCTCAGAGTTGGATCTTTCTTGGATGATGACTCTTCTTTTGGCCAACGTCTCAGCAAGTGCCCAAGCCTACGCGTTATGGATGCGGAAGACTCAGCTTTCCCGGTCTGTCTGCTTTCACCCGCTTTCATCAGGTCGCTCCAAGTTTCTGATAAGGCAGGTTTTTGTCCCCCACCACCGCCCCCCATCAGTTGCAACGAGGTTTACTTCCCTTTCTCTATAATGCATCTATCGCTCTGTTTCTTCTGGAAGGTCTGAGGGTAGCAATCACAAAAACCCATTTTGCAAATGAGGACACTGGAGAAAAGGCTGTCTTAATATTGATGGTGTCATCAAGGCACCCAGTTTTTGAGAACTGAGATACGAATCGAGCCTTTGTATCTCAAACTAATATAGGCAAACACCGCTCCTTTTCAGCCCGGAGAACATTGCCAGGGCTGATGGTCAAGGCGCCAGTCCTTCCTGTAGTCTATCTTACAGAACCCTCAACCTCACACCTAGGAGAACCCATCTAAAGGGGAAGGGACCCCAGCACCTGAAGTCCAGAGTTACTTCATACAGGGCTGAGTGTCATCTGCCTCCAAATGGGCATCTACCATCACAAAGCCAGGAAAGGCTGCTGAGCACTTGCGATATGGCTAGACCAAAGACGCTAGCTAGAGCTGTAAATCACCATAGCTCCAGCATCCGCGGAAACAGCAGCAGTTTAACGGAGTCTAACTTGAGTATGTGGAAACTGTATTTCAGGTATATTGAATTAAAGACAATCCACTATTACAACTAATCTCACCGTTAATTTTATTTTGATTAACGTAGCTACTAGAAAATTTTAAATTACACTTGTGGCTTGTACTGTATTCCTATTGGATGTGTGATTTAGTAAAATACTCTTCTGATAGGAACTAATTTTACACATCTCTGTGAACAGGAGAGAAAGTCTCTCTCTCTCTCTCTCTCTCTCTCTCTCTCTCTCTCACACACACACACACACACACACACACACACACACACACAATTACAAATACTTTCATGGCAACTTTTCACAGCCAATCCCTTTATCAAGCTAAATACACAGAAAGTGGCCAAGTTTCTCCTGTTCAAGTTCACTTGCTCAGATTTTTTAAAAAAAAAAATTAAATCAGTCCATCTAAAAACTCTGGTCTGTTTGAAGGAGGGGAGTGGAGTCCCTCCTCAACGCTAGATATTTTTGTTCCACAATGAAAACTTAAGAGAAAGATGGAGACATGTTGGCTTTTTCCCCTCTGACATTGAAGTTAATTTCTGTGAACCTGCTGCCTAAAACAAACAAGATACAGAATGAAATTTTAAAAAAAACTTAAAGAGATCTTTTTGCTAATCATCTAATTTATTACCTTTTCCTTCCTTTTTTGTTCGAGGAGGGCTCCGGAGCAGGAGCACACACACAGGAAACAGGACAGACAGCCCCAGTTAAAGAAAATCTCCCCACCTACATTCTGCTTATCAGAAAATCAGATTTTTGACTGAGTAGTCACTGCTGTGGAATGACCAACACATCTCTCTCTCTCTCTCTCTCTCTCTCTCAAAAAAAAAAAAAAAAAAAAAAAAAAAAATCAAGGATTAGGGCACGATCTACTTGGAGCTAGTCTTGGGACTTTGGGTTAAATACTTGCCAATGATCTGTTTCCATTCCTGGACAGCCTTCGGACACTGAGTGGCTACTGGGAAGCTCTAGATAGTTCACCAATGCTGTCAAATATGGAAGGTTGGCACCCAAGATAATGGGAGAGGGTTTTAAAATGAGAGGGTAGAATCACACAGTTCTGTATAACAGACAAACTAAAAATTCAGGGCTGGATTACGCCAAGGAATTCTCAGTTCCGATTGCGACCCAGGCTTGCGGCTCTCAGAGGCAGGGAAAACCAGCCCAGCTGAACCGAACTCATTTTTAAAAAGCAACTCTTTTTGCAAACTTGTTCTCGTTTAGTTATAAAGGCACTGTCCGAGCCTTTTATTGGGGTACGGTAGTCGAAAATACAAGAGGCGAGCATGTAAAGAGCCCGAGTTTGGTGAAGCCACACAACTCCACTATGCAACTCTCCACCCTTTACAGTAAGCCTGGGGCCCTCCCTGTTAGGTGGGCCGGAAAGGCAGGCCCTTTGGAGCTTCGCATCATCGAGGGTCCCTTGTGTCAGCCCAAACGCGGCTGTGGCCTCCCTACGCCCGCCCCTGTCCAGAGCAAATCGGGTCTGTGAACAATGCCAGACACCGAGCCTCCGCGGCCCCGGGGCACGTCGCACGTGGGTCTCAGTCGGATACACATTTTAGTCCTGTCTGCAGGTCCCGGGGGATTTACGTCGTTCAGAACGTCTTGGAGTCAGTGAGCTTTCTGTCTACCCCTGGCTCACATGGCAGACACGAACCGATCCACCGCGCCCGGGTAGGCGGTGGCGTGGCGGGAGTGGTAGGCACCGCCTGCACCGGCTCCGAGTTGCCCGCCGGGGTTGTAGCAGGGCCCCAGCGCCGCTCCGAACTGGCCGGGCGACGTGCGCCCGTAGAAGTCCACCGCGGCCTCCACGCCGCCGCTGCCTCCTCCCGCAGAGGGCGAGGCGGGAGGTCCGGCCAGGCGGCCCGCCGCGGCGGCGAAGAGCGCGCTGCTCGCCCCTTGCGGGTACGCGCCGTCGGGGCCCGCGTAGGCGGCGGCGTAGGCGGCGGGGTTGACCGGCCGCGCGCCCGTGCACACCGCCGGCTGGAAGCCCCCGGTGCCCGCCGCGCCCGCCGCAGCCGCGAAGGCGCACGAGCCGCCGGCCGCTGACGGCGCGGGGCCCAGATCGGGGCTGAGCGGCCGCTCGGGAACCAAGCCGAAGACCCGGCAGGGCCCCGGCGACGCGGCCGGGTAGTAGACCGGCGGGGGCGCGGCGAGCGGCGGCGCGTAGCCCGCATAGACGGCTCCGGGGTAGGCCGGCCTCGCGGCGGGCACGGCGCCCGGGAAGATGGCGGCGGCGGCGGCGGCCGCAGCGGCGGCTGCATCGTGCATGTAGGCCGGGTAGGTGGACAGGTCCGAGCGCTTGAAGCGCTTGCGGCGGCGCAGGAAGCTGCCGCTCTCGAACATGTCCTCGGCGTTGGGGTCGAGCGCCCAGTAGTTGCCCTTGCCCGGGCGGCCCGCCTCGCGCGGGATCTTGAGGAAGCAGTCGTTGAGGGTGAGGTTGTGGCGGATGCTGTTCTGCCACTTCTTGGGGTTGTCGCGGTAGAACGGGAAGCGCTCGGTGATGAACTTGTAGATGCCGCCCAGGGTCAGGCGGCGCTCGGGCGCGTGCGCGATGGCCATGGCGATGAGCGCGATGTAGCTGTAGGGCGGCTTCCCCCGCTGCAGGGGGCGCTTGCGTCGCCGTCCTCCGGCGCCGCGACCCGCCGCCTCCGCCGGGACCCCCGCGCCCGCCGCCGTCTCACCGCGCTCTTCCTTCACGGCCGCCAGCGCCTCGGGCTGCGGCGGGGGCGGCGGCGCGCTCTCGGCCGTCATGGCGCCGCGGTCCCCCGTACCCCCCGTCGTCTGCAGCTACGGACGGCCGCGCCGGCCCCGGGTCCCGAGCCCCTACGGGCGACGCAGAGGCTCTGTGGCTGGCACCGAGAGCGACGGGGACACGGGAACTGGAGGTCTGGAGCGCCGCGTCCCCCGACGGCTGCTGCGGCCACCGTCCAGAGAGGGTCGTTGGCGTTCTGGTGCCAGGCGATCAGGGGGTCCGGATGTGGCTCGGAGGCCCGGGTGGTGGCAGCTGGTTGGGAGTTCCTGCGGGTCCGGGGATGGCCGTCGAGGCGGTGCGCGTAGAGAGAGCTGCGGGCTGGGGTCTCGCGCAAGGGCAGTCAGTGCGGGGACCGTACACTCCTGCGGGGGCCGCCCATGCCGCACCCCTGCGGTGAAGGTACGGCCCAAGCGGAGGGCGGAGAGGCGAGGCGGGCGAGCGAGCGGGCCGGGTGGCGAGCTGCTGCTCCGCTCTGTGGCCCGGGACTCCAGCCCGGAGTCCGGCGGGCGAGGCGCTCTCCTGCTCACACCTAGGCCGGCTCCTCCCTCCGCCGGCTTCTCCTCCTTAAAGGCGCCAGCAAAGGCGGGGCGTAGCCGGTTCCCTGCCCGCCCCCCACCTCCCGAGGCTGGCACACCTCCCCAGGTAGCGGCGGGAGCCTCGCCACGTCAGAGCGGGGAGGGCGCCTGGAGGTGCGGGGGGCCGGCCCCCTCTGCGCGCCAAGCGGGAGACTGAGGCTCCAAGACTCCAGGAGCTCGTCCCGGCGCTCCCGAATTACGGTCTGTCTCTGTGGAAAGTTGGGAAGAGGGCTCACTGCATTTTCTTAAGAAGTCCAGAGAGGGTAAGAACGGGACGAGGGTGGGGCGCGTTTAATTATTGTGGGGAGGAGAATGGGACGTTCTTGGGATGCTTTTCAAGAACCAGGTTTAGGCTACCTGGCCCAATCTCTAGTTCAGTTCTTTTTTTCAGACAGGGATCACCAAGTCCACAGCAACTTCTCTGCCCTCAGGAGCCTGCAGCCTGCGTCTGTTTTAGAATGCGCTGCTCAGCTAGTGGTGAGGTAGTGCCACAGGCTTTACCAGGTTCCCGGGCTGTCCGGAAGTTTTTGTTTGTTTGTTTTGTTTTTAATCTCTGGAGGTGTTTAGGGAAAGCCTCCTCTCCTGATCGCGGTCGTTAGGTGGCTTTGGACCCTTCTCCATCTGCAGGATGCCTTGTTAGAGAGGACTTGGCTCCTGCCCTCCAATAGTCTCTCAATCCCTCCACTACCCCGGGGCCAGAGTGGGCCAGCCACCTAAGAGTGAAGACTTGGGGGGAGGCCTAAGAGTGAAGACTTGGGGGAGGCTGCTGCAGTCAGTGCACAACTCTACTGGTGTGTGTGTGTGTGTGTGTGTGTGTGGCTGTTCCAAAGTGTCCGATTTCTGCCCTCCTCTGTTGGGATTCTAGAGCCCGACTCACAGGGCTGCAGCCCCACCTGCTTGGTTCGATTTCTGGCCACTTTGGGGACGGTCCCATCTCAGGAATCTAAGGTTTGGCTCTTAAGACTCTCACCTTGAAGCTTGAACCTACCTTAGGGATGGGAATCGTGGGTGCAGAGCTATGTGGAAGGTGCCTGACTGGAAAGAGACACCCTGTGGAGGGTTCAGGTCTAACGTGGGTGGCCCTTCTGGTTTTATTACTTTCTTCAGAGAACACTTTGGGAAAAAGGCAGAGAGCGCAGAGCCTTTCACCCGCAGTTGACCTGGGCTTGCTTGAAGACTCCCCCAGGAGTGTGCCCTTGAATGCAGAGGGGCTTCTCACCTGCTGCCACCCCTAGCTCACGCCTCTCACTCCCTCTCTGCAGTCTTCCAAGGAGAAGCTGGGAAATCTAGATTTCTCACGTTTCTTTTTCCCCCAAAGCAAATTTTAAGCTAATTATTCGATTTGGAACTTCAGTGGTTCTCCATATCCCAAGATTTGAATTTTAAATTCTGAGTGGTTATCTCATCGTGACCGTCCACATTCTTGTGACTGTAAATATCTGCTAACCATCTAAAAGGCTGTAAATGCCATCGAGGTGGCTCAGCCGGTGATGGCACTTTCCACAAAGCCTGAGGACCTGATGGTGACTCCCAGCAGTCCTCTGACTTCTACAAGGTGTGTGTGTGTGTGTGTGTGTGTGTGTGTGCGCGCGCGCGCGCGCGCGCGCGTGCCAGGACTCATGCAAAAGACACACACACACACACACACACACACACACACACACACACAATGTAAAAAAATAAAGAGCCACTATATAAAGATGTTATAACTCTGGCTTTTTCCTGGTGCTTGCTCCACTATCGGAAGCTGCTCTTATTTTGGTCTTTTGTGTGTTTTTTTCTTTTCTACACTCTGAAGTATGTATTATTTAATTTGAATTCCAGTCCAGCGGTGTATTAGTGGACGATCTGGATCTTAATAAATGCATAATTGCTATCTTCCTTACTTCCGGAGTGTGAGCAGTGTGACTTTTGTAGTGGGCTAAAAGAACTTTATTCTTGTGGCTGTTACAGTTTGCTTTAATCATTGCCCACGACTCTCTGATCACCCCCTGAGCTCCTTGTGCTCAGGCTGGAGTCCTCCAGACCCTGAGGTGTCTGGTCCTGCACCCTCATTCTTCCAGAATTCCGATTCCTCCAGAATTGCCTTCCCAATGCTTGGTGGTACCTCAGCCTTCAGAGATTAGAATTCTCAAGATCAGGACTGCTGGGTTTGATGGAAAAGAAAAGAAAAAAAGACTCCTGAATTTTACTGCTTAGAATTTTGTTCAGATAATGCACCTTTACACCCATAGGGTAAGGGTTTTACCCATGATGCAAAATTCATGACAAATTATTAATTAATACAAAGGTCATGAGTTTACCCATTTTGGATCAAAGCAATGTGTAAACACTCCCCCGATTTGAGCAGAGCTAGGTTGGTAATGGTAAACGTTCCTCTTAATGGGATGGAGTCACAGAGGCCATTAGCAATTGTTTGGATGCTAGGTGGTGATCCAGAGCCTTGAAAAATCTTTCTCCTAGCCCAGCAGAGGTGGGGGTCAGTAGCTGATCCTAGGTGGGCCAATTTATTTCCTTCTAGTGTTTAACCACAAGTGTCCCCAGCACCCCTTTGGACAACTTGCTCTATTAATGGTGTGTGTGGGTGCATGTGTGTGTGTGTGCTTTGGTTACTGGGGTGTCACAGAAGACCTGGAAGTCTTCTGCAACAATGACTTTCTCAGATTTGAAGCTCTGGAATAGTTGTAAATGAAATCCAAGGATCATGGAAAATTCCAGCATATTCCTTGACTCTGGTGTCCCTGCCTGCAGAAGCAGAGATAACGGGCCATCTGCCTATTGTTTTTTTTTGGGGGGGGGGTGTTAGAGATAGGGAGTTTAAGGACCCAGGGCTTGGGAAGGAGATAGGACCATGGATTGAGGGGATGCTGACCTCTGGCTCTTACTCTAGTCAGGAGGCCTCTTGGTCCTCTCCAGAGTTTTCAGTGTCTCCCCCTGGACCCTTTTAGTTCATCTTATTCATTCACAGTAACAGAAGATGCTTACACATCTCAGAGGACACAACCACCACTATCGGGGTAATTTTAGGGGAGACTGCTAGGCTGACTGGGTTGTTTGCCACCAAACCGAACCAGAGGAGCTCAGTGTGATCGGTTATAACAATTCCAGATCATTCACCTGAGGCCCAGCACCTGGGAGCCAGCCTGGGACCTTATGAGGCCTCAGTTTTCTCTTGGGTGAAATGAAGGTTTGCTTTCTCCTCAGAGTTGAGAAGATGGGGTCAGTCCTGCTGTTGTTTTCTTTATCTTTTATGTTGTTCTCAGATTGAAACAATGGTTCGGAGAAAAGACCAAAAATTCTAGCTTGTGCCACTGTTGGGGGAGGTGAGAGGCCCCCGTTGGAGAAGCACTAAGTAATTAAATAAAATGTTTTTCGTGGCTTAGCTGGGATTTCATATCTCCACGGGGTGGCTAGGAGGGCTCAGTGTGCAGGGACTTCACAGGATCCCAGAGCAGGGAGGGGACCTTGGAGCTGACTTGGGGCGGGGGGGGGGGGGACAAA